>NC_071525.1:4489519-4796923 GCF_027887155.1 Malaclemys terrapin pileata
GCCGGGAGCTGGAGGGACATATCGCTGCTTCCTGGGAGCTGCCGGAGGTCAGCGCTGTCCAGAGCCCGCATCCCGAACCCCATCCCATGCCCCAACCCCCTCCCCCAGCCCAGAGCACCCTCCTGGAGCCCACATCCCCCCCACACACACCCCCGAACTCCCTGCCCCAGCCCTGAACCCCCTCTCGCACTTTGAACCCCTCATCCCCAGCCCAGAGCCCCCTCCTGTACCCCAAACCCCTCATCCCCAGTCCCACTCCAGAGCCCTGACCCCCAGCTGGAGCTCCTCCCCCTCCCCCCACTCCAAACCCCTCTGCCCCATCCCGGTGAAAATGAGCAAGTGAGCAAGAGTGGGGGAGAGCAAGCAACAAAGAAAGGGGGGATGGAGTGAGCGGGGGTGGGGCCTCCGAGAAGGGGCGGGGCCTTGGTGAAGGGGCGGGGCAAGTGTGTTTAGGTTTCTGTGATTAGAAAGTTGGCAACCTAGCTTAACACCCTGCTGGGGAGGAGGGCGAGAGCCCAGGTCCCACTGCGACTCCGGGCCAAGCCCTGTCATTTTGCAGTGTGGTCACAGCTCAAGCCAGAGGCCCGAGTCAGAAGCTCGGCGTAGTGCAGTGTGATCTGGGTCCACCAACTGTAATCCCAGGTCTACAATGCACTATGGACACTCAAGAAGTGGCTTGGAAACACCACATCCCCAAGCCTGGGTCCCACAGACCTGGGTATACAATGCAGTGTAGACATACCCAAAGAGAACCCAGGTGTCCTGACTCCTTGTCCAGTGCTTTGTGCACTAGACTATGCACCTAGTGGTTTTTCTTAAAGATTTATGGGACCCATTTTATAGTTGATTAAAACCGTGTATCTACTGCAGGAGATTTTTTAAGAGATAAGCCTGTGAAATCTAAGTCAATTAACTGCCCCCAAACTTTGTTAGTGCAGAGTTAAGGCTGCCCAATGCTGCCTTGTGCCCTTCCCGGAATGCAGCTAAACTTAAACCTCTGAAACCCAGGACATCGCGAAGAGATGCACTCGTAAACTCAAAATCAACCTGGCACTGAAATGTCAGACACCAGCCTCGGTGCGACTGCCTACTCTGCAACTCCAAGCACCATGCACTTCCAGCGTGTGTCAACATCGAGGCAAAAAGGTCACAACATCTAATCGACAGCCACATTCACGGTCCAATCAAAGGAGTCACCGCTCAGTTTTCTTAGCTAATTTTTGACCTACTTACCAGCAGTCCTGGACGACTGCACAGCTCATGAGGCATTAATGATTTAAAGGCCTTCGGTTAATCACATGCCAGGTACGCTGCAGTGTTATATAATACTATAGTTAGCTCTAGCCCAGCATCACCCTAAACAATGAACGTAAGCCAGCGCTAACCCTCCTCCTCTGCTGGTGTGTGTGGGCCTGATTCTCGGTTGGCCTGCACTTTGCGCCTGATTCTCAGTTGCACTAAAGCCTATTACGCTGCCCAAGCAGTCCAATGAAGCCTTAAAGTGAAATTTACAACAATGTTAAGCCCTCTTTACTCTGTGTGCGAGCCTTGGATCGGTCTACATGGGACACAGGAAAGTTAATCTGAATTAATTTTTCCGGGGGATTAGTTAAACCGCATTAAATGCCTGTGTGGGCACTCTCATTGAGAATTACAGTGGCCTTAATTTAGGTTATCTTAATTCACCTTTTATCTTAATTGACTTCCAAAATTAATTAAGCTAAACCAAATGAAGGCCATTTTAAATCCAAATGAGAGTATCCGCACAGGTGTTCAATGTGGTTTAACTAATCCAAATTAAATTCACACCGTGAGTTAATTTGGATTAATTTTCCTGAGTGTCCCCATGTGCGCAAGAGAACAAAGACTTTTATGCTGTCATTTAGACCAGTGCAAAGGGAGTTTAAAACAGTGCCACTCTGATATGGTAACCTTTTACGCACATGTGATACACACTGAACAATGGCTTACACAGACCCGCAGAGCTTGTCCACACTAGGATAAAAGGTGGGAGGACGGGGTTAAGGCATGTTAGCTAACACGTTTTAACTAACATGGTTTAAAAACCTCGTGCAGACAAGGCAAATTGTATCGTAAAACATTTTCACTGGCGACAGTGAACACTAGGTTCTCTCCTAGACTTCATCTCAACCAGCTAACACATGTTACCACACATCTTGTCATGTCTACACAAGGGTTTTAAAACATGTTAGTTACTTGTTTTTTAAACATCTTTGAGCCTAGTGTAGACATGCCCCCAAAGACCCATAAATCCCACACCAACACAAACCCTGCATTAGGAGAACCAACCTGCACGCTTAGCGCTCCAATCCTCCTAAGTGCTGAAAACTTGGTTTCAATCCTTAATGAGGAGCTTGTGGATGTAACGGAATAGAAAAGTTGGGCGGAGGACAAGAAGATCTGCCTAAGCACAAGGCCGAAAGGTATGCTGCTTATACATGCAATCAAAGATGTGCTAATGTGGTAATCTAGGTGTTTCAGTCCTTTGGTAAATATCAGACTGCACAAAAGCTAGGCAGTGCAAATCATATTAACTTAAGTCTCTGAGCTCTTGCAGGCAGGCTGCCACAGTAACAGACAGCCAGTTAACGACTGATTGTTTGGGGACTCCATTTATTAATGTGTATTACAATAATACACAAAGGCATGCACTAACTGAGATCGGGGCCCCAATTTGCTAGGCGCAGCACAGACACACAGCAAGACACATTCCCTGCCCTTAAAACAACCAGAAGCAGTCTGGCTTGCTGGATAGGGGCCGGGCCTGGCCTGAGATTCAGGAGACCTCGGTTCTAGTCCCCCTGACCCATCGCTTTGCCCTTAAAGACCTTAACAAACAAGACAAAGAGGGGGAGACAGGAAAATCATCAGCCTCACTTTGCAGCTGGGGAATTGAGGCACAGAGAGATTAATGCCAGGTTTTCAAAAGCTCAGTTACTATCGGGTTGATTCATGGAGGTGCCTGGCTGGGAGCTAAGCCCTTTAGAAAAGCCACTCTTGTGCAAGCTTTCCAAGATCATGCAATGAGTCTATGGCAGAGCTAAACCAAACCCACATCTCCTGAGCCCACAGCCACTACCTTAACCAAAGGACCATCCTCCCTCCCTGCTTGGGACCCACTACATTTAAACAAAAAAATCATTTAAGGATAGTTTTGCTTCATCAGCTGGGGGAGAACTCTGTGGCATCATCAGACACGTTAGCGATGGAGAAGATCCAACTGGCTGAACTCCCTGCACCACCATTCCCTACAAGTATGTTTCTTGGCTTTTGATCCACCCAAGCTTCAGGGTATGTCTACGCCAGAAACGCTACAGCGACGCTGCTGTAGTCACTTATGACAGCGACGGAAGGGGTTCTTCCGGCACTGCATTAAATCCACCTCTCCAAGAGGCGGGAGCTAAAAAAAAATATATTCTTCCGGCAACCTGGGCTGTCTACACTGGGGCTTAGGTCGGCTTAACTATGTCTCTCAGGGGGGTGCGATTTTTTCACTGCCCTGAGCGACGCAGCTCGGTCAACCTGACTGTCTAGTGTAGACCAGCCCTGAGAGGTCTCCCTCACTTTCTTGGGAGCCTATTCCAGAGTTTAATACATCTCAACCTCAGAAATCCTCCCCCCATCCCCCGGTACTTAGCCTCCATGTTCTCTTTCTTGACTTCAACTTGTCACTCCTAGTTCTATCCTCAGTGGGGCCATATGAAATAGTCCTCCCTCTCCTTTGCCGTTTACGCCCAACAAATACTGCACGGGCCTGATTCCCACGGCTCTGCATCCAGCTCTCGCAACAGAGTCCCCCAGTGAAGACACAGCCTAGTTTTTCTGTCAGTGTATGTCAAAAGAAGCCCTCTTCTCTTGACACAGCTGCGTCTACACTGGGGGTTTTGTCAGCTTAGCTATGTTACTCATGGGGTGTGTGGGGGGGGGTTTCATAGCTATGCTGATGTAATTTTAAGCATAAACCAAGCCTAAGAATCGGGCTCTCTGTTTGCTTTATTGATTTGTTCCTTCCATTTGTAATTGGAGCCCCTTTGTCCATTGATTGGAGAGATTTCACAAGAATTACAAATATACAACATAGCGATCAAATCAATGCCAGTAATGCATGAGATTTTTTGGTGGGGGGGGGGGGGGCATTTTTGAAGGTTCTGCAAAGCTAAAGCTAAGCGCTACTTGTTTCACCACAAGCCACAACTGCTGAGCGGTTGAGCATGTTCAGAGCAGCATTACGTTTACAATGAATTGAATTTTAAGGGCCCTCTTTACCCTACAAGCACAACTGCATTTCTGTAACCAATCTACGACACTCATCTCACTCTGTTACAACAGTCCTGGTTGCATCGTGCAAGCTTTTTTGTGCTGACCGTGTGTGCATGGCTGTTGCCAGACCAGTGCATTCTGGGAAAATCCAGGTAGCTATCCCATAATGCCTCCACGGGAGACGCGCACACAGAAAGGCATTCTGGGATGTCCCCCATGGCACTGACAGCTGGGAAGTAAGCATAGCCAAACTGGTTCCATAAACACAATGAGGCGGGTGCTGCCTACACTACAGTGAACCTGTGTGTGGAGCCAGCTACTGGAAGACGTCCATGCACCAGGTTAGGTTGCTGCCGTGGTTCCTGAGAGTTGTGTGTGGACGTAAACTCTCTTCAGAGCCCACTTGAATGCAAAACCAGTTAGAAACCGAGTTAAAAGCTGTTGTATCGATGTATATGGTATACACCAGAGGCTCCAGTGGGCTGAGCACTGCACAAACACATCATGAGAGACGCTCTCTGCCCCAAATAGCCTACGAATGAAATAGACACAACAGGCACAGAGTGGGAGGGGAAACTGAGGCACAGAGGAGCAGTAATTTGCACAAGGTTGCCCAACAGAGCCAGGAACAGAACTGAGGTCTCAGACATGCCAGTCGAGTGTGCTAACCATTGGACCACGCTGCCTTTTAAACCTTGGCGATGGCCCATGAGAGGAAAGGCAGGGCAGGAGTGTCATATAATAGGGTTTAATAGGAAAGAGTCCAGATTTAGTAAATTCAAGCCAGTCCTCCCTCTTTCCGGGGCATTTGCAATGAGGAAACCTGCCGAAGACATGAGAAAACTCTTCGGGCACGATCTTATAACTCCGCTACCCCAGGGACGGATTTGGCCCTTAGCATCCGGTGAAGGAAGCAAAGCTGCCAGCCAGGGTGATTTTAGGCAGGCCATTATCACCTTGCAGCCTCCCAGAAGCTGGGATTTTAAATCAAGCTGGGAGGCAGCCAGCTCTCATGAGGGCCAGTAACCGGATGAGAGCTGGGTAAGAGATACCCTCCGCCCCCTCCTCACATGCCCCCTCCCCGGCCGGGCAAACGGACGCTTAGGGGAAGTGGGGGAGGGCTGGGACAAGCTTCGTTCTCGGGCCCTGGGTGGGGAATGTGGCCTCAGCGCTGTATCAGAGAGTCGGGTCCAAATTCCACGGCCGGCAGGTGAGGCGTGGCCGGCTTGCAGGCTCCCCACCCGGGCAAGGGCTGTGAGTCTGATCCCGGGCCAGTGCCCTTCCAGAGATGGGCAGAGAGAAGGGGAAGATCAAGGCTCGCTCTCGCTCTCACACCACCACACTCCCCTTTCGCATGAGTCAGCAGCCGCCTGCCCTGTAACTTCCACGGGACATTTTATACCTCACGAGGCCCACGCCTCCGTGAGCCGCTCGGGGCTTTGACTGACTGCTCAGCCTGTCCTCTCGCCATGGAAACAAAACAAACACGTCCGCCCAGGTCCAAACCTTCCAGCCTATAACTCTCCTCACGCTGACAAACAGAGGCAGGTCATAAGTCACCTCCTGGCTGTAATTAAGCCCTAATGAGTCGAGGCACAGGGCTTTTCCTAGGGGGGTTAATAACTGACTGAGGGGAAGCCAAAGGACCACACAAGCGAGACATTAATCTCTTACCATGCCCAGCACCCAGCTGATTAGTAGTTGCTGCAAATAAAGACAAAGAAATATCAAAGCCCAGGCCTTGAGATGTTTTACGGTTGATGCAGTTGCTATGTACGGGGCACACAAGAGCTGTAAATTAGCCAGATTGCTTTGAATCCCCCTCGCTGCTTTAGGATCATCCCACCTCTGGATCAGCAGAGAGCTGAATTTCACTACCGAGCCCAGCAGAAAGGTGCAAAAAATGCCAACCGCCTTCACGACCTGGAGCGTTCGGTCCCCCTTAAAGATGTCTTGCCATGGAGAATAATTATAAAAAATATAAAAAAAATTAATGGAGATATCCCATCTCCTAGAACTGGAAGGGACCTTGAAAGGTCATCGAGTCCAGCCCCCTGCCTTCACTAGCAGGACCAAGTACTGATTTTGCCCCAGATCCCCAAGTGGCCTCCTCAAGGATTGAACTTACAACCCTGGGTTTAGCAGGCCAATGCTCAAACCACTGAGCTATCCCTCCCCCCCAGAGCTTCTGCCAAGAGAAAAGCTGGCCTTGTGCTTACGGCATCAGACTGGGACTCGGGAAATCTAGCTTGAATTCTTGGTTCTGCCACAGACTCCCTGTGTGATTTGTTCCTTCCGAGCGCAATGGCCCTTAATCAGGTGTGATTATTTAGGCTGGTGTCCCTGTGCTGGTTTAAACACCACACATAGTGCAGGGCAACGAAGAAGCAAAGTTCAGTTCGTCATCTGTAAAATGGGGAAAATATAATCTTTCCTTTGTCGGTCTTGTGTCTGTGAGCGCTTGGGAGCAGGGACTATATGCACTAGAGTTCGGCTTGGCAGAATTCGGTGTTGACATTTTTATAATTTCGACGGATACTCTCCATGTTCGTTTTTAAGCATTTTTTTTTTTTCAATTTTTATCTGTTCAAATTTTCACACTTACAGGAAGTTAAGGAGAACTGCGGGGGTGAGTTTCAGACAATAACTGTTTACTGACAGTTGATATTGAGAGTCAAAGAATTATAGCTTTATAACCATTCACAGATAAACGGTCAACATCCCCTGTCAAAAGATACAACATAAATATCCTTAAATCAGGCTCTGATCAGTCCCCAAGCAGCATTCTTCTTACTTTGCCTGTCTGTAAATTTCAGCGGTCATCCATGGAAATCAGTTTGTGTAAAGGCAGGGGTAGGCAACCTATCACACACGTGCCAAAGGCGGCATGCGAGTTGATTTTCAGTGGCACTCACACTGCCCGGGTCCTGGCCACTGGCCTGGCCACCGGCCATTTAATTTTAAATGAAGCTTCTTAAACATTTTAAAAACCTTATTTACTTTACATACAACAATAGTTTAGTTATATATTACAGCTTATAGAAAGAGATCTTTTAAAAACGTTAAAATGTATGACTGGCACGCAAAACCTTAAATGAGAGTGAATAAATGAAGACTTGGCACCCCACTTCTGAAAAGTTGCTGACCCCTGTGTTACGGTGACCAGATGTCCTGATTTTATAGGGACAGTCCTGATATTTGGGGCTTTGTCTTATATAGGCTCCTATTACTTCTCACCCCTGTCCTGATTTTTCACACTTGCTGTCTGGTCACCCTAGTTTGTGTGTGTGGTGAAATCAGCCCTATGCAGGAGGTCAGACACTAGATGATCAGAGTGGACTCAGGGCCGGCCCCAGGGTTTTTGCCGCCCCAAGCGGCGCAAAAAAAAAAAAAAAGCCACGATCGTGACCTGCGGCGGCAACTCAGTGGGAGGTCCTTCGCTCCGAGCGGGAATGAGGGACTGTCTGCCAAATTGCCGCTAAATAGCTGGACATGCTGCCCCTCTCCGGAGTGGCCGCCCCAAGCACCTACTTGGCAAGCTGGTGCCTGGAGCGGACCCATAGAATCACAGAATATCAGGGTTGGAAGGGACCTCAGGAGGTCATCTAGTCCAACCCCCCTGCTCAAAGCAGGGCCAATCCCCAGACAGATTTTTGCCCCAGATCCCTAACTGGCCCCCTCAAGGATTGAACTCACAACCCTGGGTTTAGCAGACCAATGCTCAAACCACTGAGCTACCACCACCCCATCCAGCCTGGCAATCTATGAATTGTGATTGGGGCCTCCAGATGCGACTGTAACACACAGAATGTTGGGCCGCATCACACTAGGCGCTTGTACAAACAACGCTGCCCTCGACTCCAAGGGAGTTTTAAGTGAGTCAGGACCACAGGACTCTGCCTGTTAAGAATAGAAGGTGCTTTGCATGCTTCCATGGGAGCTACACCTAGAGGTCACAGGGTCTCGAAGCCCAGGGGTATTTTTAGAGCACAGTGGTAGGTGGGCCCATCCCACGCTACAGCCCTGCTGGGAAACTCCTCCCAGAAATCACGTGAAAGGCCTTCGTGTGCTGACCTCCCTCAGAGCGGTCTCTGATTGGAATCGGTTTGATTCGTGACTGCCGCAGGATCCAGCGAGCACAAGCAAACAGGGGAGGGGAAAATGCCCGACCTTCCAGCCAGGGGTGGACATAACAGCCTCCAGCAAACCAAAAATCCTGCCTGGGGCTTGTGAATGACAGGGCTAGGTCTTCAGCTGGCGTGCATCAGTGTAGCACCAAGGCAATCAGCGGGGTTACATCGACTTCTTCCAGAAGATGAGCGCCAATCAGGAATAGCTAATCCAGAATAGCTTCCGGTGTAGACACGCCCTAATAGGGATTGTTCCGGTCCAAGAGGAGAGTCATTGTAAGAAGTCTCAGAATGGCCAAGGGACACTGTGATATCTGTGCCATCAAATGGCCTTTGCAAAAGTGGCTGGGCCTAAAAATTGACCTGATAGGATAATGGACTAATCTAATAAATCTTGCCTCAACAACTCTAAACAGATGACTTTCTCTGGAGAGGAAATATGATCTTATGGTTACGGGTTTGTCTACACGGGGAGATACTTGAATTCAGATGTGGGTAGGGTGCAAATGTAAGGCAGAATTACTATTCCTTATTAATGCCTTGTGCAGATGCTCTTAAGAGTATCTTATTCTAAATAATTTAATTCATTTCCAAAAGGGATTAAACTAATTCAGAACAAGGTACTCTTATTCTGGAATAAGAGCGTCCACACAGGGAGTTAATCAGGAACTGTTAATTCACTTTAAAGCATTCTGGATTAATTTTCCTGTGTAGACAAGCCCTCAGAGATAGGCTTAAGAGCTGAAGAATGAGGTTTAATATTTCTTCCAAACTTTATGTTAACATGAACTATTCTAACTCTGGATATTAAGGTTATCCAGGTACCCTGGCCCATGGGCCTTACTTACGCATAGACTCCGGCATTCTGCCTTGTGTTTGACACCCCTCCCCTAGGTGTCAAAAAGCAATCACCAAATATCATAAGATTTTCACCTCTTATGATGTTATCAATGTTGCTACAGAATTGCCAACTTGTCCAATTTTATTGTGAGCCTCTCAATATGGGCTAAAACCTTGGCTTCATGAAAGTCATTGGCAAAACTGCCACTGAGCTCAGTGAGACCACAATTTCACCCTTACTTTTTCTTAAAGTCCCAGCTCCTGGACTCATGTGATTAGGTGGTAACCTCAGCTTTCATTTAAAAAAGTAAGCATCCAGCCCTCATAGTTGTAGAGAAGAGATTTAAAAGATGAACCCCAAAGGCTCAGAAACCAGAAGTCAAATAAAAAGAATGTAAAATGTAGTATTTAAAAAAAAATCATGATTTTTGGGAGGCCCAACTCCTGAATGATCAGGAGTGGAGAATCAAGGCAATATTGTTTATTCCTGTCATCTTCCCCTGCATTATACGTATCACGCATTTTTCTCAGAATTACTGTACTATATTTAAAAAAAATCTGAATTTTCAGAAACTTTTTAGTCGGGGAACTTCTTCCCCGTGGTGGGCAGGGAGTTTTACATTTTAAAAAGACTGTTTCACTTTGAATATCGGATTGGGCAGAGTCAGAGGGGGTGATCAGCGAGGGGTAGTCTAATTTCCTAACTCCAGCCCCCATGGGATGAAAAGGGCTTAGACGTTTTGTCATAGCAGGCCTGGTTTACACTTAAAAGTTTTACTGCTCTAGAGTCGCAAACCTCCCTAGTGCAGACCCAGTTATACTGAAATAAAAGTGCTAACAACAGGATAGCTTATTCCAGTTTGGCAAAGCAAAACTATCTACAGCAATATAAAGCATTTTATACCAGCATCATAGTGTAGGGCTTGGAGAACGCCTTCATAACTATTCCAGTAAAAAAAAAAAAAATCACACCCCTTACTGACACAATCATACTCCTGAAGCTTAGATCAGTCCAAAGTTTGTGTTTCATCAAAAGACCAGAATTTGCCCCTGTGCCCCATCAGAGCAGCTGGAGATTAGAGTCTAATTCTCACCCGAAGGCCTTGTTTACATGAGAAAGCAGTGCCAGTTTAACTTCAGGTGTGATTTTAAACCATTCTAATTAAACTGGTTCAAATTCCTGTAGGGATGGCTCATAAAAAAGTGGCTTCTTTTGGTTTAGCTTAATTCAATTCCTAACTGACTTCAGCTAAACCCAAATGAGCGCGCCCACACAGGGGTTTGCACCAGTTCAGCTAAATCGGTTTAAAAATCACATTAAGTTATGCATTATGCATCCGAAGAAGTGGGCTGTAGTCCACGAAAGCTTATGCTCTAATAAATTTGTTAGTCTCTAAGGTGCCACAAGTACTCCTGTTCTTCTTTTTGCGGATACAGACTAACACGGCTGCTACTCTGAAACCTGTCATTAAGTTAAATCGGTACAACTTTCTCCTGTGGGTAAGGACTAAGGTCCCTTTGCACGACCCTGACAGTATAAAGAGGTCTTAAAATGTGTGTAAACTACACCCTGGCAAAGCTGGGTAGACGGGCCTTCATTTAATGTATATGAGTCTCAGAACAATACGTTTTATTTAAAACTATAAATTGGACCTTAACCACATCACGCTATAGATTTTAATCATTTTTACTGCATGAGCCTCAGCTACACTAAAGCCGTTGGACCCAACTCTGGACATAAATTACATCTCGAGGTCCCCTCCAGTCCTACAATTCGCTTGAATATAATAATAAAACAACTTACGCTTATACAGAGCCTTTCATCAGTCGATCTGAAAGCGCTTTACAAAGGAGGGCAGTGTCACGGTCCCTATTTGACGGAGGGGGTAACTGAGGCACAGAGCAGGGAAGGGTTTTGCCCCGCAGCGGCACTGGGAAGGGAACCCAAGTCTCAGGCCAGTGTTTTAACCACTAGGCCCTACCGCTTCCCCTGAGTTGCTTTCAGAGAGGTGTACAGGGGCCTTAGCTTAACGGAGACTCTGACCCTTACATGCATGAATAACTTGTCTCCTGCTGAACAGAGCCAGTACCAAGCGGGTGTCAAATGTTACTGAACCAATGAAATTTACATTCACTTTAAGGCCCTTTACGCTTGACAGTGCAAAGCGGCCTCACTGTAAAAAAGAATCAATCAGGCTCTAGCATAGGGTGACCAGACAGCAAATGTGAAAAATCGGGACGGGGGTGGGAGGGTAATAGGAGCCTATATAAGAAAAAGACCCAAAAATCGGGACTGTCCCTATAAAATCGGGACATCTGGTCACCCTACTCTAGCAGTTTGCAGCCGGGAACTATGTAGCTATAGTTACACCGCTGCAAATTTCCCTATGTCTGGACAAGCCCTAAAACTGGAGAGGGGAGGGAGGGGAAAACAAAACAGAAAAAAAAAAATCCCATGTAATACACAATTCACATTAGGTGTGAGATTTATACTGAAAATGTACACAACCCTAGCATTGCATGCACCCACTCCCTCCTTTGGCATTCTGGGTTTGTACAGATACCTTGCAACAAGCTGAAGGCGGCTGGGAATTTCAGCCTCTTTGTAGGCCCAGCTGTGCCGTGTTACTTAAGAGGATCATTTTGTTCCTTCAAGCAACGTAAGGCGGGGGAACATCCAGATGCCGAATATGCTCCCCTCCTTAAGTTATTTTAGGGAGCGAGCTGCATTTTCCCCCTTTTCTTATCGCATCGAAAATGCCACAGTTTGCCCAGCTGTGAAAGTAGCTACGTTCCCAGGAATTTCAAAAGAGGCTGCGACCTCTTTCCAGGATTGTACAGTATAGGGTGGCAGGGAGCCAATGTTAATTATAGGGATAGGAAAAGACAAGAGATGCATTTGAAAGGCACTGCCCTCTCCGAGCCGGAGAGCTGAGCAGTTCAGAAGCAGGCAGCTATGCAAAGTAAAGGCAAGGTTTAAAGGGTTTCGTGCCCCTCAGTGCAAAACGCTGCAGGAGAAAAGGAATTCCAAACATTCCTAAGCCCGGATTCTCGTTTACATCAAGACCATTTTACACTGCTCTAGTAACATGAAACTGGGGGTAAATGAGAGCTGGGCTCCCTTTAAGATTCCCTTATACTGTCAGAGCGATGTCAAACAGCCTCCGAATGCATGAGAATTCAGAACACTGTTTTACACCAGATCTCCACTGGCGTAAATGCTCAGACCTGCTGCAGGGTGAAGGAAGCGACAGCATTGCCAGCTCTCGTGATTTTACTGGGAGTCTTGCCAAAGGAATCATCTTTCTTGAAGCTCCCAGCGTCTGGAATCAGGAGATAATATGGGAATTTCAGCTTTCCTTGACAAAAAAAAAGTTTCTAGCTCTCAAGATCATGGAGCAAAGCTTAAAAGCATGACCCTACAGGCTTGGTAGCCAGAAGGCAAATGAAAAAAACCCTACATTTCTTAGTATTTAAATCCCATGATTTTTAATCCCAATCACATGACTTTTGGGGGCGAGAGTCATGGTTTTTCAATGGCTGGGACTGGCAATAGTGAGAATGAGGTCTCTGGATTCGATTTTTGGCTCTGTCACTGGTCTACTGGGTGACCTTGGGCAAGTCACTTCTCCTCTCTGTACCTCAGTTTCCCCAACTGTGAAACAGGGATGAAGATACCGATAACACCTTCAAAAAGCCTCGGATGAAAAGCTCTACGTAGTGTATTTTTAATAATGCATCAGTAACATGAATATGGCAATTGATTTAGCCTGCCAGGGTCTCTTTAGAGACTGCATCCCATAATTATCCTGGGCCTGACTGTCAGATACATTAAGGGCCCGTTACACTTTCCTGGCAGTTAGACTCACTTTAAGACCCCTTTACGTTGCCAGAGGAGTGTAAAAGGGCCTTAGCATAAAAGAGAATCAGCCCCCCCCTCCCCTCCCACCGTGAGTTTTTAGAACCTTCTTACATCTCTTCCCTTGGGAGCTCGCATTAGTATTCCAGACGGTGTGCTGCCCAAGAATATGTCATTCTCATTGCTTCCCCAGTGAACTCTAAGCTGGCCCGCCGAGTGGTCGGCTGGATTGAGTCTGGGATTGACTAAGCGGCAGCTGACCAGCTCCACCATCCTCGGTAGATTTCATCACAGCAAAATGGAAAAACACTGAGCTGTCGGGGGGCATGGAATTCTCATCTGCACTGCTCGGGCAAGGTTTAAAAAAAAGGGACTTGGCATCAGTGTGAACATAACTGACACCTTTTAAAAGCCCCTGTAGTGGAGTAAAGGGGATTTAGTCCTTGTCTTCTTAAGGGAGAAAAAAAAAAGGTGTGTTTCCAACCCATGTTAAGCGAACCTGTATTAAAATCCTAGTGAAGACAAGGCAGTTTTAACACATTAGCCAATCAAGGTAAATCCACCGCTCCGCTACTAGGGTTTACCTGGACTAACATAGTTTAAAATGACAACTGCCTTGTCTTCACTAAGATTTTAACACCGGTTATCTTAACACGGGTTAAAAATGCACCTTTCCTCCTAGTGCAGACACAGCTTTAGAGTACCTAAGAATCAGACTCATCATGTTTGTCCCAAAAGAGCTTCCAGGCTAAAGAGACAAGGACTGGAGGGGAGACAGGCAAAATGACTTGCCCAAGGTCACGCAGCAGAGCCACGAATAGAACCCAGGTGTCCTGACTCCCACGCAGGTGCCCTAGCCACCCTGTCCCTCACATCTTAACTATTCTTTCCAGTTTAGTAGCAATTGAAATCAAAGGGATTGGACATTCTGAAAATCAGACAATAGGTGACTGGTCCCTGGGAGTTTAAGCTGGTGTACCTTACATCTTCCTCTGCCTGTGCATGACTCACTTAGGCAGGCACCTGCTTGAGATTACGCATCCTCCCCACGGCAGAGAAAAACGATCTGCCACACAGCGGAACCCACCTCTCTAACTGTGGGGTATCGAAAACGGTGTTAAAAATCGCAAGCTGTTACTTGAAATTCTCTGGGGATTTTCCTAGCCCTGTTTGCAGGCTTGGGGGCTTCGTAGGGAACCGTGGGTTCTGGGTCTCGTGCTGTCAGTCCGCAAAGAGCCAGACTAAAGCAAAGGGGAGCCAGCCTTAGGTGCAGGTGATCAGGACAGTCACGCTGGGCATCCACTTCTGGGGGCACCACATCAGCATCTGGAGGGGGCATCACGTTGCTCAGTCTTTTGTTTTGTTTTGTGAGGGGGGGGGCATTTTCTTCCCTGGGCAGCAAAATACCTAGGGCCAAAACTGATGCAGAAAGCCCAGAGGGGCCAGGACTATGAATGGCCAAGCCCAGAGGTGCCAGGGCTCAGTCCTGGCAAACCCTGGCACAGATTAAGCACTTAGCACGACGCAAAAGGGGCCGTAGCGCAAAGGCGAATCGGGCCCTACCATTCTGATCTGGTGGCACCTTGTATCCAATTTGCATTGACGTAAAGGACGGCACAAGGGCGGGATGACGGGGTACCTAGTGTCAATGGTAAAGTTACTCATCTATGTGGAGATTTTCAAAGGGGCCTAAGGTAGGTGGGAATGGACATCCTCATTCAATGGGAGGTACTACTGTTTAGTTGTATTACCATAGTACCGAGGAGCCCCTAGTCATGGACCAGCGAGGTGCTGCTGTGTATATACAGAACAAAAAGACAGTCCCTGCCCCAAAGAAGCTGACTATGCCAAGCCCAAGTGCTCCAAAATCTGGGATCAGGGCCCTCAAAATCATAAGATTAGCTTAAAAAAATCATGAGACTTTGAAATAAAATAATATTTGGGGGGTGTTCTTTATTAGCCTGCTGGCGTTAGAGCTTTTCCAAGCTTTTCTCTGCCACCACAAGAGCTAGAAACTTTTGGGATTTATTTATTTATTTTCAAAAATGCAAGCTGAGTTTCTCACAGGAGTCCGGGAGCTGGGGCTTTAAGAAAGACACCAAACATCACTAGACTCACAATAAGGAGTTGAGTGGGTGGTGCCCGATTGCCTTAGGCCCCCTTAAAAAACACCCTACCCCTAATTTTGGTAAAGTCGTAAATAACAGATGCAACCCAAGGAAGGCTGGGGGCAGGGGTTGTGGAACGAAGGGTGCGGTAGCATGCCCTGGCTTGAAGTGGTTTCCATCATATACAGGGTTTACAATTTTGATCAATGGCTCTCAGCACTCTCCCCTCCCCCCGCATACAAATTGTTCCTGGTGGGCGGGGGGTGGGAGCAGGAATGGGAGGGAATTTGAAAACATCCATGTCAGAGACTTTAAAACAAATCAAATGAAGATATTTGGAGCAGATCCAGATGTTTACTAGTGACGCACATGGAGGTATAAATAAATTATCTGGTAACAATTTTTCTTCACAGGCATCTTTCCCTTATCTTATCAGATCTCAGAATGGAGCGTCCCAAAAAACAACCAACAACAAAACCAACCCTTGAGAAAACCAGACGCAAAATGAAATCACTAGGAATTTAAGATTCAATCCCATTAATCATCAGACATTTGGACCAGAATTTCCAGGACCTAAATCTCATCTCAGCACAGCTCTTACAAAGAGCGGGAGGACTGAGTCCCAGAGGGAGCCCTGGCTCGGACTCAGAATCCCTATTAAAATCCCCACAACAGAAGCCGTATTCCCACTGCTACACCCTACTGATATGCAGTTCACTATGCTGCACTAGCCACAAGGGGGAAGCAGAGATACTGCCCCACCTCCACCCCACCCCTTTTGGGGGCCCCATGTGTCCCTAGGGAGGTAAGGACCCTGAGCCCAAGGGCTGCAGTTCTGCTCGACCTAAATGCCAATCATGCGAGGGTTTTATTTATGTATTTATTTGGGGCGGGAGGGCAGAATAAGTGTCCCGTGCCCTCCTCTGCACTGGGAACGTCCTCACCAAAGTGAGCCGGGTCAGCGGCCCCTCTCGGCCTTTCCAAATCAACGGGACTCTCTCCGCCCACAATGATCATGGATCTCCCAGCTGGCTCTCACGTCCACGATGTCCATATCGGTGATATACATTAACCAGGCACTAGAAGGGGACAAAGTCCACCCTGGATTAACAGGGGTCACCCTGATTTGGGAAACCTACCCTGAGCTTCAGAGATCCACCGCACTGGGCAGAGACTCAGCCTGGGAGCTGTTGCCTCTAAAATCCGGGAGCCTGCACTGCTGAAGCTAAAGAACCAAGCCCAGGTGGTCAGTGATTCAGCATAAACCTCTATTTCTGGTCCAGATTTAGGTCCCAACATTTCCTAATTGTACCACTTGAACCCCTGGTTCTTTCAGCTTGGGACCAATGAGAACTCCGTCCAGTTCCCAGACCCCCCAGGTGACCTTGGGAAAAACCGCTTAATCTCGCTGATTCTTAGTTCCCCATCTGTAAAAAGGGGGGGCAGACCCACCCTTTATCTATTTAAGTCGTCAGATCTTAAGGACACGGACAGTCTCTTACAATGGGGACCTGATGTCATCCAAGGCCTCTAGATGCTAGTGTCATACAAACACAGATTAATAAAGATCAAGGAGAAGAAGAAAAAAAATCAGGCTTTCTTTATCCATCACACAGCAGGGAAAGAAGTGAGCAGGTTTCTAACCAGCAGAGACGTTCTACAGCAGCAGGAGGCAAACAACCTAACTAGCTGGAAGATGGAGCTTGATCAGTTTATGAATGGGAATATATGACGGGGCAGCCTTGCGACAGCAGAGACCCAGGCGGTCCCTTCCAGCCCCGTGCCCTTGGTTCTGACTAACCTAGTTTATTCCTGTCCTCCTCGGGTCACCTTGGTGGTGCTTTATGCCTCTCTCGCCATCTTTTCTTTGGGTCCCAGCTCTTGCGCATTCTCCACGTTTGCGTCAGGACCTGGAACGAGCCAGCTCTCCCCCTAACTGCATCCACAACAGAGAGCCTTTGCCCCCCACTTTCCTGGGATTCTCTCCCTGCAGAGATCTGGCCAGCCAACTTGTTTGCTAATTTTCAATCCAAAAATAGAAGCGTCACCTCAACGCCGAGCACTTTGTAATTTACGTCTGTGCGTCACTTGCCCTGACTTTGGGAAGTACGGCATCATGCCGAGGATAGCGTTTGTTGTTCATGTACTGGGGGCCCTCAGGAGATCAAAGTTCAATTCCACACTCTGCTACAGGATCCCTATGTGACCTTGGGCAAGTCACTTAGGGTGTGTTTACACTGCAGACTAAGCCCGGGCTCTGACTCAAGGCGCAGACCAACATCAAAAGGTCTCCGTAACGCAGTATGGACACGTTAGCAGGGCTGTGAGACCCAGGCCCAACAACTGTAAACCCAGGTTTACAAGGCAACGTGGATGCTCAAATGTGGGCTTAGAAACACCGAGTCCACAAGCCCGGGTCCCAGAGACCCAGGTTTACAGTGCAGTGTAGACGTACTTTTGGAGCCAGGTTTTCAAGAGCGTTCGGAATGCTGAGCACTGCACTCTTTTCTGGATCTGACCCTTATTTAGGGCCAAAATGGGCACTGAACGCTTTTGAGAATCTAGCCCCACTCGTGGGCTCTGAACCCTTGAAAGTCTGGCCCTCCACGCCCAATTCACCCTGCCCTACGCCAGTGCGCAGTAAGCGTGACATGCCAATTCCCGATCAGAATGGCAGAATATTACATGAGCGCAACGCAGACTGTGAAAGATTCAAACCAACAGAGAGCATCAGGACCTTTCTTTCTTGGTGCCTCAGTAAAATGGGGATAATAATACTTTCTCCCAGATTCATATTTACCCTTCATCCCTTTCACACAGAGAGGAGACTTAAAATGACAGTAAATTACAGTGACACCTGACTTCAGGTGTGGTGTGGAGGGGCCTTCCATCTTCTCTTACCGATGCTGTACTTCGAGCTATTTGGGAATTACTACGTCTGAATAAATCCATGTGTAGATCCTCTTGTTCCAGAATAAGGGTGTGGTGTTCCGGTTTAGCTTAACGCACTTTGAAAGTATTATCAATACAAATAATAACTAACAATCTACTTTAAGAAGTAACACCAATCCAGTGCCTTATGGGTTTCCTAAGGTTACACAGGGTAAAAAGTGTTTTTGTACAATGCCATCATACCTCATAATTGGTCATTTTCTTAAATCCCTCGTGCCCGGTTCTGGCTAAAATGGGCTTGGCGCTCAGTGCAGACAAAGCTGATAACTGCAGATGAAGGAGTTCGTTGTCATTTGCACTAAGACCCCTTCATACTGCTCGGGAAAGGGGCTCCAAAGTGAGTGTCCCTTTACACTATAAAGAGGGCCTTTAGCGTAAATGCAATTATGTTCGAAGACAAAAAACAACAACACTGCAAGGCCGAGAACACCTCTCCGTAATTCAAGAATACAAGTCAATCCCAGGAATGCTGCAATTATCCCCAGAATAAGCCTTGCAAAGCCAGGGAATTCAGAGTTAAGGCAAAACAGCAAAGAAACACATTCAGGGTCTGGAAATACACAGTAGAGGCACCCAAACAGTGTTACTGGATGACTGAAAGTGCCACTCTTTTCCAGTGTGATCCATGCTACTTCCGGCCCCGAGTTACATTGAGCAGTGACTTTTACAAACTACCAAGGGAAGCGGTGGATTTTCCATCTCTGGATGCCTTTCTGGAGGAGAAATTTCAGTCAAACACAAGTGATTGGGCTCAATACAGAGGAAATGGGGAAAACTCTGTGGCCTCTCTTATACAGGCTAGATCAACGGTTCCCAAACTGCAGGTCAAGACCCCAAACTGGGTCCCGACCCCATTTTTATAGGGTCGCCAGGGCCAGCATTAGATTTGCTGGGACCCAGGGCTGTAGCTAAACCCTGAGCTTTACCCCCCACCTGGGGCAATGGGGCTCGGGCTACAGTCCCCTCTCCCACCTCCTGGGGTGGCAGGGCTCCGACCCCCCTCTCCCCAGGGGTCATGTAGTAACTTTACTGTCAGACGGGGGGTCACAGTGCAGTGAAGTTTGAGACTCCCTGGACTGGATGCTCTAATAACCATTCTAGCCTTAACAACGAGGAGTCCTTGTGGCACCGTAGAGACTAACAAATGTATTTGGGCATAAGCTTTCGTGGGCTAAAACCCACTTCATCAGATGCATGGAGTGGAAAATACAGTAGGAAGGTATAGAGACATAGTACATGAAAAGATGGGAGTTGCCTTACCAATTCTTACGAGACAATTCAATTAAAGTGGGATATCATCAACAGGAGGAAAAATCACTTTTGTCGTGGCAATCAGGGTGGCCCATTTCAAACAGTTGACAAGAAGGTGTGAGTAACAGTAGGGGGAAATTAGCATGGGGGGGGGGGGAGGAGATGAGGCCCAGAAAATGAAATCTAGATAGAAGGGGAGGTCTCAGCCAACGTTGTCCCTTATTACCCAAAAAACACATCAGGCATCTGCTACCACCTCTGAGCTCAACTCAAATTGCCCGGTAAGGAGACACAACTGTCTCCTCGGGTCCAACGGGAGCGAAGACATCACATGGTACATCCCCACCCTGTTGTCCCAAGACAAACGCCGGTGAGCCAGGGGACGCAGGCTGCCTTTGGTGTCAACTGGTTTCAAAACAATCAACATACAAGAGGCAACTGAATTTTAAAGAGGCCAAAGATTAGGGAAATTGAGGCTGGAAACTTAGAGGAAATTTGCTGCCCTGGTCCAGCAACGTGCTTGTCTCGCCTGGTGGGAAAGTCTCTAAAACTTCAGGAAAAAGAAACAAAATGCCCTCCCATTTTATCCCCTTAGGACTGAAAACCCAGAGCAAAGTTAGGCCCTGGATGCTGCAGCTTTTCCGAGTTCCTACGGAGTCTGGGCAACCTGCCATGAGCAACAGCGGCTCCGGGGGTGTGGAAAAAAAAAATAAGTGTTTATTTTGGGGGATGAGAGAAAACTTGCAATGTACAAACTGCGGAGGCAAAAAAAAAAAAAGAAGTGTTTCTGTCGCTCCTGCCAACACTGCGCGCCTCGCAATATAAAGACTTTTGTTCAAGATCCAAGATTTCTGGTGGGAATACTTAACTTACTAAGTATATTCTTTCCTGGGGCTTACGCCTAGAGAATCTAACAAGATCTCATTCATATACCACCTAGGAGAGTCAGCCCCTCTCATCGCAAGGGTGGTTTCCATGTTTGCCATAATACCCTATATGGCCCTCTTTTTAACATAGGGCGGTGGCTCGGAATGATCCAGCGATTTGGGCACTGGGCTGGGAGCCAAGAGACCTGGGCATTGATTCTTAGCTGTGTTCTGGCCCCTTTACTCTGCATCATCCTAGCCTCTCTCTTCCTGCTGCAGAAGCTCATGTTAAGAGCTCTCTCTTCCTGCTGCAAGCTGATGGTTGAGCTAAAGGAGAATCCCCACTTGCTGCTAGCAGTATAGGGCCAATGACACACAGTTGAGCCATTCTGATTCCAATCTTACATACACATGCACGTGCAGCCACCCAGCCCATTATAATCCCTGCCTCGCAGTGCACTGGGAAAGATTAAACGAGCTAATACTTGAAAAGGACAATCTATGTGCTAAATATCCTTCTCACCTCAATTGTTTTTTCCCTTGCCAGCAGCATTCAGCGCTGCCCGGATAGCATTAGGAATTACTGAAGAGACACCGGAGGACAAGCTTCCTCCCACTGTGACCCAGATTCCCCGTCAGCCTGATCCTTCAGTGAAGTCATAATCCAGTGGGGGAGGGAGGATTGGGGTTCTTTTTTTTTTTTTTTAAGCATCCTAGAGCGTTGCCATGGAAATGACTGTGATGCTATCATTTGTTAGCAGAGGAACCAAAACTGTGACGAAGGCAAAACACATGGGCTCAAACCAGACGGCCGCTAGAGACGAAGGGCAGCTTTGTCGCTCAGGCCCTGCGCTGAGGTTCAGGAGACGCGGGTTCGATTTCTGCTCCCGTCATGGGGCGTGTCTGCAATATCTCCGGAGATCGGATTACAGCCTGGGTTGGGAAACCCACGCTAGCTAGCGGGGCTCAATATAGCAGTGAACACACGGCAGCACCTGGGGCCCTTGTGTTGCCAGCTCCTGCCCGTGTCCTCTTTTCAGCCGTGCTAGCTAGAGGAGAGGTAGCTAGATTGGAGCTAGCACGCGTATGCAAATCCATGTAGCAGTCACATCCCGATGGACTCCCTGGGTGAGTCAATTAATCTCCCAGAGCTCTAGCTCCCTATCTGATTATAATCCGTTCTTCGTCTGTTTAAATTACAACCTGTTTGGGGCAGGGACTGTCTCTTACAACTGTCTCTGAACAACTCCCAGCTCTTGCTGGGCTGCAGGGATGCACCCAATGCGATAGAAGCGGTTATCAAGGATCTTTGATCATTAGCAAAATGGGGTAAGGAGCATTAGGGGAAAAGGAGAAACCAATTAAATCTCTGAACCACGCTCCTCCTGGGTGGAATTCCATTGACTTCAACTGTCGCCAGCCCCCTCCCGATCTCAAGCCTAGGCGAGCGGATTAGCTCCCATGCAAAGAGACCCAGCTGACACGAGGGTATCTTTTTGCAACTGTACCAATGGGTGCCCTAGTATAGATAAGGCTCTGGAAGTCGCGAGCATTTTTCACACTGAGACTTTCAAATCCAGAGGATTTAGAGACATGCTGCAATAAATGGGTGTTGTGCCTCAAAATTCTCCAGGCAGCTTTGTCAGTCTCTGTCCTTATTTGCATCTGCTGAGAGCAAGATTAAATGGCAAAGCATCTACATTAGGGACTAGGATGACATACAAAGTTTTACCGGTTTAACTAGACTGGTGATTTTGTTAAACTGATTGAGTTAAACAGAGGCAAACCCCTCTCTGGGCACTAATCATTTGATTTAAAGCCGGTTGGTTTTTCAAAAATATTGCCGCACCCTAGTTAAGGTTGAGCAGAACTCCCAGGTGAAAAACCAACGTTTCAAAGTGCGCTGAAATCCACCTGCGTGCGCCGATTGTCTTGAAAATGGCTACACCTCAACCGGGCTCAGGGTAGGGTCGGTGGGGCAAATTTGAGGTCACTTGGTGCAGAGGTTCCAGAGATACGGTGCCTAGAAAAAAAGAGACGGGCCATACTTTTTGCCTATTCTTATAGCTTTTTGGCACACCGCTGTGGCTCAAATGACAGCACTGGTCGGCACTAACTTGAGCTCACCTGCTTGGATTTGACCTCCATCAAAGTCCCAAAGGAAGCCAGAAAGCCCATGGGACACCACACGCCCTCAGCCCATTGCCACTCAATCCCACGCACCCAGATAGTCACAACAGCTGAAGCCTGGCAGAGGAGGTGAGAAAAGCGGCATCTGCTCTGGTGCAGAGCACCTGGGATGAGAGCCTCACATGGTATAAATCAGTACAGCTCCCTGCACTTCAACGGAGTGATGCGTATTTACATCAGATGGGGATCTGGAACCAGATTTTTAAGTGCTCCGCACTCAGAACTGGGAGTGGGTTTTCAACAGAGCCCAGCACCCAACTCCTGGCCTTGATGGGAGCTGAGCTCTGAAAAAATCTATCCCCGCCCGGAGTCTAATGGAACCGTTGTGTAGATGGAAAGGTTGCTTTTAGAAGCATCCTGAGCTGCCACGTTTGCCTGAAAACTGACTCGTCTTAGAGAAGCTGGGCCAACTGGCATTTGCATAACAAAAAGACCCCACATCTGCTCTGTTGGATTGTGTCAGATCTAGATCATATGCAAAGCAACCTTCCCGGCCTTTTCAAGTACCACAGCAATACATTGAGGACTATAGGAACTGACACATCAGATCAGCGATCCATTTAGTCCACTCAAAACAGTGGCCAGTACCAACTACTTCCGAGGAAGGTGCAAGAATCCCTGCAGTGATTGGATAACCTGTCCCTAAGGGAAGTATCTTCCTGACCCTGATCAGTTAGAGGTTGCTTTATGCCCTGAAGCATGAGGTTTTATAGCACTTCTAAGTGACCAGGGGCTCCTTGCATTCCACCTCACAATCTCCCTGTAACTCCTCCCAATCTTCCCCCATGCCAGGAGTTCTGAGTACCTCCTCCCATACCAGGGTACCTTAGGTTTTCTTAAAATCTGCAGAGCATGTAGGCATCTAAAATCCCATTGACTTCAGTGGGAGTTAGTTGCCTAAATACCGTTGAGGATCTGGGCCTTGATCTCCATGACATCATGTGGCAATGGGTTCCACAGTCTAATTATGTGCTGCCTTAACACAGATTTCCTTTATCAGTGTAGAATTTGCCTTCTTTCTATTTCATCAACTGTTCCTATGTTCTTGTACCACCTGCTGTCACTACTCATCTAAATAAAATCCTCTTCAAACTGATAGACCTTCTAACACCTCAGTTATTACAAACAATCAGCTCTCCAGTTCTTTTCAAATGGATGCAAAACACAGCATTGCCAACTCTCATGATTTTACTGCAAGTCTCGGGATAATTGTTATTTTTTTTCCTCAAGCCCCACCTCCTGGAGCCCTGGGAATCTGAGAATCTTAGCTTTCACCTGAAAAAACAAAAGCAAGTAATAGCCCTCATAGTTGCAAACCTAACCTCAATGCATCCCAACCAGATGAGTCTAATGGTCCCATCTGGCTTTAAAATCTATGAAGCCCAAAGGCTCAAAACCCAGAAGATAAATAAAAAGAAGCCAAAAATGTATTTTTATCTCATTTTTAAGCATGATTTTGGGGAGCCTGACTCATGATTTTTGAACATTTGGGGTTGGCAACACAAAGGATATACCAGCCCCCTGCCCACCCTGGAAGAGTTTGCCATGGGACAGTGGAAGGGCTTAGATGTAGTAGTTCCGGGGGGGTAGATGGCTTCCGGGGCGGGAGGGAGGAGACGTTTGAAATCCTCAAAACCACTGCAAGCTGCTCTGTGTTTGTACAGTCGATTGGGAGCCCATTCGTGAAGTCCTTTGGGAACCTCCAATGCTTTCACTCACATCCTTCTCCTTCGGTATGCAGAAAAAGGTGACTGCCCGACGCTCCTCCAACCACCCACTTACCAAGCCTAGATTTTGTGACCGTCCCACGCCAATCTCACACTTCCCAGGCCACCCCACCTCTGCCGAGTGACTCAGAGACGGTTCCTTAGAATCAGAAGTTGGAGGGGAACCACAACAGGATTCACGGAAGGATGGAGGAGAGAGAACAATCTGATTGTGTGCTGCTTTCTCCCACCCGTCGGACGTGCCAGATCAGAGCTGCTGTACCGTAACATGTAGGAGTCTCGGCTTATGTTTTAAAAAGAATAATGTTCCTTTTAAGTCTGAGCCACCCAAAATAACAACGACCCTGAAGAAGGCAGTTCCTCTTAGGCCTTGCCTACGGTGGGATCAGCTGCCTCTGGGCAAGCCCCTAGTGGAGACATGTTTTGCACCGGTGCCTGGCTTCCGATCTGGTAATGTGCACCAGTGCAATTCCTGCAGCGCTGGTGTCAACCTTGTCTACATTAGAGCCCTGATTGCCCAGCACCTGATGCAGTCATTTACACCAGTGCAAAATGAGTCTATCATGCTACCAGCTCAGTTTTTCACTCTCAATTCACACTGGTGCAAATGACTGCAACAGCTTAGACTGTAAGCCCCGTGGGGCCAAGTCTGTCTTTTTGTTCTGTATTTGTACAGCGCCTGGCACAATAGGGTCCATGCAATACAAATAATAAATAATAATAGGCGCCTCCTTCTGCTTGTGGCGGAAGGACATGCACCAGTGTCTAGTTAAAACAGGAACTTGCGTGTGCACCCTGAGTGAAAAGAACTGGGGAATGTGCTTCCATGCTGCTAAATGCCACGTGGCAGCTTTTCACCGAGCACCACCCCCACGCGAAAGGACAGCAGCAGCCCCCTTCCAGTCGGTTGGTGCAGGGAGCAAGAACCATACAAGCCACCAGCTGCCTAGGAAGAGAGACGTGGTTGCTCAAGCAACAAGGATCCTGCTTAGACCATCTGGTCCGCTTCTGTTTTAAAAAGCGAGGATCTTATAGATACACGTCTCCCCTCTCCCCCCCGCAGATCAAGGCGACAGATTTCTGCAGGGTGAGGAGGTAGCAGTCCCCAGCTAGAGCTCTGGGCAGCATCTTTGGGATTGGGCTTTGGATACTAGGAGCAAATGAGTAGAAAAGAGCTACGACTGTCAGTTTTCTACGTGGCATCTTGCAAGCCGGTAGGAAGGATGGCTGTACAGGTGTCAAGGAAGGGTTGAGCTTGTGGTTAAAGGACCAGAATGGGGCTCAGTAGATCCGGGTTTGATTCCTGGCCAGTCACCCGGGGCTAAATTCTCAAAAGCACGTTGGGTATGGAGCTCTTGAAAACATGGCCAGAATCACAGAATATCACGGTTGGAAGGGACCTCAGAAGATCATCTAGTCCAACCCCCTGCTCAAAGCAGGACCAATCCCCAGACAGATTTTTGCCCCAGATCCCTAAGTGGCCCCCTCAAGGATTGAACTCACAACCCTGGATTTAGCAGGCCAATGCTCAAACCACTGAGCTATCCCTCCCCCCAAATCTGGCCTTTATTTAGGTGCCTAAACAAGAGCTGGACTATTTAGCGGGGGGGAAGCCCCACTTCTGGGCACTCCATCCTTGAAAATCCAGCCCACAGCTGAGATGTGAACCGAAGACGGGTCCAGTGCCTTCACCACTGGGCCATCCTTCCTCTCCATTTACACCTGCAAATCAAGTTGCATTGCACTGAATTTGCCTGGGGTTCAGACCAGGCACGGGATGCAGTTTCATTTTATAAATCAGAACTAAATAGCATCAGCATAAACGTTACCCAAAACGCAAAAAACAACCCAACAAAACCCCCTTTCCAGTGCAATACACTAGCATTTGGGGACCCGTCTGACCCCATCTGACCCAGTCATCAAAACAATCTGCTTCCATAACAGAGTTTTCGTAAGAGCAAGGGGCAAGTCTCAAGGGTGTGCTTGGTGCACCCTGACTAACCACACCCAGGGGCCCAAGCGACAAACTTCCTGGCACTTCACCCCTTTGCCAGGACCCTGGGCAGCGTGAGAATTGTAGGAGAGACTCGGTTCTCAGTGCAAACACATGACTTAATGCACTGGGTTTCCAGTAAGTTATTCATCAAGGTCTGTGAACTGCAGTATATATAGATATAGATGGATATGGATATATAAGTATCATTAATAATGACATGATTTCATGCATGAGAGGCTCAGGTCTTTGGCCAGCATATTTCTTAGTTGTGCGGCTGGCAAATGCCAGAGCCGGTGTATGCATTACACAAAAATTTTCCTTTTGCACACACCACCATGGCTTTAAAGGGTGAAATTCACAATCCCTATGCAGTACGTATGTGCCACTTAAACCTGGGGCTTATGCTCTCCTCAATGGCATTTACTATTTCTCAAGCATCTAGTTTTCAACAGCTCATAAGCCGTGCTAGAACAACAGGAATATTGATCTCCTTTTTCCAACACCAGTGTCGTGTTCTGACACGACCGTCATCTCTCTGATGGGCAGTAGCAGGTATCTATGGCCTTTGCACATCGGCCTCCCAGGGGAACAGAAGTTAGTGGCGTAAAGTCTGGGTATGTTCTAAGTGTCGCTTGCTTTATTTACACATATCTTCCAGAGATCTCACCTCAATATCAATGCCGCAACGCTGTCCCAAGAGCTGACTCTAGCAGAAATTAAACCTTCCATCTGCTTGCAACCACTTTCTCTACAGAGAACCTTGTAACTCAGCCAACAGCAACACAAGCTTTCCTTCCAAGACTAAAAACTTGCTCGCACAAGGAGAACTTGGAAAACTGTGTGTAACAGTGCCACCTGGTGACATCTGTCACAACAAGAGACACAGCACAACAGTGGGCTGGTCTTGTGGTCAAGACACTGGCCTAGGGCTCCAGGAGGTTGCATTCAATTTCTGGCTCTGTCACAGAATCTCCTGGGCAAACTGCTGAGCTACTCTGTGCCTCAGTTTCCCACCTGTAAAATGGGGACAATAATCCTTGTTGGCCTTGACTAATCAAACGGTAAGCTCTCTGAAGCAAGGAGACTCTCATGCTCTGTATAGCCTAACACAATGGCGTTTTGAGGAACAGCTGTAAGACAGATGACAATAACTTTCAGATTCAGCAGAAGATGAGAACTGTCCCCAACACTGAAAGACAGGGGCCCAGTCCTGCCAACTGTCCACTGATTTCAAGGAAAGTTGCATGCCAGAGGGATGCCTGCAGAGTGAGGTCCATTCAAATTATAATTAGAGAGATCACAACTGTCAGGAAAACTAGTGCGTGGGGAGGGAATCTCCAAACTTAACTCTCTCACAAGCCTGGCTCCCGTCTCCCAAACACCAGTGTGAAATCAGGATTAACCCCCAGTGAAGCCAGAGGAAAGAATCGGCCCACAAACATTTCACGGCAGGGCAGTTTTCTTTCTAGACTTCAGGGTAATAACTTGGCAGGCCAACGAACCAACCTATGTATTCAGTGGCGTTATCAAGACCTGTATTGGACAAGGTACCTGCTCGGCAGCTCCATGACACGTAAATTACAGGGCTCTGTCGTGTTGACCAATAGGCGCGCTGAGATTGGTTTCATGACAAATCCCACGCCCTGAGACACACCCCTTCTTTATAATTGCCTCCAGATTGCCAAGCACTGACTAAAGGGGACATGGTCCAGAGTTTAAAAGCACAAGACAAGACGCTAAGAGAACTGGATTCTGTTCCTTATTATTATTTATTCGTATTACAACAGCACCTAGACGCCGTGGTCCATGACGCTGGCACAATACAGATCGTCAATAGTGACGACGTCTATAACACGGTTATACCGTCATTTAGTCATCCATTCCAAACTATTTCATCAATTTACTCCACATAAAGTAAAAGTGCATCTTAGAACCCTTTGGGGCAGTGAGACAGAAGCAATAGCATGCAAGCTTCGCAGACGGCTCCGTTAAGGCCCAGAGAAAGCAGGCAATTGGCTTTGTCAGTCTATTAACCATCTTGAGACGCTGCTTTTGCACTAACAATGACTTCAGCTGATCCTGTACCAGCCAGATCCCTTCTGCGAGTGTAAACCAGCATAGCCCCCTAGACGTCAATGGAGTGGCACCGGTTTACATCAGCCGAGGATCTGACCTACTTAAAAAGAACAGCAAGACCAAGCTATCGGGTGCGTTGCATTTGAGCGGAGAGGTGTGATTCCCAGCTCACGCAGAGTTGCCCTCAGTAGCCCTGGCAGAACTAGCGTGCTAAAAGTAGGCGGGTGGCCAGGACAGCATGGGTGGCGGCTCAGACTAGGTACCCAAGTACATACCCAGGGGGTTCAAATGCCACCCCGCCACATGGCTATTTTTAGCATGCTAGCTCAAGATAGCACAGGTAGGCCCATGCCAGCTGGGAAGGACACCTCCCCGCTCAAATGTAGACGCACCCATTTAGGCTCCAGTTAACACACCTGGAATGGGATACTGTTGATGGGTGCCATCCACTGAACAAACAAAGGAAACTGTAAGTTTCCTAGTGAAAATAAATGGGGCAAATTCACACCTGCGATTCCTACCCCAACTAGCATTCACCCTAAGGGGTTTAAATTTAAAATAACATGATGCCTTTTACCTCAGTGCACTTTACAAACAAATCACTGGTCTATACAGTATTTGCCCCATATGGAGGGATGATATCTATCAGGGATGGTCTAGATGGTATTTGGTCCTGCCATGCGGGCAGGGGACTGGACTCGATGACCTCTCGAGGTCCCTTCCAGTCCTATAATCTATGAATCTATGAATATCCATGAGACAACTACTGCAGAAATCACTAATTTGTGCCTCATGGAGAGCCACGTGATCACTTTCATGCCTCGTTAGCGCTCTCACCTGCACTCTGCCCACCAACACATCTCTGGTGGAGTGACAACTTTTCAAAGCTATGAACTGCTTCAAACAGGGTACCATTCGAAAAACAACCACTGCCCGCTAGGGAACGTCTCCTTCTTCTTCCCTGGAAAGACCCTAATTACTACTGATTTAAAGGGCCTGATTCTCATTTATATTAAGGCCCCTTTCGTCTGCTCTGGATATAAATTACAGGTCCGATCTACACTTAGAATTTAGTTTGACATGGCTACAATACTTCGGGATGGGAAAAATCCAAACCTCTGAGCGCCGTAGCTATGTTTAGATGCAGCTAGGTCGACGGAAGAATGTTTCCTACAATGGCGGGAAAGCCTCTTCTGTCGCTGTAGGGTGCGTCTATGTTATGGGGCTATGCCACTGTAGTTAATGCACTGTAGCTATGCCGTTATAGCCACTGTTGTGTAGACACGTCCTTGGTCACCTCACTTAAAAATCCCCTTTATGCTGCAATGGGGCCGGAGTGCCAACGTCAGATCACAGTTTTTAAAATCATGCCTAAAATATCACCGCTCCCCCCAAAAAAAAGCCCTTTAGACCTTGTTCCCGCAAACGCTGACGCACATGAGCAATTTTACTCCAGCAAGTCGTCCCATTGACTTCAATGAGATTACTCGCATGAGTATAGTTACACAGACATGTAAACTGTTTGCAAGACAGGGTTCTTATTTTAATTGCCTGGGACCAGATTCTCATTTACGATAAGATCTCTTGACACCGCTCTGATAGTGGAAAGGGGCGTTGGGTGAATGCGGCTCTCAAGCACACCCTGTTTAAGAACCCAAAATGCTACCACCAGGAAAGAATTCAGGCCCTCCATTTTAGTTTCACCATTCTTCATAGCATGTTGGTAAGTATCAGTTTGATACAAAGAATAAAATCGTAGTCATAAGAGTATCTGCTGTTTGGATCTTTACTCAGAAGCAGGGAAAGAGGGCATCAGGTTTTTTGGCATTGATTATAAGGTCTATGGCTTCAGTTCCTCTCTATACAAACACAGCACATGTATCAGGTAGGGGCTGAGACATTTACACAGCGCAATACTAGCCAAAGCGTGGCAGAGTTCCAGCTCCACTGGCGAGACGTACACACTCGGCCTCTAGAAAGCCCAGCGCTTAATTGCGCGTTGCAGGAATAATCTATGACCTGCTTGTCACAGAGCAGTAAGTTACACACGCATCTCTGACGCTCGGCGCATCCCTGGCTGTTTCAGCAGAGGAGTTGGTTAAGAGCTGGGATCGTTTCAGAGTCCGTGGGATGACGCCTCGGGCGGTGGAGCCGACCCCAGCTCAGAGCCGTGCCTCAAAGCGTGGCTGACACATTCACCTGTCTTTCTCCCTTCACCAGCTAGTGCCTCACACACACCCCTTTGGGAAATCCTTCATAACTGGCAGTCTGGCCTAGCGGATAGGGACTCAAGAGAGCTGAGGTCCTGGCCCTGCCGCTGGCCTACTCGGTGATCTAAGGCGAGTCACTGCACCTCTGTGCCTCAGTTTCCCCTTGGGAGACTGATGATACTGACCTCCTTTGTAACGTACTTTGAGAGCTATGGCTCAAAAGAGCTATAGTATAATTTGATCTTCCCTCTCCTTTCTAACATATTTAGTCGAACAGAGACATACTTACCAGTGTCGACATTTAATGCATCCTGAGCATCTAAGTTAGCATCCATTTAAATGAATGGGACAATTGACACTTTAGAGCTATTGTTCCAGGCTCTCTGCAAACTCAGGCTGAATGGGCTTTTACTACAGTAGGAAGGTTCACTGGCAAAAGTTTTGCCGGCACAGTGTCACGGACAAAACTATTTTGGAAAAGTGCATTCACAGTCTACCACTTGGTGCTTTATGTCCATACAGCTCCTGGTACGTCAGCACCAAGCGTAGTGCATTGTGGGTGGGCATCCCAGTGCCTCCCCCCCCACCCCGGTCAGGTGCACTGCCTTGTGGGAAATTGTTGCTGCATAGAGTGGGCCACTGCTGTGTACAATTATTATATTGTGGGGGTGCCCAAGAGCATCAGTCATGCCCCATCGTGCCAGGTGCTGTATAAAAAGAGAACACAATGACCATTCTTGCCCCCAAAGAACTAACAATATCATGGGATACCCACATGTCTCTCTGAGAATTGTGGGAATTTGGCAAGCTTTCCCAGTAAACGTTTTTAGTATAGAGCAGTTCTAAGAGGTTGGGCCATTCCCCCCCGGCATGTCCCTCCCCCCAACACTTCACCTAGCCCTTCTGCTCCAGGCTTTAGAAAGCACTAGTCAGTTGCCCAGTCCAGAGAATAAAGTGGTTTGAATACATTCCTGGATACTTTTTGCAGAAAGATTTATTTTATAGCCCCCGTGCTTTTTATTATCAACAAGAACGATTGTTGTTTTAAACAGGAGGGAAAAAAAAAAAAGCTGCAAGCAAACAAGTGCAAAGAAAAAGGATGGAGCACGTGACGCCAGAGTGAAAGATTGAAAACGACAGATCTGCGAAGGGAGAGCTGCTGGCAGACGACAGTCGGAAGAGGACTAGATTCACCTTAAAGGGAAAAGCACCACACGCAGCAAACTGCTTCTTTAATAAAAAAAAAATATCTACTAAAAAAAGGTCAGCCTAGAGGTCTCCCAACATCGCCGAAGCTCTGCTCAAACCAGATGTTTAACAAAATACAGCTCTTTATTGATAGGTTTATGTAATTTTTAAAAAAGAAGAGAGAAATGCCAGAGAGAGAGAAGTATCAAATGCCACTTCTTAGGAAGCCGTAGGCTGATCTGTGCCATCTTAACTCTGATGGCCTACTTATTATTATTCCTTATTTGAACGGCAGTCACACCAACCAAGATCAGCACCCCATTGTGCTAGGGGCTGTACAAGTAAACAGGACTTTCTCTACACACAGAAATGGCACTGATTTAATTCAATCGGGTTTTAAATCAATTAAAGGTTTGTCTACAGGGAGCCATCCAGGAAAATGAATCTGAATTAAGTAGAGGTGTCAATTTGAAGTGGATTATTCCAACCATACTCAACCCCTGTGCGAGCACCCTCATTCAGAATTAAATGACCTTAATTTGATTTATTTTAAATTTACTTTTGGAACCAAATGAAGGCCACTTTCATTCGGAAGAACAGCGTTCACACAAGGATTTAATGCAGTTTAACTAATCCGCTTCAAAGTCACACATGGGGGTCTCCTGTACAATTAAAATTTGTGCCCTGTATGCACCATAGCTAGGTCAACCTAACCCCAGCTGTAGATGCAGCAAGGTCAATGCAGCGGAAACAGATGTGCTGCCGTAGCCGCTGTAGTGTAGACATACCCTAGTTACCTTGGATTAACTTTCCCCATGTAGACAAGCCCTAACTCGAGTTAAGAACACTCCTTTTTTCCAAGCTACCCAGTGGGGGAATTCTTATTCCGGAGTGAATGGTGGCTAAAATGAATTGCACCAGTGCAAACGGCAGGGCAATGCATTGCACCGAAATCGTTTCCGTTCAACTACATTGATTAAAGCTACACCAGCGCCTAGCCAAGCACTCAGCTGGGCCCAATTGTCATTTACGTTCTGGCCCCGTTGCATCAGCCTGAAAACGAGTGTAAATTACAACATCCCCAGTGAAAGGCCCTTTTATGCTGCTGGGAAGTTGGGGCTGGGGCGAGGGGTAGAGCCACTGTAGTGCCTGTAGTGTAGACACGGCTTTAGCGTAAATGACAATCAGCCCTGGTTTTAATTCACACTATCTGTTATGTCAGTGGAAATGCGTGTGGAGATTAGCTTTTAGCTCGGTCACTGCAATCGCCTTCTGTGGACTTTTCTAAACCAATTTACGGCCAGGGAGTCACCCCAATTTAAGTACATTAATTTAAAAACACGGTTAGTTAGATCAGAGCAAGTTCTGCACACAGGTTAAGCCCCAGCAAAAGACAGTATGGCCTAGTGGATAAAGCACCAGACTAGGACTCCAGAGACCTGAATTTCACTCTTGCCTCTGCTGCCATCTGACACTGGACAAGCCCTGTCCTCATTCTCTGCTTCAGTTTCCCCACCTGTAAAATGGGGCTAATGAAACTGACCTTTGTAAAGCACTGTACAAAAGCTAGGTGGTGGTATTATTATTCCAAAGAGCTTGCAATGAAAACAGACCAAGAGTGGGAGTGGAAACAGGCTCACAGAGATGTTCCTGGTCAGTAGCAAAGCCAGGAGAATGGAGCATCCCAGGCTAGCACCCTGTCGACAACAAACACAAATTTAGAGACACCAACGTCCAAATACTGATTTTCATACACACAAAAGTAATTTAACAGAGAGAAACAACTTGGGAAAAGAAAATCTGAAACTGTTTCAACATATTTAAAAAAAAAAGAAGCATTTCCTTTAGATACACATATTTAACAGCGACCCGTTCTCTCTCCCCTGATTATTATTTTTTGGGAGTGTTATGGTGAGGTCCAGACACTCTAACTGAGATCACAGCTCCCTTGTGGATAATGGTAACTGACCTCTTTTGGGCTGTGAGATCTACTAAGGAGAAGCACTAGATGGGGGTTAGGTATTTCTACTGTACTAGGTTACACACACACACACATACACACACACATACACACACACACACACACATGACTACATTAACAGAGTCATGCATTCCAAGGCCATTCCAATTACTGTTCCCAACTGGCTAAGCATTGTGAACGTTTTATTATTTTTGTTACCTTGCCCTCTCCCACATATTGACACCCCGCCTATCACAGCCACCGGTTATGTCTTTAAGTCTCAATTCTTTGGGGGCAGGGACTTGTCATTTGCTATAGGTTTACACGGCAAGCTAGGACAATGGGATCGAGGTCTGATCGGCCTCTAGGCGCTACCACAGTACAAATGTTCAGTAATAAAACTAAGAGACAGTCCCTGGTCCAAAAGCCTTATACTCTAAATAGACAGACATCAAAGGATGAGACAGAGAGCTATTATTATGCCCATTTTACAGATGAGGAAAATGAGGCATAGGGACAGTGAGGACCTGTGAACACTGACAAGTAGTACTGCTTTAATTATACATGACCTATGAGGAAAGCTTGAAAGAAATGGGCATGTTTAGCGTAGAGAAGGGAAGGCTGAGAAGGAACATGAGAACAGCAAAATGTTGACAGAAAGAAGACAGTGATCAATTGTTCCCCCACGTCCACCAAGGATACAACAAGAAGGAAAACCAGCCCAATTTGCAGGGAGATTTAGGATATTAGGAAAAACTCTCTCACTCTAAGGGGAGTTAAGACGTCCAAAGGAGGTTGTGGAATCCCTGTCATTCGAGGTTTTTCAGAACACGCTGGACAAACGCCTGTCAGGGATGGTCTAGGTTTACTTGGCTCAGCGCAGGGGGCTGGGACTAGATGACCTCGTGAGGTCCCTTCCAGCTCTACAGTTTTCTGATTTTATACCAGCATAATAAAAGCGGCAAAAAAAACTCCGCTGTGGATGCAATTATAGCGGCATCAAAGTGCTTATATCAGTACAACACACTGCAGTTTAGGAAGCAAAATAAGCTAGTTCAGTATAACTCAGTCACACGAGGGCTTTTATCGGCATAATTATTTCGGTAAAAAATAAAATCACACCCCTCACCTCCCGCCCTCCCCCCAAAAAAAGTGTTATATCGCTAAGACTTTAACGTCTAGACAAGGCTTTGTCCAAGGTCATACAGGGAATCCAGGGTGGTGCAAACTCCCCTGCTTTTCACCTGAGTTGTTATTTATACCAGTGCCAGGTGGGTGCTAATTGCTACCAGAGCAGAATGGCACCTTTCGTTACCTCCACTTTGTGAGGCTTCCGTTCCGCTTAACTCTTCAACACCTGCTTCACTTTAAGCAGGGGAGTGGCCTTGACTTCAATATCGCATGCTAACAGTGAAGCACGGACTTCACTGCTTTGCTGAATGAAGGCCAGAGGGGGTGCACTGAACCTGCGTTTGCTGAACACCCCCACGGCAGAGCCACGCACCCTCCGGACCCGTCTAGCCGCAGCCACGTTGCAGTGACCCGGGTTTGACGCTAGGATTTCAGGGGGTGTTTCGCAGGGTTCTTAGCACCTTGCTGACTGGCGCCGTTCTAGGAGCTGGTTCACGGGGTATGGGGGGAGAACGCGTCTCTCCCTCCAGAGCCTACGCAAGTTGTCGGACAACGGAGAACCAGGCCCTGTCCATCTATAACACATTTGCCCAGACAGAGAAAAATAGTTCAAGGCACAAATTGTACCACTTTAATTATAGCAATATTGTTAAAGTGATATATACCCCTCCCTTAGTGTAAATGCAGTGATACCAGGATAAAGGTGCTTATACTGGTATAGCTACAGGAGAATAAATATCCCAGTATAAAGGTACCTTTATAACTGTACCCACACTAGTAGTTGTCCTGGTGTAACTATCAGAGGGGTAGCCATGTTAGTCTGTATCCACAAAAACAACGAGGAGTCCGGTGGCACCTTAAAGACTAACAGATTTATTGGGCATAAGCTTTCATGGGTAAAAAACCTCATTTCTTCAGATGCAACTATATCGGGGGCGGGGGGGGAATTGTAACAGAATAACTAGGTCAGTTAGGGGTGCAAAATCTGTGTTTCAGCCGGGCCTCAGGCCCCTTTGTGCAGACAGAGATGGGTAAAGGGTCCTTAGTGCAACTGAGAATCAAACATTCGAATGGGCGGTATGGCGCTCAACGATCCCTTTCCAAATGGAGCAGCCCTCAGTAGGTGCGCTCCAGGTTCTGTTCCACCTACAGTCGAAAGACCCAGCACTCAGTTCCCATTGCCTTCCCAAAACCAAACCGGCAGGGAGAGCGGAGAAAGGGCCCTCCGTGAAATGTCAGCTCCGCACAGCCGGGAGAGCTAGGGCAGAGGATGTTGGGGGGGTGTGGAGCACGCAGGAGAAGGAAATGGACCAACTTATGGCTGACCCTTCCCAGCCATCGGCCCCCCCCTTTTCATTCACATGTGGAGACAGCTACTTGGGGATTTGGCATCGGGTGAGAACAGACACCCAGAAGGAAAGAGCCGTGTGCATGTCTGCGTCTGAGCAAGAGACAGACAACATCCAAGCAAAGGGCAAGCAGAGATCTACTGATGGCAAACAAGCATCTCAGATGCAACACATATGCCAAACAACACCTAGATCCGACGGCACCTCAGCGGGCCTCTGAGACACAGAGTCTTTCTTAAACCCCCCCATTCTCCCCTGCGATATTTCTGTTGGCCTGCCACCCCATTCAGGTCGTGGGACGTGCCTCTGTCTCCTGTCACCCTCAGCGACACTGGCACCCTCCGAGACAAACCTCAGCATTCCCTAGAGCTGCCAGGTCCCAGAAACCCGCACGCACACTGTCCTGTGGCGACTGTTGCCACCCCCAAGGCGTGCGCCCACCCCCACCTAACACCCCTCTACCCCCACCCCGAGGGGAGTCTCGGCTCCTCACCACAGCACCTTATTCTCCACCTCACCCACACTCACACACACACACACACACACACACACACACAGAGACACAGACTAGCCTTCAGCAACATTTCAACCAGAGAGGAACAAACAACCACAGCTGTCAGTCCCCAGAACAGGCAGCCGTCCAAGTCATTGAAGCCCTGGGACTCTATTTACCATCACCCTTCCTAAAAGCTGCTGTTGCCAATCAAATCTCTCTCCCTCCTCCCCCCCACCCCCCATCCCCACCCCGGTGCTCCATATACTAAGCCAGCCAGCCTCCCAAACAGATGGGCACTGCTCCCAGCTCCCCAAACGGGGGGGGGGGAGGCTGTTGCTCCCAACACCCCAAGCATAGGGTGGGGGTGTTGCTCCAATCCCCCGTCCCATTTTAGTGGCTTTAGCTGTCGCCCATCACCCCAGGAAGGAGCAGCTGCCCAGGGCGCTGTCCCTCCCCATGGCAGAGACGCACACTTCGGCATTTAGAAGCTCTGGGACCCTCTCTCTGTACTTACGCCACACTGCTGCTCCTGCCCCCAGCTACCAGCCACCCCCTGTCCCCCACCAGACACCTCTGCCCCCCCATCTACCAGCCACCCCCTGTCCCCCACCAGACTCTCGCTGCTCCCCCAGCTACCAGACACCCTCTGTCCCCCACCAGACTCTCGCTGCTCCCCCAGCTACCAGACACCCCCTGTCCCCCACCAGACACCTCTGCCCCCCCAGCTACCAGACACCCCCTGTCCCCCACCAGACACCTCTGCTCCCCCCAGCTACCAGACACCCCCTGTCCCCCACCAGACACCTCTGCCCCCCCAGCTACCAGCCACCCCCTGTCCCCCACCAGACTCTCGCTGCTCCCCCAGCTACCAGACACCCCCTGTCCCCCACCAGACTCTCGCTGCTCCCCCAGCTACCAGACACCCCCTGTCCCCCACCAGACACCTCTGCCCCCCCAGCTACCAGACACCCCTATCCCCCACCAGACTCTCGCTGCTCCCCCAGCTACCAGCCACCCCCTGCCCCCCACCAGACACCTCTGCCCCCCCCAGCTACCAGACACCCCCTGTCCCCCACCAGACTCTCGCTGCTCCCCCAGCCTCCCCTCCCCACTCACCCTCCTGGGACAGATCCTCCTTCCCCTCTGCACCATTTTGGTGGCCACTGCTAAATGGCAGGATTCAAAGTCCCCATTTCCCCCCCCCCCGTAACCCTCGGCAACAACCTCAGCTGTCAGCCACACACACACACACACACTTTCCCCAAACAACAGGCGAACACCACAGATCTGGGACTCTCTCTCTCCCCCCTACCCCCCTTCCCAGCTGCTGTCTCCCAGCCACCCTCCCCCAGGCACCTCCAACCCTGACAACATTTCTTCCCCTCTGCACCATTTTTTTTTTCCGGTGGTGGTTGTCAAATGGCACCAGAACCTCTCTCTCTTTCCTGTCTCCCACCCCAAGCGACATCTAAGACCAAGGCGGGGGGGGGACACAGGGGGATCGACCCCACCCCGTCCTCGGCCGCCCTGCGGAGCTGTCAATGCCCTGGCCCCGCACCGGTCCCCCAGCTCTGATCCCCCCCCCCTTTGCAAACAGCCGCTGCTGTCAGGCAGACACAAGGGAGGCAACACCTCGCCGCCGCCTGTATTCCTCCCTTCACCTCTGCACCATTTTGGCGAGGGTTTGTTTTGAAATGTCAGAGGCGGCTGGAGGATGCGCTCGCCGCCCTCCCGCCCCGCAGCCAGAATCGATCCCGATCTATGGCTCCATCTCCGCCCCCCCCAGCCGCCCATCACCGTGGTACCCAGGCGAGGCCGACCCGCTGTCCTGGTGTTATAAGAACTGTGCCCCTAGTCAGGGCTTTGTCTTATAGAGGCGCCTATCCCCCCTGTCTCTGGATTTCACACTTGCTCTGTGGTCACCCTAACCCCGGCTTCCACCCAAGCCCATCCCCACCCGGACTCCCAAAGCTGTCAATCCACCGCCACCCCCAGGCTACCCCTCCACCCCCCAGGACTCGACTTACCCTCCAGCGTCCGCTTCCGCGCTGTCTTCCCCCCCAAAAAAAGTCGCTGCCAGGAGCCCCCCTCCGGGGATGGGGTGTTGTTGGAGAAGTGGAGGCTCCAGAGAAGCAACAACAACAACCAAACAACAACAACAGCAGCACCGCAGCCACACTTCAGAGGCGAGCCCGGGCAACCAGGAGCAATCTCAGTGTCTCAATGAACTTCCTCCCTGGGGTTGCGTGTGTGTGTGTGTGTATGTGTGTGTGTGTCGATTCCTTCCTTCCTCCTTTTTGGCTACAAAGGTAACTACTTCCAACCCACCGGGGAAAAGACACAACGTAACCACCAGCTAGTGCAGTCTGGCATGCCGGGACGGACAGATGGCTCCCCACCCACCAATGGCCAAGCCCGACGCAAGGCCCGGGGAGGGAGGGATTAGCTACCCAGCACCCTCCTCTCCACCCCCACCCCTGCACCCAAGCCACCTCCCCCAAGCTAGGGTGTAGCGTGGCTTGCTGCGAATCCTTCCGCCTGGAGGACTAGCAGCACCAGCCCAGGGGTATGATCTTTGCAGGGTTTCAAGGGGCCTGGCTGGCACTTGGCTGCTTTCTGGTCTCCATCCCCTTCCCCCTCCCCAGCTCGTCACTAGATGTCAGGAGAGGGTGACCAGGTGTCCTGATTTTATAGCGACAGTCCTGATGTTGCCTCTGACTTGCATCTGAAGAAGTGAGGTTCTTACCCACGAAAGCTTATGCTCCCCATACATCTGTTAGTCTTAAAGGTGCCACAGGACCCTCTGTTGCTTTTTACAGATTCAGACTAACACGGCCACCCCTCTGATACTAGTCCTGATTTTGGGGGTCTTTTTCTTATATAAGTTCCTATTACCCCCCCCCCACCACCACCACCCCCTGTCCTGATGTTTCATATTTGCTCTCTGGTCACCCTATATCAGGAGAACGCTCCTTCAGACCCTCTGCACCTCTATTTTTGCCCCCCCCCTCCCCGGGGCATTGTTCTCAAGCAAAATCCTCCAGGCGTGGACAGTTGCAACCCCAGTTCTGGTCTAGGGTGACCAGATGTCCCGATTTTATAGGGACAGTCCCGATATTCAGGGCTTTTTCTTATATAGGCGCCTATTACCCCCCCAACGCCGTCCCGATTTTTCACATTTGCCAGCTGGTCACCCTAGTTCTGGTCTGCGTTGGTTCTCATGCCGCGAGCCTCACCGTAGCATCTGAGCGCCTTCCAGCCGTGCACTAGCGGGGGTGCTGAGAGCCATTGAACCAAACTGTATACCCAGTATATGATGGAAACCATTTCAAGCCAGGCGGTGCGGCAGCCCCTCCCTCTCCGCCCGCCTTGTTCCAGCAGCGCCCCTGCACCGATGGTGAAATTCGGAAGGCAGTGGGGTGTTTTTAGACATGCAGCGAGCAATACTGCGGGATGTCTCTCAGATAACAAGCAGTGTGGCCTAGTAGTTAGAGACGAGGGTGCTGGGAGTCAGGACTCCTGGCTTCTATTCTTGTTTCTGGGAGGCGGGTTTGATCTAGTGCTTAGAGGTGAAGGAGGACGTCAGGACTCCTGGGTTTTTGTTCCTCGCTGCACGAGGGCATGGGATGGGAACAAGAAACTGGGCCCTGAATTGCAATGAATGCCACTCTACACCAGCGAGAGATCTAACCCATTGACTTCAACAGAACTAAGGTGATGTAGACACAGTAGGAATCGGTCCCATTGATTTAAATGGAGCTGCGTCAATTTCAACCAGCTAAGGCTCGGGCCCAAAATATTTATACTTTCCCCTTACATAATAATAATACTTAGTGTTTTACCATTTCCAAGCACGGTACAAATATTCACTAACACCCGACAACCCTCTGTATGGGGAGGTGGCAGATTATCAGCATGTTCGAGGGGAAACTGAGGCACGGATCAGTGACGCAACTAGATCAACTCGGTGGCAGAGGCATGATTTGAATTCTGGAGTTCCTGGCCCCTAGCCCCATCCCTTGGCATGAGTCATTACTAGTCTTAAAATTCACACTGGAACATGTTTCAGAGTAACAGCCGTGTTAGTCTGTATCCGCAAAAAGAAGAACAGGAGTACTTGTGGCACCTTAGAGACTAACAAATTTATTAGAGCATAAGCTTTCGTGGACTACAGCCCACTTCTTCGGATGGAACATGTGTGTCACTCTTTGCTCCTCTAATGTTTCAAGGCTGGTCCTGTGGCTAAGGCCTCGGAATGGCACCCAGGAGTTCTGGATTTAGTTTCCAGCCCCGCCACAGCCTCCCCAGGTGACCTCGGGCAAGTCACTTCATTCCAGTATGAAGCTTACAGCCCAACCCGAATGGTTGATTGCACTGGATCATTTCCCCTCTCTCCCCCGCCCCTCACCAATTTTGGGGCTTGTCTAGACTAAGAAAATTTGCACTGGTGTATCTACATCAATTTAGTGACGAGGGTGCGAACAACTAGGGCCTGATCCTCAGAGCGGCCCCTTGACACCTCTCTGCCATTAAAGGCTGTGCTAATTATACCTACGTCCACTTTAAGGTCCTTTTCAGGGCAAGGAAAAGAGGCCTTAATGTCATGCCCATTAGTGTCTGTCAGGTGCGCAGACAGCAGGGGGAGGGCGGCCCCTACATAAATGAAATTAAAAGTTCCACTCACCCAATCAGGGAGCAGAACCAATACCATGTGGTTCGGGGGGGGGGGCAATCACACCACACGAATTGTAGCAAGTCGTTTGCGAAACACGCCCATTGTCTGAAAATAGTTTGTTCAAAGTGCTGGGCCAATAATATCAAACACACCATAGGAAACGTGGGATGGGCTCTGGAAAGCTGGGCTGAGGGCTAGTTCTACTGGCTCTACAAATCAGCTTGCTCGCTTTTAATATTGGTTGCACCCCGAGGCCCCAACCAACCTAAGGCCTCTCCTGTGCTAGGTGCAGTATAAACACTTAGCAAGAGACAGTGCCTGTCCCAAAGAGCTCACACTATGCAAAGAGGTGAAAGGATTTTCCCCCAGGTCACCCAGGACGCTATATAGTGGACCAGACTGCCTCTCTCGTATAGGCATTAATAGGAATTCTATCCCATTCTATTCTAGCCCTTCACTGGCCTATTTGGCCACAATAAGAATAAAACTAAGGATGTTAATTCTTTCTTTTAAAATGACGATCTTACTTTCCTAAGTCAATCAAATCCATATACCCAACTTCCAATACTAATATTTTTCTTGTGTTCCACAATTTCCTGGCCCAGCTCCAGCCCAGGTTAATTACATTCCACCATCTTAAATTCTTCCTATATGTAGTTTCAATCTGGATTAATTATGCTGGGATCACACTCCTTTAAAAATAAAGGGGGGGGGGAAGGTCTCCTGGAATGATTCTAGCTGCAATGTTCCATCCCCTGGAGTAAGGCCAGTTTAAGGCACAGACTATCTAGACCCATGCCTGGTGCTCCCGTTCATGGCATCCCAGGAGAGCATCTCAGAATCTCAGCTTTCATTTAAAAAAGAATTTATGTTTATAGCCCCTGTGGTTGAGATAAAATGCTTGGATATGTGACCTGAATGTAACCAGCACAGCGAGGTCTTGCCTGAGTCTGCAGAGAGCCTGAGACAATTGCTCTGAAAGCAGAGAGTTGCCCAGGCCCCCCACACCCATTCTGATCTTGACTGAGACCTTAAATAATAAGTTCCTGGAGAGTGGTGTGTGAGTGACAGGTTGGGAATGACTTCTCTGGGAAATGAGATAATCCTCAGGACGGCTAGAAGCACCACGCACTTACCACAACTGTTACATAGCATCCCACTTCCTCTGTGATGTGGTCTGCAGACACCTGCCTCCTTCTTGATGGAGGATCTGAAAGACCTGGTTCCCAGAGACAATAAGGCCCACTTAGGCCGCTCAGGCAGCAGAGAGGGCCTTAAAGTGGGTGGATATGGCCCCCTGAGAATCCCCTCCTGCACAGGGATCCTCTCTAGCCAGCGTGGCGCTGGTATAAGGACCCTGCTTCCAGTCTTGAAATAAGGGTGGTGTAGCCAGAGCACACTGCATTACCGGAGCACGGGAACAGTGTATAAACTAGAGCAGCCATCGGGCAGCTCCCACTTACATCAGGACCTGGGCAGAGCCCTACATGGCCTCAGAATCTGAGAAGCACAAAGGTGGCCTTAAAGCCACCTTCATCCCTGCCCCAGCCACAGGAACGGAGCAAATGAGTGTCAGGCCCATAGAATAATCAGGGGAAGCGTGGAATGGGAAGGATGACAGGGCGAGGACTGTATTTCTGCCAGCAAAAATTATGATCATTATTTATTATTTGTGTGGCGGTTGCGCCTAGTAGCTCCAGCTATGGGTCAGGACCCCCCACGGTGCTAGGGGCTGTACAGACACAGACACAAAAGAATTCCGAGTTAGGGGCTCCGCTGTATGCAGACTCTAGTTAAGCCTTTTTGACACAAGCAATCAGCTTCTTCCAGAACATAAGTTCCAGCGCCGGTGGGAGGATCCACAAAGCGAGTGACTCAGGGCTGAGGAGGAATAGGGAAGTTTTACAATATGTTTGGTGTAGGAGGAGGCTCCCAGTGCACGGAAGGTAGGCGTCGAATTACACAATGTGTGTGTGTGTGTGTGTGTGTGTGTGTATACACACACACACATGCAGCATCAGGAGACTTTATGGCAGGGAGAGGTACATAAACATTGCATTTATACTAAAGCGGAGCGAATAAAGGACGTTGTATGTTCCCGTAGGGGGCAGGGAGACAACCGCCTGTCATGCTGACCAATACTGTCTCATTGTTTCCTTGTACTACCCTGTTGGTCTGTATCCAGCTGTTGTCTCTCGTCTGTTCCTTAGACTGCAATCTCTTTGGGGCAAGGGCTGTCTTTCTGTTCTGTGTTGGTACAGCACCTAGCACGGCAAGGTCTTGGTCCATAAGAAGAGCTCCATGGTGCTACTGACATACAAATAATAAATAAATGATGGTGAAAAATCCCCAGGGTCTCTGCCAATCTGACCCAGAGGGAAATGCCTTGCAGACCCCAAATACGGCCATCAGTGCCTAGCACAATTCTTTGCTGGCCCCTTGGCACGACCACAATAAACAGGACTAGTACTAACAGGCTTCACTCTGGGATCGGGAGACCATCCACACACAGAACAAACACCCAGCCTTTGCCCCAAAGAGCTTCCAGTCCCAATGGAAAGTTGTGACACGAATGGAGCCAAGGGCAGGATCGGGGCCTAAAAGCATTTGACCGACCTATAAGGAATCCGTTTCATGCGAAGGCCTCTATCCATATTAGATTTTTTTTTTGTGCAACAAAATATATTTATACCTTATTATTTTTAGGAGATCTACATTTTGGACCTGAGTTCAATGATAAGGATTGTTTAATTAACAACCCTGCCATCTTCCCTTTGTCTGCCGTGCTTACAGTTTCATGGACTCATAGAGGCAAGAAGGGACCACCTAGAGCTCAGGAAACTCAATAATTGTGGTACCCCAGGCCAAGAACAGGGAGGATTATGGGGAACAATGCCAGTGGAATCGACGAAGAAGATATGCCCAGCTGATCCGAGCAAATTTCATGTCAGATCCTTCCCACGTCATCTCAAGATGCATCTTGCTGGTGGACTTTTCTGTTTGTTTGGCTTTGGGGCTGTTTGCAGTTGGGTTTATTATTATTATTGTTGTTATTATTATTGTTACTGGTCCTATTTTTAGCACCATATCAGTTTATGCGGAGACGGAATTAGTCATCCCACTGAGGGTTGTTTGCACAGAATCTGGCGTGTTTGTTTTCCAATCAGCTGCAATCATGTAACCAGGAAAAAAAAAATCGTCTCCTATGGGCCCCACTCTCTCTCCTACGCCAGTTTAGTATAGGAGAATTCCTCCTGATCTGCACTGGTGCAAACAAGGGAAGAATGAAGCCCAGGATATTTCCAAGGCTCCTGGCAGCCCTTGGAAGATTAGAACATTTCTGCGAGCCTCAAAGTATTTTGGAAAGTCAGTTTCAGCTGCAATTTTTCTCTTGGGAACCAAATGCTGAGTAACTCTCTTCCCACACCACGGCGATGGGTTGATCTTTTCGTACGGCTGGTATGCAGTCTATTGACAATGGAAATTACTTTCCCTTGCCCCACGCCGGGAGGGGCAGGGTAGGAGGAGGACTCCTGGGTGCTCACACATAAATACACGCCACTTACGCTCGGGCAGCTCAGACGAAGGGTGAAAAACGTTTGCTACTTTCACACATTGTGCAAATAGCAGGAGTATAATTTCCCCGCAGTTGGGATGAAGATCATCCGCCGGGGTAAGTCAGCATTGACTTCAACAGAGCTATGTGGATTTACCCCAGCTGGGGATCTGGCCCTTCGGGCATAACTATGGGTAGCACACTGGCATGTACCACATCCCCCTCTAGTGGTTAGTCAACTAGAGGATAATGACTTACTACTGCTGCCGGAGGAACCAGCACTCATTGGGGCCATCGGTGGGGTTCGAATTCACAGGGCTTTTAGCTTTAGATTCCATTAGCCAACGTATGTAGAGTAGCCACGACAGGACAAGGAAGGGTCACAGTGCACCGTGGCATGCCTCCTGTAGCCCAAGTAACAGCAGAGCTGAAAGTCCTGCATTCAGACCCTGCTGATGAGCCCCGGGAGGGTTGTTATTACATGGGCATTTCCCAGTGCTTCTTGCCTCTGGCCGGTCAGCCACTTCTGCTTCTTTCCACTGGTGCTGTTCCACCTGCCACACACACACCGCAGCCCACCTCCAAGCCGGGAGAAGTCCTTTGGGATTTGGTTCCAGTGCAATCAGGCTGCTGTGGGAATGGCCTCTATTGTGGCACCAGGGAGCAACTGGGAGGATTTTATTGTTTATTGGGTCTATCATGGGATTAAAAACCAATCCCTGGCTCTTATATCACACTGTTCATCCGTAGAACAAAGGGAAGTCAGCAGCATTTTCCCCGTGATACACATAGGGAAACTGAGGCACAGAGCAGTGACGTGACTTAGCCAACGTTGCCCCATGGCAGAGCCATGAACAGCACTTGGGTCTCCTGAGCTGCGGTCCAACGCGCTAGGGTCTCCCCTGCAGCAGGTCATGCACAGCTGGAAAAAGCTCAGTATAATTATACTTGGTACTTCAGTGGCCCCTTTCTTCTGAGGATCATTAAGAGTATTTTTAACACAACCGCCTTCCAAGGTAGGCGAGTGCCATTAGCCTCCTTTTATAGGTGGGGAAACTGAGGCACAAAGGAGTGAGTCAATGGCAGATGTGAACCGTTTCACACCTTTGGCAAGAGGCAGCATGGTCTAGCAGATGGACAACAGGGCCAGGACTCCTGGGTTCTCTTCCTAATTCTGTCATTGTTATGAATGATAGTATTATAACAACAGCTCAAAGCCCCAGCTGAGATCAGGGCCCAGGGCGCCAGGTGCTATACAAACAGAGTCAGAGACAGCCTCTGCCCCAAGGAGCTTACCATCTAAATAGACAGGACAAAGGTCAGGAAGGGAAACAGAGGCAGAGTAGCGACTCACTCAAGGTTATACAGCAGGTTAATGGGCGAGCTGGGAACAGAATCCAGGTCTCCTAGCCCACTGCCCTATCCACTATCCCACACTGCCTTTCCCGCACTCATTGTGCTGACTTTGGGCTCATGTTCATTTCACACTCTGGGTATCAGTTTTCCCCATCTGAAAAGTGGGCATATTAATACTTCCCTACCACGCAGGGGTGTGGTGCCACTAGGACGGTTGTTGTGAAGCCAGGTGAGACAGAAGCACTGTGTAGCATAAGGGCAAAGTCTATTGCTCATCAAGATGTAAATCCTCCCAGTTGCTCCCTGGTGCAAAAGGCATATCCCCAATCAGCAATTTCCCTCAAGATCGACTTTAATCCCACAACACTGCAGGCTGTTCTTTCCAGTCCCGCTGGGCCATGGTTGATGGCTGACCCCACCCCTCAAGGCTCTACAGGGAATTCAGGAGGGAGCCTGAGACTGCAGCCTCCATCCTCTGTAGCCCTGCATCTTGCGCAAGAGCCAGGACTATTCTTAATCTCGCTCCTGGCAGCGGATCCTGCAGGACCCGTGGGATCCTAGTCCAGCTGCAGGGCTCTGGACCCGTCCGGCGCAGGGCTCTACCTTGCAGTGTTACCCGCCCCAGTGGAAACGGTGTGCGAAATGCTCCCGGATCACTAGACCTAGTCGACATTTTTCCCCCCCCCCAGGAAAACTCGCCCTTTTCAAACACACAAACGTTTTTGCAAAAATAAAAACGTCCTGCTTTTCAAAAATGACTGATGTTGTGGATGAAAAAAAGAGACCCAAACTTTTTTTTTTTTTTTGACTTTCAAAACCCAGCGTGAAAATATTTCATCTTTTTTGTTATTGTCTTTTCCCTCCCCTCCCTCCCCCCCAGTATTTCCATGGCAACATTTTAAAAAGCCCACTCCCTCCTCCATCTCCCTCTCCCCAGGGGCCTCTCCCTAGGTCTGGTGGCTGGCCAAGAGTTCTATCTAGGAGCCAGCACTGTGTATGCAGTGGGCCAGGCCCCTGGCGATAAGAGGCCCGGGGAATCAGTGCTCCCAGGCCGCATGCATGCAGGATATACGAGGGGCAGCCATGGGGCACCCCACTTGCGGCCCTGCTCGGGCACAGCGGGGGACACGTACACACCAGCCAGTGGGTCGCCCTTGCAACGTGGGTGAAACCAGGGGCTGACCTGGGGCCATGCCAGGAGTAGGGCCCTTGCAGGGAGCAGCAGCCCTGGGATCTGGGCATGCACCAGCCTTTGCCACAGGGAGCCAGGCTGGGTGCAGGCGGGATGCCAGGGGCAGCTTGGTCAGTGGGGCTGGGGGGCAGCCCTGGGTGTATGCCCCCAAATCCGCGGCTTGGCTGCTCCCAGCGGCTGCAAAGAGCCCAGCTGCCCCCCACCCCCCGGTGGGCCGTCACGTGTCCGCACCCCCAGCCAGGGCTGACCCTGGCACGCGCGGGCGGCGGATTATTTGCCCTCTCCAGCTGGTGGCGGAGGGACACCGTGTTTACTGCACGGCCTGGGCGGTGAAGCTGTCACTTAGGGAGAAAATGGAGTTTGATCAGAGGCTGGGCAATGGGGTGGGGGGGTGAATGCACCCTGGGAGGGGCTGAGGCTGCCCCCCCTCCTGGCTAGAGCATGCACGAGACTCCGGGCACTGCTGCTCCGCGCCCCCCTCCCTCCCCCCGGCTGGGCAGAGCTTTGCAAAGGGGCTCCCTTCCCCCCCCCTCCAAATTCTCCCACAACCTCCATTGACGTCCCGCGTGCGTCACCGTCTCCAGCACGACCAGACAGCACGTGGGAGAGAGAGATTTAAAGGGGCCGGCGCCTCCTCGGGCTCCCGGCCGCTGGGGGCGGCTGCAGCCCCCTTGGGTGGCAAGAGGCGGGCGACGCGGGTGCAAACTCACCCAGAGCAATCAGGGGGCTCCGGGAGCCTCCAGGGGCTTGCATTGCATGCGGGGCTGCAACCCTGGACTGCATCAGGGGCAGGGGGGCACCCTCAGGGCCTGCAGCCCTGGACTGCATCAGGGGCAGGGGGGGCACCCTCGGGGTCTGCAGCCCTGGATTGCAGCAGGGGCTGGGGTGAGCTGAGAGATGAGATCCCCTAGGGAAACTGCAGGCCTCGCGTTTGTGGGTGCAGGAAAGGAGGGCACAGTGACTAGTGCATTTTGCCCCCAGGCCAATATCTCGGCATGTACCGAAACCCCTTCCCTGTCAGGGACTCGCAATGGGCCAAGCAAAGTGGTTTGCGTTAGAGCCACATGTGCAAACCGTTCGTCACGGCCTTGAACCACGCTCCGCTCCACAGTGTTTCTCCAACCTTCCAGGGTGCAGCCCCAGGACACGCTGTGGCCAGGTCAACCCCCTGTGTCCCTCTGTTATTGACATACCAGGCGTGCTGAACCCCCTAAGCCTGATGATTTCAACTGAGGTTTGCTTTGAGGTCTGGGTTCCAATGAACCCAAACCCCTGACTGACGTTTGGCTGAATGTCCCCGCTCGCTGAAATCACATGGCTTTAGTTTGCACCCGAGGGGAAGGGGCTGCAGTGTGGGGTGGAGTGACTTATGTGTGGTCTCAGCCACGGACTGGTCTGAGCTGGGTGTGGGCATGTGGTGTACTGAGTTCTGCAGGATCTTGAGAATGGGATGGAAGGAGTTGTGTGGGGCCTGGGGTGTTGGGCAGAATGGGATATGCAGGACCTTGGGTAGAATGAGTTGTGCACGATCTCAGACGGGAGGTACATGAATTTTGCAAGGTCACAGGTGTGTTCCTTTAGATCCATTTGCCGTTTTTTCTCCTGGGCATTTTGTTATAACTCTAAAAATAAACTGGGTGAAGTTTCCCAATGACTCACATGCAGCAGGGTTGGGGGGGAGCTAAAGAAATTCCACCCCCCTCCCCACCCTTGTAAACTCTCTGCTTCCTGCATAAGCCAACAGTGCAGCAGTGAGATGTATTTTTGCTCCCTTCCCCTCTATTATTTGCAATACATTTCTGCGGCTCTAGGTTCCTATAGTATTTGCATGAGCACTTTCATCCCTATGCCTAATCCTCTGCCTTGAAATAGGATCGTTTGACCTCTCTACCTAATAATACTGTAACAATCTGGTGGCTGGTATGAGTGTCGCTGCCTTCTGCTGGATGGTATTGGAACACCAGAGCTGTGTGTCACAGACTTTATACATTTAACAGAGATTCTCCTTTGGCTTAAGAAGGGCTTTTAGAGGCTGGAGGACCCAAGTTCTAGCCCTGTTTTTATAGAATATTAGGGTGGGAAGAGACCTCAGGAGGTGTCTAGTCCAATCCCCTGCTCCAAGCAGGACCAACACCAACTAAATCATCCCAGCCAGGGCTTTGTCAAGCTTAAAAACCTCTAACGAAGGAGATTCCACCACTTCCCTAGGTAACCCATTCCAGTGCTTCACCACCCTCCTAGTGAAATAGTGTTTCCTAATATCCAACCTAGACCTCCCCCACTGCGACAGTTTTATTGCACAGTTCTCAGTGAAGTGACAGCTGGAAACCATGCAGCCATTCACCCAATACAAGGTGGATGAGGTAAGATCTTTGACTAGACCAGCTTCTGTTGGGGAGAGAGACAAGCTTTCGAGCTGCCACAGAGCTCCTCGTCAAGTATCTCTTAGGTACTTATACCTCCATTGCCGTAGCATCTGAGCACCCCCCAGCCTGTAACGTATTCACCTTCACAACTCCCCCTGTGAAGCCGGGCACCACCCCCGTCCCCATTTTCTAGCTGGGGCAGTGAGTCAGAGAGAGACCAGCCAGAGATCACACAAGGAGTCTGCAGTAGAGTAAGGCATTGAACCCACAAATCCCAGGTTCGATGCTAGCACCCCGACCACTAGGCCAACCTTCCTTTCTATGGCATGAGTGGAAAAGGCTACAACATCCCGATAACAACTGTGCCAGGTGCAGGGTAGTGGGTAATTGCAGGGAATGGGATCTAATTTGTTATATTATTATTTATTATTCATTCCAGGTGGTTGAATTTATTTTCAGATGGTGGGGGGCAACCTTCCTTTTTAGTAAAGCTGACCAAGTTGCAGAATTTGAAGCTGGATTTCAAATACCCTAGCATTCAGATCCATTCATTTGGCCCATTGTCCCCTATAAATATAGTCCTGCGTGGATACAAAATCTGTATTCGCATCCGATCCGCAGGTCCACAGATATCCCCGGATGCAAATATCTGCAGAGCTCTAGCTATAAACATAAAAGGCTGGGTCCTCAGCTGATGTCAATGAGCACGGCACCTTTGAAGGCAGTGAAGCCAACTGTCCTCAGCTGAGGGCCCGCTGGCCCTGCCTGCCAAAGTTGGATTTCAAATCCTCTTTGTAGAGCTGGCTGGAAAACAACATTTCCATTTGGCAAAAGCTTTCAAGGTTTTGGAACTTTTTTTCATTCCGCAGCAGCACAAAACAGAGCCCTTTCCAAAAACGTTCATGACAAAATACGAGACCATCCAACCAAAGGGTATCCACTTACTCCGTGCTTGGGACACTCCCCTGGGAGGTAGCAGAACCACGTTTAAGTCCCTGCTATATCTGATTTGCAGCAGGGGCTTGACGCTGGTGTCCCACATCCCAGACGACTCCCCTAACCACTACACCCTTCCCTTTTCCAGGGTGTTTCCCTCATGAGCAGACAAGCTCATCCTGGGCCCGAGAAACAGTTTGGACAAAGCGGCATTTTTTCAGTGGGAAAAAGTTTTGTAGAAAATTTTTCGACGGATGATTCACACCCTTACACTGTTCTTGCCCCTTTCTGCTGCCAGAGTGGTATAAAGGAGCCTTCGGACTCATCACTTCCAAGGACCTGGCCATAACATTACAGCCACTGGTACAATTGCATCGGTGGCAGTACTAAACCTGCTGAACATCGTCAAAACTGCTAGGAGCACTGGTGGAGTTTACCCCTGCCTGGGATAAAGTCAGTCGGAGCTAATCACAGCTTTCCCTGGCTACCCTGGGGGTTTCCAGCTACCCCCGTGGCTGTAACTGGGGCAAATTCCCTGCATGCACAAGGCCGTATGGAGAGATCCCTTCCCAATCCCCAGTGTTCTCGCTTTATTGGCAAGGGACGTGTGTTGCAGCATCCTGGAGGACTGAGCCCAGCAGTGCCGCTTATCAGCTAACGCGGCTGTGAAAGCCTCTATCTCACTGAACAAAAATGCAAAGCGTCTGAGATTTCAAATTAGCCAGATCTCTCACTCTCTTTTTAAAGCACAAAATGACACCCCGGCTTTCCCTTTTTTGGTGAGCTGTGTGGCTTTATCTTGGGCCCGATTCTGAGCTCAGTCAGGCACTCATTCAGCAAGCTTCTGGCACCCCCAAGGAGTACCGCTGCACCGCTGCAGTTTGATTTCAGTGGACTCCTTAAAGATACACCTTGCTGACCTAAATCAGAAGGAACTGCAAATAAGTTAATGGCATTCCACCAGTAGATCAGACTCAGGCCCCAGGTTACGTGGCTAGAACACCTCAGTGGAAATCTACAAGACTTCCCCCATTCTCATCATGCAAAGAATCCCAGCTGGCACTCCATGGTCATGTTGCTGGGTTAATTTAAGAGCAACTTCTCTGTGTAGATCAGGCTTTCATGATAGGACCGGACTCTGGCTTGTCCTGCAAATGGTTAGACCTGTGCAAAGTGAGTCTGCAATCAAAACATGATTGGGCACCAGCTGGCATAAATCCACATGGTCCCACTGCCTTCAGCCGAGGAGGTGGCCTGGGAGCATTTTACACCCACTTGACGGTGGCATAAAGGTGCAGGGCAGTAGCGAATCAATCGCTAGTGATACTTCTCCAGACTGTTCCCCTTTAAAACAAAGCCCCTCCAAGGCATTTGCTGCTGCTCATTTGCTCTTGTGCAGTGACCGGCTGCCATCCCCTACCCGTGTAATCCAACTTTCCCTCCCAGCATCCTTCGCTTTAATGCCAAACGCTGGCCAGGAGCCACTGGGCTCCAGAGAACAAATTTTTCCTGATTATGTAATGTGTGGCTGAGCTGCGTTCCTCGTGTTGCAAGGGGACGTGTTGGAGACAGGGCCAGGGAGGGGAACCCCATGCCAGATGATTATTGCACTGCAGGGAATAGCAATCACAAGGATTGTTATCATAATGCCTCTTCTCCCCTGCTTTGCCTCCCTCATCTTCCTTCCCCTCCGGGTCTCCCCTCCCGCCACTTTTCTTTCTGTTTAGCTGATCCCCTCCCCACACCCAAAAAATTGCATGTCCCCCTCCCCCCATTGTTCTTCTGCAGGTGCATTCTTCCCCTTTCCTCCTACCCTGGTCTGGTCTATTTCAATTGTAAGCTCTCCAAGGCAGAGACCATCTGTACAGTGCCTAGCGTGAGGAGGAGAGGCCGTACGCATGTTGAGCCTGGAAAATTGTAATTGTCTGACGTTAAGTGGAATTTAACGCCAGGGCCCCATTCTTGGTTGGTCCTTAGGCACTACTGTCATAATGACTAAATTAATGAGCGGTAATAGCCCTAGTGTCATTCCTTTCACGCTGAACATGTGCTCAGCTGTCATGACATTCGCCTTCCATCCCCTGGTTCGCTCTGCTTGTATGTTGGCTGTTGGCTCTCCTTTCCCCACCCTGCGTGAGTCACGGCCAATCAGGCCTTGGATTCTGCATTCGGATACATGTGCGTGGACCCACTTGGCCAGCCAAGATCGATCGATCTCTCTCTCTCTCTCTTCAGTGGAGCTCTGCATTGCTCAGATTGCAGGATCTGGCTCTTAGACTGTCATGGAGCACCGGTGTGGGACTCACGAGTTCCGGGTTCTATTCCTGCCTCTGACTTTCTCCCGCTGGGTGACTTTGGGCAAGTCTGTTGCCCGCGCATTGTGCAATCGTTTAGACCAGTACTGAGTGTGGGTGAAATGCTACTGCATCTGATTAGTACAACCTGATTCTTGGGCCTGGTCTAAACCTAAATCATAGCTCTACATCGCTCACGGCTGTGAAAAATTTTGCATCCTGAGAGCCATCGTTCTGATGACCTAACCCCCTGACTGTAGATTCAGCTAGGCCAGGGGAACAATTCTTCTGCTGACCTTGCTACCATTTCCTGGAGAGGTGAATTAACTACAGCGACAGAAATATACCCTTCTGTTGATGTAGGAAGCATCTATGCCACTGTGCCTCTGTAGTGTAGACATACCCTCGGTTACATCAGTGGAAATCAGGAGTAACTCTCATTGACGCCAACAGAGTCACACCCAGGCCCCATGAGAATCAGGATAATTTACACGACCAGAGCAGAGTTGTGAGATTAAACCCGTTGGTGCTCAGATCTTAGATCCATAGGGCTCGAGACACCTTTCACTCACCCTGGTGCAGCGCTCCGTAATCAGTCGATTGTTCTTACAGGACCACACAAAAACCTCGGCGAAGGGCAAGGTCCTAGCCTACTAAGCAGCCACGCACAGGGAGAGCCACAGTCCCTGCCCTGAAGAATTTACAGTCTAAACGGAGACGTCAGAATCGCTAGCCCCATTTTACAGATGGCGAGCTGAGAGATGACGGGACTCGGCCCCACGTCACTCACCGTGCCGGTAGCAAACCAAGGGACTGACCCCAGGTCTCTGGAGTCCTAGCCCTGTGCTTGAGGCCTGGTCTACATTGAAAAAAGAGATCAACCTAGCTACGTCACTCAGGGCTGTGGAAAATGCTGGGCCAGGAGCGCCCTAGTTAACTGCAACAACGGGAAAACTCCTCCCCGCATTGGTGTAGGAAGCACTTACACTACAGTGGTACTGCTGTAGTCACTGTAATGTAGACACGACCTGAACCACAAACCAGCCTTCCTCCCTACGGAAGCTACACAGAGGAGAGTTCACCTTAGAGGTGATATTCTTATCGGCTCAATAGCAGGACTGTATCGACGTGGTAGCACATTGAAGAGACGCTATTGTTTGCGGGTTGGCTGTGACCTATGATTAGGACCTGAGGGTGCAGTTCCAGGCTGTGCCATCACCCTGAGTTAGATCACAGCACCTCCCACCTCTGTTTCCTCTTGCACCTCTTGTCTCTTTGCATTGAAAAGTGTGTTAAAACAACATGCTGTCACTTTAATTTCTAATTTCCTGGGCCTGCTTGCAGGCTAGGGGGCTCTGGCCGGAAACATGGGATCCATCTGAGGCAGTCTGCAAAGAGCCATACTAGAGCAAGGTGGAGTGAGTGGTGCCATTCTGTATTAGGGAGCAGCCTGTTTTGTTTCTCTCTGGGGTTTTTTTTTTTGGTCTTACGTGTTATCGTTCCGGATTTTACGCAAGAAAGCTGTGTTGCATCACAGCTTTCCAGAAAGAGTATTTTATGTTTTTATCTAACTTCTCCATGTGCGTGCTAGGGACACAACAGCTTGCAAGCTCTTTGGGGCAGAGACTGTGTACGGATCTGCACAGGGCAGAACATTTGGGGATTTCTAGGGGCTATTGCAATACAAAGAAAGAATAAACAGCTTCACCTCCTCAGAGTAAAATTTTTCAGTGCCCATTTTGCCCAGTCATTTTGAAAGACGTCCAGACCATCCATCAGCAGGAGTCTTTCATCTAATATGTGGCAAAATTGATATGCCCGTCCAATGCCCGTTATTTGAATCATCAGGAGAGACTGGGGGTAGGACATTTTGTTCCCTAGAGCCCTGCTTTCCCCTTAAATTATCCTGCCACAGATTGTAGAACTCTCTGCTATTTTTAGTCCTGGCTTGTTTAATTATTGAGAAAGATTTTGAAGGATCTATTTAAGCTCAGGAGTTGATGACAGGCGCACCCATGCAATTCTTTTCCCACTGCACCACTTCTTTGTGGGAAGAGGCCAACATCCACCACAGACACTTCACACGCTGTAGGGGAGGCAGGGTAACCTAGTGATTGAGCACTGGGCTAAGACACAGACCTGGGTTCTGTGCCCAGCTATGCCACTGGCCCGCTGGGTGACCTCGGGCAAGTCACAGCCCCTCTTTGTGCCTCAGTTTCCCCATCTGTATAGTGCTATGAGATCTACTGATGAAAAGGGCTATATGAGAGCTAGGGGTTATTATTTGTAGTACAGCAGCACTCAGCATTCTATTCCTGGTTCTGCCACTGACCCGCTGTGTGTCTCCCACCCACCCCTCTGTGCCTCAGTTTCCCCATCTGTACAATGGGGAGCCACGACACTGACTTCCTTTACAAAGCGCGCGGTAAGGTTCCATCCAAACCTATGGTACCCTCCAGAAATATTAAATATTCCAACTGTGTTCTACTTGTGCTTGAAAATACAGAACCAGGTTCTGAGTTGCTGTCAATCCGCGCGACTCCACAGCTAACCTGATTTAGACCAGGTGATCCCCTGGCTCACTGCTCAGGAGTTTTTAACTTCCATTGGTCCCTCCTGCTTTTCTTGCTGAAAAGTGACCTTATTTTCAGCTCATTGAGTGGCATCTCAATGGCAGTTCCTTTCATGTTTCTACACAACATTTGGAGCGCAGCGTGGCCTTTGTTTTAGATTAAAGGGACGCTGTCAAACAGTCTAGTCAGGTTAAAAAAAATTAATGAATTACACGCAACCTACTCAGCTGATGTAAATCAGCATCGCTTTATTGACTTCAATGGAGTGACACTGATTTGCACCAGCGGGGGATCTGGCCCTGAGTATAGTTTCAGGAACCACACCTGCCCCGAGCCAATTTTTTGGTGGATTTACAATTGCAAATGTCCTCTTTGTCTCTCTGCCCCGTGGCTGTGTGAGACCCACACAAACAGCCCTGGAAACTGACCGTATGGGGGAAAGAGTGAAACTGACAACACACAAGTGCTGTCAAACATCCAAGTCAAGATGCTGACTGGGCTGCATTTCGGCCCCTTTTCTCTGCTGGGGTCCTCAAAGGGGTCTCCCTAATTGGGAACCATCCTCCCCCCCCAGGACAGGGGAGAGGAGGGTAACAATCCAACATCACTCACCCACTGAAGAAGCAAGAATCAGACGTGGAAGGGGACAGGGCCAGACTGCTCCACGCAACAGCTAAGTTGGACTGCTGGACAGCTCCTTAGGGAGCCGTTGCAAGCACCAAACGTTAGAGCAGCCTTGGGACTGCTCTAATTTACGCTGGGGGACAAACAGGGGCCTCTTCAACCCAGCCAGACCCAGATTTTGGGACGCGCAAAGGTGATGGAAAGCCACCTTTGCCCAGTGGACTCTATATCCGAAGATGGATCGGCGTCTGGATACAGGTCTCTAGGGCACACCTCCCCTCTTCCTTACCTATGTAAAACAACAGGCAAGCCTCTAAAATGGGCCGCTCAGTGACTACCGGGCAAGGATGAGTTTAGGGTGGTGGGTAGGGGGGGACAGATGGGGCTCTGATATTCTAGAACTAGTGAGTCGGGGTGGGGGGGATGTGCGCTCCCAGCCCTTGCTCCTTAACACCCTGACAAGCTTATAACTATTTCATTTGTTACACTGTGAACCTTTTTAAATTAATGAACATAAGGTTGTCACGGTTGCCGTGGAGACGACACGTTGCCTCGGCAACGGCAGCGATGCAGAGCCTGCAGAGTGTAATAAGGGGTCACGTTAACGAGTGCAGAGAGAGAGAGAGAGAGGTGGGGGGGAAGGAGTTGGATCCCACCCACAGCCCGAGCCACCCACGAGGTAAATGGCATCTGGCTGGGGCCTGCAAATTGCTGGCTGCCTCCCACCCCGAGTGTGAAACCTTAGGAAAGGATTTGCCAACACAGATCCCAGCACTCTGCCTCTGGGGTCAGCTAATGAGTTGATCCATCCACAATCTCCCAATAAAATCTCCTTGCAGTGGAGATGCAGCCATTTAAGACTTCATGCCTGCTCAGAACTCGGGGCCTCCTGCTTCTAAAGCCTGGGCCACTTGAGCGATGGGAGAATCTCCAACAGCTATATAGGGCATTGGACACATACCTGAATTGTTCTGATTCTATCCAGTAGGTGGCAGTAGAATCATTTCTAGAGAAATCGCCTCTCAGAGCAGAGCTGCAGAGTAAATCTGTCTCCAAAGGCAGCGAGTGAGGATACTTGGCATTCCTGTAGCCACTTCAGTGCGAGGATTGCAGAACGCTTCCCAAACACGAATTATTCGCGCCTGGGAGGTGGGGCTCATTGCGCCCTAGATGGAGAAGGGGGAACTGGGTCCCCCTAGGTTCCCAAGGTCACACAGTTGCAGATTTGGGACTAGGGTCCTGGCTCCCCGTCCTCTGCTCTAACCACTAGGTCCTACCCTGCCTGAGCGGAGAACAAGAACTCCTGATTCCCAGTTCTACCCCCTACACCCCTCCCACGCTCCCTTCCCAGGGCTGGGAACAGAACCCAGGCGCCCGGATTCCCTGTTCCCGGCTCTGTCTGAAAGAGGACAGCTGTTTTCTGAGCCCGAGGAATGTAAGGTTTGATCTAGACAGCAGTGCTGTCAAGCCCACTGGTTAGACACAGCCACAGGCGTCGCTCTCTTTAGACATGTTTATTTTTTTCTGTCCTGGTGACTCATTGGAAGGGGGAGGAGGGGGGGAGCGGGAGGAAACGAGACACACTTAACAGATCTGTAGACTCGCAGGAGTTAGAGGTGGGAAAGGGCCTTCTGGGAACATCATCGCCCTGTGGCTAACTGGGTCCCAGCCCTCTGGCAACCTAAAGGACCCTTTGGCCCAGTTTACTGGAAGGCTTCCATTCAGTTCTGCAGCTCTCTGATCTAACCTGCTCCCAGCCCTGTATTACAGTAGCAGCCAGACGCCCCCCACGGTGCCAGGTGCTGTACACACACATAGTATGTCCTGCCCTGGAGAGCTTACAGTCTAAATAGACAAGAGGAAGAAAGGGCAAGTGACTTGCCCGCCATCAGGGGCAGAGCTGTGAATAGAACCCAGGTGTCCTGAGCCCCAGGGCTGCCCCTGCCCCATGGGGGGGGGGTGATCAGATGAGCTGTTGTGAGATCCTTTATTGGAGGGAAACAGTTGCAAACCCTCTGGCAAAAGGCCCTACAGGCTGCGTGAGGAGCCATGGGGCAGTGATGGATCCAGTGAGGGCCACTAGGTCTGGATGAAATGCCCACTTCCCGGCGGGCGGCAGAGCATGTGTGCAGGGGGCGGGGGGGGCTGACAGCAAAGATCTAGTCGTGAGATGGGAGTGGGAAGGCCAGGCGGGGGCTGAGGCGGGGTGGGGGGGAGCACTGATATTACCACGTAACAAAAGCAGCGCATCCCTTGACGGAGCTCCTTGACCTGGGGGAGGGGAGAGGGAGGGAGAGGCCTCTGCAGTCCTGATAGTCCAGTCGCCCCTGGCCAAGGGTGGGGTTACAGCCCGGCCTGGGCTCTGGGGAACAGGTCTAGCCCCTTCTCCTGGATCTCCCTGAGATGAAGAATGAGGCTCTGATAGAAAAATGGGGTGGGGCAGAGCAAGTTTCAGGGTGGGGGGAGTTCTCTGGCTCCTGGGAAGGTAGCGCTGGATCGAGGAGCCTCCTGGAACCTCAGAGCCCCCCGCATTTATCCACAGCAGTGAGCTCCATGCTCGCTCCCTGGGGGTACCTCCATTGGGGAGGAGAGGGGGAGCTGGGTCTCCATGGCCCATTCAGTCCTCTCTGCTAGCTTGCCAGCAAGGTGCATGGAGGATTTTGCAGTATGGCCACCTGCCCACTAGGGGGCAGCTTCATACCTGCACTGGCACAGGCAGGGACCGGCCCGGGCAGCTTGTGCCTTTACTGGGAGGCCAGTTCAGCCCCCAGCGCAGGTCAGGGCAGGCTCAGGTGACACCCCAAAGGCCTTTGCAGTGGTCCAGGGCTGCCCTGTCCCTTCTGCATCCTGCCTCCCTAGGGCTGGGCAGAACCACATTCAGGGCTCTGCTCAAGACTCCCTGCATGACTTTACCTAAAGTACTCCTGGTGTCTCTGTGCCTCAGTTTCCCCATCTGTGAAAGAGGGATAATAGCATTGCCCTGCCCCAGAGGGGGGAGGTGATTATAACTATGTTAAAGATTGCGAGGTTCTCTCGTTATACGAGCCCCGTAAGTACCTAAAATAGAGCAGGATTGTTCTGGTCTCTATGGCAACGATGCATTGGTTCTGTATAACAGAGACCCACCCAGCTGGCACACGGTGGATTTGAACTTGCAAGCAGAGAGAGGGTAGTGCATTGTTAGCTGCCTAACACTCCCCAACCTCTGGCGGTCTTAGCTCTTGCCTTTTGCTCTGTGCGCCGCTTAAAGCTGCCACTCCTGGACTCAAGTGATGACGCGAGACGCTCAACTTTCATTTACAAATAAATACCGAGACCCAGATTCTCAAACCTTTGAGGAGCCGGGCCCAAGCTTCTAGCTGAAAACCCTGACCTATAAAGCTTCAAAAACCAGAAGGGTAAATGAATGAGTATCCAAGAATTATTTCTCTCTTGTGATTTCGGGGGGACCTGCGTGTCACCGCTTTTGAACAGGTGGGGCTGGCAGGGCTGCATCTCTCCTCCTCCTCCTTGATGTGCAAAACTTTTTCAATCCTAGTGTGAAATCAAAGTGAGGCAGCTGGACACACACACACACACACACACACACACACACACCCCCCCCTTTGGAGCCTGAGTTTTGTGCTGGGGTTCATAACCACACACGCAATCCGTGCTCCACGGTCAGAACACTCCCAGCCCTGCAGGCAGGCAGGCAAATGCCCAAAAGTTTCTATTTTCCTCCTATCAATTTTCATTGAAATGTAAACAGCAATTTAAAAAAACTCACAACGCTGAAGCCCGTATTGTCCGTCAGTCGGGGATCTGGCCCATCGACTTTAATGGCACGACAGCAATTGACAGCAGGGAGAAGACTAAAGCTAGACGTATAGATGCGGCATCTGCTGTCATTTATACCGGTGTAATTCAGGAGTAACTCCACAGAATTCAATGCCCAAGTCTCCCCGCTCGCTGGTGTAGATTAGAAGTAACTCTATGCAGTGAAGCCATGCCCCCCAGCCCCTCCACACACACACACACTTTTGACAGAACAAGGAGCAATGGTCTCAAGTTGCAGTGGGGGAGGTCTAGGTTGGCTATTAGGAAACACTATTTCACTAGGAGGGTGGTGAAGCACTGGAATGGGTTCCCTAGGGAGGTGGTGGAATCTCCTTCCTTAGAGGTTTTTAAGGTCAGGCTTGGCAAAGCCCTGGCTGGGAAGATTTAGTTGGGGATTGGTCCTGCTTGGAGCAGGGGGTTGGACTAGATGACCTCCTGAGGTCCCTTCCAACCTTGATATTCTATGATTCTATGATCCTACCAGCCCTAAGGGCGACCAATGGGAGGTAGAGGAGTGAACAGGGGGCAGGGTCTTAAGGAGAAAAGGCTGTGAGGGGTGGGGCCTCGGCGGGAATGGGTGGGGCCATGGGGATGACACAGCATGGTGGGGCGCTCCTGACTCTACCAAGGTCAATGCATGAGAGCTGGTCTACACTGAAAACTTACATCGGCCTCGTTACGTCTTTCAGGGTGTGACCCTTGAGCGGTGTAGCGAAGCTGACCTAGTGAGGAGCCTAGGTGTAGACCCCCGTAAGAATTCTTCTGTCAACCTAGCTACCGCCTCTCAGGGAGATGGATTAACGACAGCGACAGGCACACCCCTGCCATGGCTGGAGGGAGTGTCTACACTGAAGTGCGACAGGTTTAAGTGTAGACGTGACCTCAGTCTCCTCTCATGCGGCTGTACCTCAGAAGTAACTCCACTGAAGGTAATGGCGTTACACTGGCATAAAGCTAGCGAGAGACCAGAATCGAGTCCAGAGACGGTTTCCCAAACACCTCTGTGCTATTCCCCACTGGCCCCATCGTTTCAGAGCCTTTCCTGCTTTTCTTCCCACGTTCCGAAGATGCTGATGGGATGAAGTATGTGAGGGTTGTCCCAGAAAAGGTACAGGCTCCTTGTCTAAAGGGCTGGGGTGGCCCCGAAGGGCCTGGGAGATGAAGAATTTCTAGGCTACTAAGCTCAAATTCAGCCCAGGCTGATAATCATTGTATCTCTGGTAGATTTGTGACCCCCGTCCCCACAGTAACGAAGCTCCTCACCATCCCTGAGGGATCTATGGTGCACAAGACTACTAGTTCATGCAGTGGATGGGAAACTGAGGCACAGAGGTCCACACGTGCTCCAAAGTGCTTCGCTTCGAAACTGAAATCAGTGAGAGTTAGGCAAATCACGGAAGGTGGGATTCACAAAGATATTTAGATGCCTGAAAGACCACCTAGGAAGTCCATGGCAGAGGGCGGAATTAAATCTTGTTCCCCAGAACGGCCGGCTAGCTTCCTACTCTCTGGTCTACCCTGCCGCTTTGGACCCGAGAGCTCTTTGGGGGTCTGTATGACACCAGTAGGGTGGGTCTCAGTTCTTAGGGGACAGGCTTTGCCATCAGAAACGCCCCCCCCCCCCACCACAGCTGGGCCCCTGGCTCTGTAGAGAAGCCGAGCTCTCAGTGAGCCCACTAGGAAATTTAAATTAAAAAACTGCTAAGTGTTTGCATAAGCCAAAAACCACAGCGCTCGTGTGGGGGCCTTAGAGAATTCCAGGCGCCTCTTCCAGCTCAACCCCTCTGGGGTCGGCCTGTTCGTGCGGGAATGGGGCGAAGTCAGCTCCCCCGCAGCCCTGTGTGGTGCAAACGGCTGACTGGCAGGCAGCAAAGGCTGCTCCTGTTACACTGCAGGGCGTTTGGTGACAGCTCAAGCTGATCGTCTTGAAGGCCGCCCCGTGTGCTGTCAGCACAACTTCTTTCTTGCTGCAGCGCGGCTCTGAGCGAAAGGCAGGGACACGAGCAAGTAGCTTTGCCATAGGGCCTGTCAGGGGGAGAAGAGGCCTTGTCTACGTGGCTCCCCGCCTGGACTGCTGAGAGTCAGGAATCAGGAGATCTATCTGCTAATCTCTCACCTCCGCCACTGACCTACTGGCTGACCTTGGGCAAGTCACTTCCCCTCTCACCTTTCTGCTTACATTATAAAGCTCTTTGGAAGCAGGGCCTCTGTCTTACAGTGTGCAGCGCCTAGCACACTGAGGCCCTGCTTCCAAAGTAGTACACTCGTGCCAAGCCAATGTCCTTAAAGTAGACAATGCCACAGGTGGCTCATGAGAGATCCCAGAGCTGCGTCCTCCACTTGCAAATCAGGCATTGTAAGAAGGAGGAGAATCATTGTAAGGTCAGTGCTCCAGAGAGGGAATTGCAGGGATAGCAACAGAGCTATTGCTTTCATCAGCAAATCTCAAAGCATGTCAGTATCCTTATCTGCATTTCATAGATGGGGAAACAGAGGCACAGAGGGAGGAAGTGGTTTGCATGAGGTCACACAGCAGGTTAGCGGCAGAGCCAGGAATAGAACCCATGTCTCCAGATGCCTAGTGCACTACCCATTAGGCAACTCTCCCTCCCCAACATATAAGGATCTCGCCAATTGTTCTTACATAGGACCTTTCACCCAGGGACCTTAGGCACTTAAAAGCCAGGGGCTGTTATCTTTCCTGTATCTTATGTTTTTAGTCTGAATGAAGCTTATTTTAGATTTAAGGAGAACCACAAGAAAGACCAAAAGTGAAGTCTCTGTGGAGAACAAGAGAGCACGGTGTGTGCATCTCTTCTTTAAGAGCCTGCAGCAGCTCTGAGAACAAGACGGCTGCTATTTCAGCAGACAGGCAGTTTCCAGAAAGATGTACGGTGGAAGTAGACTGAAAAAAAGACATTCCGGTTTCACCACCTCAGATCTGATTGCCTCCATTTTTCCAGGTGGGGAAACCGAGGCACAGAGAGGTTAAATGAGTTGTCTGAGGTCAACCAGCAGAGGAATAAAATCCAGGGGCCAGATCCCCAGCTGGAATAAATTGGTGTAGATTGAATTATATCAGCTGAGGACTAACCCTGTATTATTGGCATTGTGGTAGTCGCAGACTTAGGCTCCATGGTGCTAGGCCCTGTGTACAAAACAAAACAATTTTTTTTTTTTAAAAAGGTCCCTATGTAAAGCGCTTCTAATCTAAATTTCCTGCTCCAACCACTGGACCATATGACTAACTCTGTATCCTACTCCTGGACCAACCCTTAGATTATATGACTAACCCTATCTCCAGTCCAACCACATGGTAAGACAAATGCTGAAGCCTGCAAAAGGGAAACAGGTTTATTATTTTTAGGCCTGATCGCTGTTCAAAAATGCTCCCCTGTATGAAAGTCCCATTCAAAGGGCCCGATCCTGTGAAGTGCTGAGCTCCTGGGCTCCTGCTGGCGTGGCTGGGAATCGGAGGGGCACCGCACCATGTGCAGCAAGGCAAGCGTCTGAGAAGGGACCATTTACAACTCTGGAGCATTGAGCTCAGTGACATTCCAATGTCCTGCAATCTCTCCTCCTCACCCGGAGAAGGGAGCAGTGCAGAGCTCCAGTCCTTACCATACTTGGTAAGCCACCGCTTATCTTTCCCAGGGGTCATGTCCAAGGCCTGATATTTGACCTGACAGCGAAACCACAAGTTCCCCTCCGACAGTGCCCAAGTCAGCATCACATGCGAGGCGGATGCTGTGTTTCTGTCCTTTCCTCTCTGCTGGCTTCGCTTTCCTCTCTTCTTGTGTGAATGGAGCAAACTTGCAAAGAGCCCCATCCCAGCTCAGCGTGCAAACTCGAACAAAAGATCGCGCTGGAGTAGAGAAAGCCATGCAGGTCTATGACAGCAACGGGCAGCCAAAGCTGATTGAATAACGATCTATCCCCCCAACGCTGCAGCAACTGCTAGCCACATCTCTGCCATTGTCCTGCTACGTGGTCTTGGACTTGGCTCTGTTTACAGTTCACTGTTATTGCTTGTTTCATGGTAGCACCTGGAATATGCAAGAGCAGGGTGCTGTCTAAACCCATGGTGAGACAGTCCCCTGCCCTGAGGCACTTACAGTTTAAATAGACATGACCCTATGTTACAGATGGGTAAACTGTATTGCCAGCTGTCATGAATTTAATAGGATTTACTGTTTGTATTATCGGAGGAGCCCCAGTGACAGGCCAGAACACCATGGTGCTAGGTGCTGTACAAACCCAGAACAAAAAGATGGCCCTGCCTCCAAAGCATGAAAAAATCTAAGTATAAACTCTGTGGCCAGAAGCCCTAGAGATTACAAAGCTCCCTATTGACACCTGTAGGTGAACAGGGAGAAGAGTGGCCCAGAGCTGCCTGGGAATGCCAGATGGACAGGGTGCCATAGGGAAGGAGCTCTCTGCTGCCATCTGCTGGTGAGCCAGAGGACACCAGAAAAAGGGCCAGGCCTCATTTGCATGCCAGTTTTATGTCACTTTGGGGACATTTTGGTGAAAATACAGTTATGTTTTGAGTTTGGGGGTAAGAGAACATTGTTGTCCCTGTTGAGAAATGAAAGGGCAAGAAAAATACACCAAGTATGCCTGGAGTGAAGGAGTCACCCTGACTTTCTAGGGTCTGGCATGGGTGGGTAGCAGAGCCCAGAACGAGCACAAAGGAGGCTTTTCTATTTAGGATGCTTCTTTGGTGATAAGGAATCCATTGAGGGTCTTATATGCTCCTGATCTCTCTTTGAAAAGTCAGGGCAGAGCCACTGATAGCACAGTGTTGGCTTTAAGATATTATATTGAGTTGAAGCTGCCGCCTACGTGAAGGATGTTAGGTCCTCCCTTCCTGGTACCAAAGCTATGATCACTTTCAGCTGGGACCAGTGGTGGAACTCCAACAGCAGCACTTCCCTTAGCAGGCTAGAGACAGACCTTCCTGAATTTTGGACTACGTTGCCTCCATCGTCGCTCACAACGGTGGGTGGAGGGCGGGGGGGTCATACCTAATAGATTTTATTGATTTATTAATTGCCGGTTTTCCCATGTTTATTCTGTGCCTGGCCCCTTCATGTCCCCAGCCCCAAGCTTGGTTTCTAACCCCTGGACTGAGTGCTTGCAGGTGAGGAAGCATTGCCCATCCCAGGGGCCACATGGAGGGAATTTACAATACGTCTACACAGCACTAAAAGGCCCGTGGCACGGCCGTGGCTGACTTGGGGCTATACAATTGCAGTGTGAATGTTCCGGGCTGCGGCTGGTCCGAGTCCCCACGCTCTAGCCCGAGCCCAAACGCCTCCCATGCTGTTTTTAGTCCCACAGCCCGAGCCTGAATCGATGGACTCTGAGACTTGGTGCTGGGGGACTTGATTAGCACAAAGTAGACACACCCGTAGCTGTCCCAAGCTTGTACAAAAGGGCTCGAGCTGGTGTTATGTCAGTTCTCAGACAGAAGGCATCCCTAGATCATTGAATCCGGCCCGCCCTGCTGCTAACATCTGGCAGACGGGTTACAGAAGTATAGGACAAGAGACAACAGACGGAGCCGGACAGACAGACCGGAGGGCGTGCAGGGAAAACAATGAGTAAGTATTGGTCAGCATGACTGGCTGAGATATCAGCACGCCAGCAGCTGAACTGGGAAAGGCGAATTTTAAGGAGGGACTGGAAGGGGAATGAGGTAGTTTTGTGGATGGTTCCTGGGGGTGTCTCCCAAGCGTGGGAGAAAGCACAAAGATGCTTGTCTGAAAATTTAACAAGTAGGCAATACTCGGTGTGTTCCTTAAAGCCCCAGCTGCTGCAGTCATGGGATTACAGGAGAATCACAGCTTTTTTTAAAAATAAAGAGCAAGTTTCTAACTCCCGGTGTTGCAGAGAAAAGCTTGAAAATATGAACCGAGTGTAAACGTAAAGGCTCAGAATCCAGAAGACCCATAAAATGAGCCCCCCACTGGGTGAGGTGTTAAAATCTCATGATTTTTGGAGGGCCTGACTCATGCTTTTTGAAAGTATGAGGCTGGCGATATTGGGTAACTGAAGCACAGAGAGATTACAGCCCAGATCCTCAGAGGTATTTAGGCACCAAACTCCCATTGAAATCAGTGGGAGTTCAATAGCATTCCAAGGAGAGTTAGGCACTTTTTGCGGATTTGAAACTAAATGACTTGCCCAAGGTTAAAGAGGAAGTCTGTGGCAGAGTCAAGAGTAGAACCTCTGTCTCTGGACTCCTAGGCCACTGCTGTATCTACTGAACATCACCAGCTGTATTGGTTGTTCAGGGGAAGGACTGTCTAGTGGTTAGGTCATTAGTCTAGGACTTAGAGACCTGGGTTCAAGTCCTTGTTCTACTACAAACTTCCTGTGTGACCTTAAGCAAGTCAGTGTGTCTCAGTTTCCCCATCTGTGCAATGGGGATAAGAGCACTGCTCTACCTTACAGGTGTGTTAGGAGGATAATACATTACAGAGCATGAGGCACTCACATACTATGACAATAGGGACCAGGTAAGTACCTAAAAAGACCAGAATTTTTAAAGAGCTCAGCTCCCATTTAGCTATCACAATTGTGGGCGCTGAGCATTTGAAAATCTGTCCCTAAGTCTCAAAATGCCCTTGAATGGTCAGGTGGTAGCGATAGCTTCATACGTCATTGTTACAGCTCTGTTTCTGTGGTCTCTACCTTTTAAATCTCTAAGGACTCTGATGGCTGCAGGGCCTGGGAACCATTTTCTGATTATTTCGGTGCAGACTGTTATAGAAGAGACGCACACACTGTGCTCTCTCTCTCACTGAGACTTTATTTCTGTTCTGTCTTTGGTTTTGTTATTTTCTTGACCTAAACTAAAGGTCATGAAGGTGCAAAATACCTGCTTGCCCTTGGCTTCTCCAGGCATAAAGTACAAATCCCATTTTACAGATTAGGGGAAACTACATGCAACATGGGGAGTCTGAAATAGAACCTTTTTTTTTGGACTTTCGGTTCCCTGCTCTAACCCACGCTTCCTCCAGAAGCGGCAATAAAACCCAGGAGTCTTCACTGCAGATCTAACCACTAGATAACTCTCTCCTAGACTTAGGAGTAGAACCCAGGCAGCCTGACTCCATGGGCTATGTGTTAACCACTAGACCACCACATCTCCCAGCTGCTACCCTTCCAAGTTACCATTTCTTCTTCTTCTACGTATGGTTGGGATCCCTGGTTCCCCTTCCTCACCAGATCAGAGATTCAGGTTCACACATTTAATCCTTGGGCGATAGCACCCTGGCCCACTGCACCAAACCTGTGCTCTGTTCCCTAACGCCCTCTCCAATCCACACCCATCTAGGGCCTCCTTAAACCTCATTCCCTCCTCAGTGGCTGAAGTTCCTGATCTAGCTACCTGGTCTAATTCCTGATCACTGGATAGCTACCTTCCCAGTGATCTAGCTATTCTCATGTCATCCAGGCCCCGTTTCCTTCACCAACTCCTGCCCTGAGTCGATCTTCCTCACCTATTTGCCTACACAGCTCTCTCCTCTTCCTCCAATCAGACTTTCTCTAGATAATTGCACCACGACCCGATTGTCTTTCTCATCTCAGTCTCTGAGGCTCCATTTCCTCACTGAACTGGGCTCGCTAAAGCTGCATTCCTTGGTCTAATTATTCCAAGGCTCCATTGCGTTACCAAATTGGTTTTCTGCCAGGCTGGTTCCCTCATCTAGATGTTCCCCAAGCACCTGGGGTCAGTTCTGATCTCAGTTACGTGGATGCAAATCTGGAGTGACTCCGTTTTAAGTGAATGGAATTACTCCAGATTTATGCTGGTGTAAACAAGAGCAGAATCTGGTTCATGAATAGTTAAAGGGCCAGATTCTGTTCTCAGTTACACTGGTGTGAATCTGGAGTGACTCCACTGAAGCCAGAGAGTGAAATTTGTTGTTAGCCTCACCCAGTAAAGTTACTGTGGGTTAATGCTGGTATAAATGAGAGCAGAATTTGACCCAATGGCCCACTTACATAGGTATCAATCCAGAAAGACTCCAAATCAACACTTATGCCCATGTAAATGAGATCTGAATCAGGCCCAACGTACTCCCAGTTATTCCAAGCCTTTTCTTGCTTGGATCTACCTTCCTAGCTGCTTCAGATTCAAGGGGCACATGAACTCTTTCTGGCAGTCCCTGCACTGGAGAGCTTATAAACTAATAGACAAGAAGAATACGGTTATCTCCCCTTTTGCAGATGGGGAGTTGAGGCCCAGAGAGATAAAGGGCCAGATTTTTAAAGGTATTTACGCACCTAAAGATGCAGATAGGTGCCTAGCGGGACTTTCAAAAGCATCTGACTCCCACTCATTTCAATTTTCAATTCAAATGTCAAAGGCACCTACATATTTTTAAAAAAGCTGGTCCTAAGTGACATGACCAAGGTCACACAATGAGTCTGTGGCAGGGCCAGACGCTAAACACAGGTTTCCTGAGTCCCATTCCAGTGTCTTAACCCCAACGTGAGTTGCTCTCAACCTGTACTGTATTAGGGCCCTCACAGGGGGAAAAAAGTTTCGGGGAACCCCTCATCTAGCTATAAAGAAAACAAGACTATTTGCAGCCCCCTGTTTTGGAGAACACCCCCCCCCCCCACACACACACACACACACACACAGAGAACGAATCTGTTCGATCCTTCTTCCTCTCAAGTCCTCACTGCATTCTTTGTTGAATCTCTGATTTGCTTTACCAGCCAGTCCTTCTGCAGCTCCGTTCCCCTCTACTCATTATCTCCCAGCCTCGGCCTCTTTCTCCAGTGAATTGATCCACTGTTTTGTTTTCTTATCAAATTACTCCCGGCCTCCCATGCCTCCTTTAATCAATTCTCAGCCCCATCTCCACTGAGGGCCTCTGGGAAGCTTTGTTTCCAGACACCCGCCGCATCTAATCGCTGGGGGACTTTACCTAATTGGTGTAAAACCTGATTTCTCTCCCTAATCATTCCGAAGTCCTGATTCACTTATCTAATCGCTGGGCCTTGTACCTACTCTCTTGCTGTCCCTGGAGCTCCGGCACCTTGACTAATCACGCTCGTTCTTTTGGATACATTCCTTCACTCCTGCAATGCCTTGGCTTCCCCCAGCTCTAATCCCTCACAAATGCGGCTGCTTTAGCTAATTGTTCCACTGCTTGATCCCCGTGGCTAATCCAGCCACAGTTCAGGCCTCTTGCTCACCCTACTGCTGGGAGGTTTAGCCAGGGTATGTCTCTGTGCCACCCTCCTGGGCGAGTTGTCAGTAGCAGGAATAGAACCTAGAATCTTAGGAGTGTAACACGTGAACCTTGGCCGAGGGGGCACTAGAGGACAGCACCCCATGGGCTGGGTGTGGCTTTATAACTTCTCTCAAGGTGCCCTAGCCCAAGGGCGAGCGGACACACTGCAAAACACTCTGGTACTGCACCCAGACCGGCACTGCATTCCCTCGCAGGTGGCACTAGGACTTCTGTGCAGGCTCCGAGTTCATTCGCAGCGTGTTGGGGAAGAACTTGTCTCTCCCTTCTGGGAAGAGTTGTTAGCTCAGGAACTCGTTCAAGTCAGTCTTTTGCAGCATGGCGTGCTCTGGATTCCTGGCCACGGCCTTCGTTCCAACCGGCAGCAAGGCCCGGCTCCTGTGTTGAATGTTGGCAGAATACGCAGGTCCCTCGCTCATTACAGGAAGGCTAAGCTGAGACAGGAGGCTGGGCTTGAAGGCACTGGAGATCTTGGTTCTATTCCCTGGCTCTGTCACGGGTTCCCTGTGTAGACACGGGCAAGTTGCATGGACGTGGTTTTCCCCAGGACTCCCTGACCAGAAATGGGCCAGATTTTCACGAGAGTCCAGCTCCCGTTGAAGTGCCAGATCTTCGAAAGAGCTGAGGGCGTTGGGTGGAGTAACTGGCTCTAAGGGTCACAGTGGGAGCTGCTGGGGCATGAGCGCCTGAAAACCTGCCCCTAAATTAATGCGGAGTTCTGTGGGGACTGAGCCCTGGGGTATCTGTCCTTCTGTGCCCAAACTTCCATCTGTAAACAGAGGAGGCTGATCTTCCCTTTGTCCGGCTTGTGTATTTCCATTGTAGGCTCTTCAGCATAGGGCGGGGCTGTTTTAGGCATCAGTACAGCACCTTGCACAACGGGGCCCGATCTCAGTTTCGGTCACGAGGTGCTATTGTAATACAAAGACTAAAGGTTCCCGTGTATTTCCCATGAGATTTCAACCCCTCCCAGTGGTCGTTCCCGTGCCGACGGCATCGAGATGCTGCGCCCCGGCAGAAAAATCTCTCCTTTCAACTTTTAATTGGGACCCTGGGCTCGACCAGTTCTGATTCTCTGCTGTACTTGTTTATCTGGGAGGGATGCAAGGGGTGTGGCTGGGAGGAGACAGTCCCTGGCTGTTTGAGAATGAGACAGAAGAAGAAGAAAAAAAGAACTGAGATTTACAACAGTCAGAGCCTCTGGCCCTTCTGGAAAATGGGCTAATGCAGGATCCCCCCACATCATCCAACAACTGCATGGACTGTGATCTGATGCCACCTTTGTGTGGTCTAGTGGTTAGAGCCAAGTCCTGGAAATCAGGATTCCTGGATTCCTTTCGTAGTTCTGGGAGACAAGTGTAGTCTAGAGCTTAGCGTAGTGCTTGCTCAGGTCAGGTTCCTGAGTTCTATTCTCTACTCTACCGCTGTTTGTCCTCAGGCAAGTCATTACCCACTCTGTGCCTCAGTTTCCCCATGTGTGAAATGGGGAGAAAATACCCCCTGGGACAGTAGAGGGTTGCCCTGCTCAGCTCGTTGATATCTGAAGGTGAAAGTGCTAAATTGTTAATGACTGCAAAGTGCTGGGAGATCCTTACGTGTAACATATTAACTAATTAATAATACCTAGGTGAGTCAGATACACTGGTCCTGATTCCAGTGAGGTCAATGGGGTCACACTAGCACGTGGGAGAGCAGACTCTTGCCTGCAGAAGCTGAGAACATAGGGCAGACTCTCTTCTCAGCTACATTGATGTAAATCCAGAGTCACCTCATTAAAGTCAACAGAGTGACTCTGGATTTACCCTGGTCTCGGAATCTGCCCCTCCCACCTACCCAGAGTCTGTAATGACCGGATGAGAGGAAAGAAAAACGGGGCTGATTTGGTACCATCCTCCCCATGTAACTGTGGGAGGAAAGGAGGGGCTGGGAGGCAGGGCAGAGGCTGGGAGCAGGCAGTGGAAGGCTGCATCTCTGGGGGCTCTGCACTCCGCCAAGGGCAAATCAAGGACACAGAGGCAACAGGGCCGTTGGGAGACAGCCAAATGGCAGAGGTGGTGCATCAGGGACAGAGGGGTCTGGCAAACCTAAGCACAAAGGAGGCTTTGGCAGGAGGCGGCGCCAGGGTTGCTTGGAGCTGCTTGCCACATGGGAGGCAAGGGAGAAAGAAATCTGAATGAAAGTGCGTGTGCGTGCGTGCGCGGGTAACGTTGCACCCTGCGTGACCTTGGCCAACTCACTCTCTGTTCCCTGTCTGCACAGTACCTTGCTTCACAGGGGCCTTCTGAGGCAATTAAATCATACAGTGATTGAGGCCAGATAAGTACCTAAGCTAAATAGGTCGGGAACGTTGCCTATTGGTTAAAGCAGAGGATTGCAAGTCAGAACTCCTGGGTTCTATTTCTGGCACTTGGAGGGAGTTTTGTCTGATGGTTAGAGCAGGGAACAGGCACCCCGGTCAGGCTCCCATCCCCGCTCAGTGCCTCAATTTCCCCAGCTGAGAAAGGAGAATCACAATACGGACGCAGGTCTGTAAAGGGACTTTGAGATCCACAGACCACCTAAGCGCAGTGCCTGCAGGCACTGAATAACCTCCGTGGCACACGCACGCAGCGATCTCCCAATCCTTCCTTGGGCTGGGAAGCCCATGGGTTTGTTTGCGAGCCAGCGGCAACCCCCGAGGCCAGAAAGAGAATGAGTTGGCTTTGAATCCAGGGCAGCAGGCAGACCCTGCAAAAAGGGAGAGCCCTTCTGTTAAGGCCACACCTCCTGGCTTCGGCTCAAATATGTGCCACTTGGAGACAGGATCGTTCATTATTTAATTCAACTAACCCCTTTAATTGACGCGGAGTTGAAGCTTTCTGTGCACCTCTGGCTGCAGAAGGAAATTTAAACCGAAAGAAAGGCCCTCGCCCCTTTGCGCGCAGGCTGGATTAGGAGGGGTGTGTTGCCTAGAAGCTAGGACGAGGGCGGCGTGGGAATGGGAGTGGGGGTCAGGAAGCTTGGGTTCTTTTCCTAGCTGTGGGAGGCAAATTGGGTCTAATAACTAGAGCAGGGAGACGGAGATGCAAGACTCCTGGATTCTGTCTGTAGCTCTGGGTGGCGGTGGTGGCTGATGGTTAGATCAGGAAGACAGAGTGATCAGAATTTGTGGAGTCTCTGAGCCCTGGGAGAGGATGTTGTCTATAGAATAGACCTGGGCCCCTCCATAGTAATGGAAGCCGAAACCCTTCGGTCCAAGGTCACCCATTCGATTCCTGCTCCGGTCGGTAGCGAAAGAAAGTGGCCACCACCCACTGGTGAGCTACGTGAAGTGAGTTTGCTGGGCCTCCGCCCAGTCACTCATGGACAGGCATCCGGGTCGCAAACCACCTCCACTGGTCTCCCTCGTTGGCAGCCTCAAGCAGACGCAGAGGGCTGGACGCCTGGGATGCTGTTGCGGGGATAAACTGTGAATTTGAGTACCAGCATACAGGAGTCGGGGGCCTGGACTCAGGCACATCAGGGGCTGGCCCCAGACCCTGGAGCGAACTCCCACAGGAGCTAAGGATCATCCCAGATCTCCTCACCATGCCTCCAAGCAGCCTTCTCTGATAGGAACACAGAGCAGTGTGTCCATTTAAAAAGGAGACCCTACCAAAACAACCCACCCACCCCAGCGCATACTCCCTTCTCCCCTGGGCTTGAGACCGAAGAAACCGCGCGCGAGGGATGTGGGCCACATGGCTGTATGCACGACTGGAAGGGGCTCCACAAAGGCGGTGATGAGGGTGGAATAAGAACCTGCCTAGAACAGAAATATACTTGACGCATCGTTAAACCTTGAGTCGATTGGGGTTGCTCAGAAGATGAGTCTGGCCAAGGATAATGAGGCAAAGGTCTAGAGTTTCTCCAACTGGGGGTCCTGACCCAAGGCTATTGTGTGTGTGTGTGTGGGGGGGGGTCACGGTATTGCCACCCTTACTCCTGAAGCAGCGGCTGCTGGCCGGGCACCCAGCTCTGAAGGCAGTGCTGCCGTCAGCAGCAGCGCAGAAGTAAGGGTAGCATGGCATGGCAGGGCGGTCACTTTTTTGGGGGTGGGGTCATCACAGCCTGAAATATTGTCAAAGGGGGGCCCCCCAGCAAAAAAAGTTTGAGCACCTCTAGCCTTGAGGATGTTAACAGCCACACTCTGCTCTCCTGGCATGTGCCCTGAATGGCAACCGCCCCCAGCCCTGGAGAGGAGTGGGGCTCCGTCCGGTGGTCCCGTCAAAAGCAGATGACCCCAAAGAAGGTGGCCAGCAGAGCCATGACCCACATCCCAGCTCAGTGGATCTTCTCGGCACGGAGCTGCCCTCCTCCAGCACGGCGGGGGTTAATAGGCAGCCAGGGAACGCGTGGGTGTTTCAATCCGGCTCTGCGGCCCCAGAGGCAAATTCTTCCCCTGCTCCCCCGTGAACAAAGTTAAGCCCCGGGGGACGCCTCTGGGTGTTCCTGACTGGCTGGGGGCTTGAAAGCGCCGCTCCGCCCGCTGAGGCAGGTTGCTTCGGGGCTGTGGGAGCGTAGAGGAGTCGGGGGAAGGGCCCCCACCCATCCATCCATCTCCCCCTGGAGGTGGGCATGATCCTGTTGTCAGCCCCCGCCTGGCTTGGTTCTCCTGCAGCTCAGGTTACTGGCACTGACTGAGCAGGCGGGGGATGGCACTTGAGATTTTCCCTGTGCTTAATGCAGGGCAGTGGGACGCCGGAGACCCAGGTTCAAGCCCCTAGTCACCACAGACTCCCTGCGTGACGTGGGCCCGTCCCTCCAGGGGCTATGGCACCTTTAGAGCTACTGCCGGGCTTCAGTAGCGGGTTGTAGCAGCAAAACTACTGGTTTAAAACAAAAAAATGTGCACCCTTAATCTGCTTTGCATCATTTCTTGTCCATTACTTCAGTGGACGCGGGAGAACAACCGATCACCGCTATACTGGTGTCAAATCTGGATTTAGAGCAGGCCTTAGTCTCTTCTGCTCTAGCCCCTAGGCCATGAGGCTAACAAGCAGCATTCAGATACCGAGTCAGGAAATCAGACGGTTCTTAACCTTGTGGCGTCTCCCCATGGGGAAGTTAATTGGGAATGAGGCAGGGTGTGAATTTAAAGAGCTATTCTGGATTAACTCCCCGTTTGGACATTTTTAGTCTGGAATAGCTATTCCGGTCAATTTCCCCATGTAGACAAACCCTTCCTTCGTCTTCACTGGACCTAAGCACGTCTACATTTAAACACGTGCCCCTCACAAACTAGGGTCTCCTGATGACTGATTTTTTTTTTCCAGGCTGTTGAAATGACCAAAGACCAGTGAGAGAGGGAGGGGGGGACGGACCCCTCCCCACAAAGCCTCCCCCTGACATTTTTATGAACCGCGCATTGGGACTCAGGCTGCACCAGCCTGGCATGTCTTCCCTGGCATTGCCATGGCAACCAGAGAAACACAACAACCAGCGACAACACACAGCAGACAGTCGGCAAACATTCCCGTTTTATTTGCGTCCCCCGTTCGATTGGTCCTTTTTCCCTCTCCCGCAAGGAAGCTGCTACCCGCAGAAGAGAATGAGAATATTATTCTTCCAGGTATAGTGCCCTCTGCCTCCCAGCCAGAGGTGCTGAAACGAGGGGGGGCTGCCACGCCCACTGGCTTAAAGTGGATTCCACCGTATCCAGGGTTTGCTGTTTGGTTCAATGGCTCTCAGCACCCCCACGATACAAACTGTTCCAGCCCCCCTGCTCTCAGCAGGATCTCGGCGTCTTTTGCAAAGTTACCGTACCCCTCAGAAAGGCAGCCGGCTCTGGGGTGGAGTGCAGCAACCCCGTATTGAAATTTTAAATCTAATAGGGCCTGATTTTTGTTTCCCCTCAGTGTTGAGGGATCTGGATTTTCAGAGGTGAAACAATCAGGGCTGCTCAGAAGAGGTAATTGTGGCTGAGAACCAGGGCCGGCTTTAGGACCTGCGGGGCCCGATTCGAATACCTGGCGGCGGTCTGGGTCTTCGGCGGCACTTTGGTGGCGGGGAGTCCGCGCCGCATCTTCCGTGGCACTGAAGGACTCCCCGACGCCGAAGTGCCACCGAAGACCCGGAGCGGACCACCACCGTGTGAGTAGGAGTAAAAAATAAATAAATAGGTGCCTAAGGTGCGGGGGCCCTCTTAGGCATGGGGCCCGATTCTGGGGAATCGGGGGAATTGGCCTAAAGCCAGCCCTGCTGAGAACAATGGGGCCAATTCCTCCTCTTATGCAAAAGGCCACACACTGCTGCGTGCCCTCACCGCGATATGCCTGAGAGACCCAGGGATGCTGAGTACCTGCTGGCTAAACCACTCCACACAGATGGCGTCCATACAGGCCTCAGCCTCATTCAAAATAAGGCCCTGATCCAACTTACAAGGCCTTCTCTTCTCTGGGATTTCAACCATGGCGACTTGTTTCACCAGTGCAAACTGGGTAATGCCACCCCCGTGCAATGGGGCTATATTGGCAGTTAGTGTCTGCATGGCTTTGGGGGTGGGGGGTAAGAGCACTGGGTCAGGACACAGGAGCGCTGCGGTGTTCTATTCCTGGCTCTGCCACTGACCTGCTCTGTGACCTTGAGGAACTCACTTCGCCGCTCTGTGCCTTAGTTTCCTTATCTGTAAAATGAGGATGCTCTCCTCTTTTGTAAAGTGTTTTGACATCTAGGAAGTACATAGGTGTGTGTGTTATGTTAGCACCTAGGGGCCTCAATCACGGCCCAAGCCCCCACTGTGCCAGGCGCTGTACAAATACAGAACAAAAAAAGACAGTCTCCACCCCAAATTGCTGACAGGTTAAGACTCAATGATCAGAATGGTCCGTTCTGGGGGACTGTGGGGGTTAACTCTGAATCCTGAAAACTGGCCACATTACCTGTGAAATATTTCACAGGTGTCCCATCTCCCAACCACGTCGCTCTCACGTGTCTGGTAGCATTCCATCACTTTTAAAACAACAACAACAACTCCTCCCCCCCCCCCCAAGAATGCACCAATCTGTCACATCATTTAAAATAGTTTATGCTCGCAGAGGCAATTATGATAATAAATAACGAGGGAGACGGAGCGGGCCTGGGAAGCGGGAACGCTGTTGCTAGGGGTTGCATGGCAACTGGTGATTTGTCTCACTCGGCAGCCACATCCCGGGCGAGGTGACATGCTGTATGCCGAGCTGGGAAAGTAGAGGGGCCGGGCTCGGTCTGGTGGGAATTTACAGCAGGCGGCCCAGGGCCAGGCGTGTATTAAAGTCCTATGTGACCGTCCAACTGCCCCGCGTCTCTATCCCCAGCACCTGACCCCCCGCCCCCCAAAGTCTCAACAATCCAAAAGATGATCCCGCCTCCAGCCCCTAGGAGAAGAATATGGGGGTAGATGGGGGGGGGTGAGGAATCGCACAACAAGGAAGCTTATGAGCTGCAGGTGGGTAGGACAGGGCAGGGCCCCTGGGACTCTGGGCTCTATTTCCTGGCCTGATGCATCACCCTCCCTCTTTAATGCCTTATTTATTTAGAGCTGAAGCTCTGTGGGACAGGGGCTTGTCTCCGAGTACACATACGTACAGCACCTGGCACAACACTATCCCAATCCTGGCTGCAGCCTCTCACCGCTAATATTATTATATACATAATAATTATTAGTATTTGCATGGAGGTAGCACCTAGGAGCCCCATGGACTAGGACCCCTGACACTAGGCGCTCTAGCCAGAACAAAAAGGCAGCCCCCTCCCCCAAAGAGCTTATCAGCCAAGTCACAGCCCCCCTGTGCCTCAGTTTCCCCCTCCTTAAAATGGGGGCAGCGTGACATGCCCATCGCCGAGCGCCACAGCTGAATTATTATATCAACTCGAAATATTCTTGTCGCACCCCGGTGAACAGCATCGCCAGACCAGCAGACTAGAATCCCCCAACGGCGTGCGGTTCCCCAGGTTACGACGACACCTAGTGGAGCTGCTGCCGGAGATTGTGCTGGTGCGGAAGTTTGCTGACATTTTCAGCCTGGCACCCCACCCCCTTTTTTAAGCAGGCAGGGAGGAAACAAAAGCGGCCGCCTGGTTTTGACAGAGAGACGCCCAGCAAGCCTTATAATTCAGGCCCAAAACCCCTGCCAGCGGCTTCCCAGATTTAAGGTTGGAGTCCAATGTCGTGGGAGTCGAGTGGGCTATGGAATGGGGATCTGCTCCATGGCCTTGTGCTTTGACACCAGTGAGCCCAATGTTGAAACACATACACGGCCGGAGGGGGAGCCCTGTGCTTAAAGACGCTGCTCTAGGACAAAAGAGATCAGGCTTTGATTGCTGGCTTGGCCACAGACTCTCACATGAGTCCCACTTCACCATGGCCCTCCACCTGGGCAGATCTTTACACTAGTGAAAAGGGAGCTAAATGGTAGTGTGTTTCCCCATTCACTTTGCACTGTTGCAAAGGACTGCCACCGTGTGCCTGGCAGCAGAAAACCAGACCCGGATGCTCTGTGCCTCAGTTTCCCCAGCTGTATAATGAAGAGAATGCTACTGCCTGGGCAGGGTGAGCAAACACGGGGGGGGGGGGGGGGGGTGAGGTTTCTGGTGCACAGACACCCTTGGGCTAAGTGTGATAGAAGTGCCTCAGGAGTAAAGCTCCCACCAAAATCTAAACCACAATTTTCAAAGCGGGCAAGTCATTTTTTAGGTATTCAATTAAGACACCTTCAAGGGGGCCTGATTTTCAGAGGGTGAGGAGACAGTCTGGCCTAGCAAAAGAACAGCGGGACTTAGGAGACTGCAGTTCAATTCCAGGCTCCGCCCTTCCCTGGCTGGGTGAACTTGGCCAACTCACTTCCTTCCCTGTGCCTCAGTTTCCCCAGGTGTGACTGGGGATAATAAATGCTACTGACCTCCTTTGTAAAGAGCTTTAATGCCTACCTCTTTACAGCAGTATTATTATTAAAGGGATCTCCCGCTGGGCCTCTACCCACTTGACACACCCAAAAAAATCACTGGTTACTTACGGAAGTCTTGACGGCAGCTTCCTAGCTCAAACCACGTTGAGGCAGAAAGATTTAGATTGCCGAGAGCCAGGGGAAATCACACAGAGTGCCAACTCAAGAGATAACCGTGTGCTTCAGAGAAGGATCTATTATTGCTGAGCCGCAACTGGAAGAAAAACCACATAACCCCCCAGCCTGCCGATTCACGCACATGATCTTTCTCCTGGCGGCGCAGCAGCCAACAGGTTAACGACCGCTCGCTCCGATTTTAGAACGTGAAGCGTTTCTGCAGCTTGCTCCAAATTTATTCTTTTAAAGATATAATCATAGTCTTTATGAGATGTAATCATAGTATTTATGTCAGAATTAAGTGTGTCTGAAAGTGGCCTAAATTCCCTGCACAAGAGCTGAATAGATATCTAAGCATCTGACTCAGTGTGACTTAAATGAAGCCCGTTCCAAGCTAATGTTGCTATTATCGAGCTCATTATCAACCGAGTCATCTGCGATGCAGATTAAGCTTTGGGAGGTGCAGGTGAGCTATGGGGGTGCAGTTTGCTGCGGGAGCCTGTTTATCCGCGCCCTGGAATATCAATGGATACAAACATTAAATAAGAATGCGACCTCCAAACCTTGCCTGCTTGTCCACGCTTCAAACTACACGACAGCCTGAAAAGCAAAGCCCTGCCCCCACAAACACCACCTAGCTACAGTCAGCCATCTACCTGGCCAGCAGCCCCCCATTATGCCCGATCATTAACTTTGGCGGAGGTTCTCCAACACCTATTTTGGAGTGGCCTCCATGGGGCTGGATTGTCAGAGGGCAGGTGCTGAGAAATCAGGCCCCTTTAAAGAGATTGGGCACCTGGAGGGGAGGACGGGGGGGGGGAATATCACTCCTCCCTTTTGGAAATTCCTGGCTTAATAGAGAAGCAACCCTAATTGACCTGGGGTCTCACTGCACTCGGTGCTGTACGTACACCTAGGGAGAGACAGTTCCTGCCCCCAAAGAACGTTCAATCTAAACACAGGGGGAGACATTAGCCCCATGTGACAGATGAGGAACAGAGCACAGAGGTTAAGTGAGTTGCCCAGCACAACGAGGCTGTAACAGAACCAGGGATTGAAGCCACATCTTGCCAGGCCAAACCCTGTGCTTTCACCCCAGTACCAGCCTTCCTGCCTGTAGGTCGGGCCACTTTTTACCTCTCAGACATAAATTCCATACGGGATCTCATTGTGTAAGCTCAGGCTAAGGCGTGCTTTGCAAGAGATGGCGCTCCTCCCAAGGAACTGTGATGGCCAGGGGGCAATGAGAGAATTAGAAGCCACTTATCCTATTTCACTCTTCATAAAAGCAGAGGGAGGGTAGTGCCTTTACATTGGCCAGAAGCCCATGAGAGTAATTACATTGCTCTTGCTTTCAGAGATTTCATCTTGTGGTTTGAATTGGACAGAGCTGCTCCAAGTGAAGAATTGTATGTTGCCATGGAACAAGGGATGTGCTTCACCCCAGCAGTGGCTGCACTTCACAAGAGGGTCAAATGATTTTTGACCTCTACACCTAGTGCTTTGAGATCCCTCTAGACATAAAGATGCTGCTGTATAAATATTGTGGAAAGGCACCTCCTCCGGCTCACCAGACTTAGCAATGGCGGGCCTGGGGGTAAATCAGCCCCACTCCAGGCAGTGTTTACCTTCCCCTTCTGTGCTCCTTTGGCTGTCCTCAGGGTTGGCCTAAGGGGTGATCCTCCACCATACGAAAAGGAAACAGGTTTGTAAACACAAAAACAAAAGGGGATACCTTTTCCTGCCTCCCCGCTGGGACAAGGTGTCTTCCTGTTGCTTGTCCGGGGGTGTCTGTCTTTCCCCTCGCAGGCACTTGGGTTTGGCTGTTCCCCTCTGGGGAGGAGCACAGCCTCTCAGCCTGGAAACCGCTTCTTTCCCAGCTGCCACTAGCTTGTCTCTCTCTTCCCCTTTACTCTCCCCAGAGGAGGGGTTTTTAGAGGCCTCAGGCAGCCCTTAATTGGATTCAGGTGTCCCTAATTGACCTGAGGTAACCCCTTCTCAGCTTGTAGGAAAAAGGGCCTGTAACATTCTTGTGCTAACATATCCGGCCTTCCAGGACCCTCCGGCCTGACTTTGTCACAATATAAAACTGTTTGTGTGTGGCATTTCGAGACGATCAAACTTGGGTCGTTTCTGGTAAGAGTATGGATTGAAAAGCATGCACCGTCTCCTTGCACATTGAGTCTGTCCCTGGAAACATGCATGGTTCTCCTGTTCCCCCCCTCAGATTTACATGCATAGACCAGAGGCAGAATTTGGCCCTTATTGTTACTTAAAGTAGTATCTAGCTGCCCCTTTTAAGATCATAGTCCTGCTGCGCCAGGCGCTGTCTGTCTAGATCAATGATGCTCAGATTGAGGCCCGGAAGTGGCTCTTTTATGTGTCTCCTACAGCTCGTAGCACATATTAACACCCGGGTTAATGACTTAGATTGGTTAATAATTAAATCATCCAATTAGGATGCTTTTAATATGTTCTTAACCAATTGTACTTGATAAAATAGTTGGTCAGTCATTCTGCTGTGAGAAAAATTATAAATAGTAAATGAAACAATGAATTCACACTACTGCCGCTCTTTTGGGTAATGTTGATCACTTATGTGGCATCTGAATCACTGAGGTCTCAGTACCACTGATATAGATTCAGGGGTAGCCGTGTTAGCCTGTATCCACAAAAACAACAAGGAGTCCGGTGGCACCTTAAAGACTAACAGATTTATTTGGGCAGAAGCTTTTGTGGGTAAAAAACCCACTTCTTCAGATGCATATAGATAATCTTGATATAGATTGTTTCCCCTTTGGCCCTCTTATCTATTTAGGTTATAAGGCAGGAACGGAGGCACAGAGCAGGGAAGTGACATGCCCAGGGTCACCCACTAGGACAGTGGCAGAAATAGAATCCAGGTCTTCTGCCTACACCCCGCTGCCTCCTGCTCCAGAGTTGATCTGTAACAAGGACAACGTCACTACCGTTTTGTCCACATAGAGACGTTTATTTAGAATAAACCGAGTGAGGCGCGGGCACAGAGAAGCAATGGAGATTTGAATATAGCGGGCACACGCCTGGAGAGGCAGGATTAACACACTATGTACAGCAAGTGAATGACAAAAACAAAAAGACATGAAACAGACAAAAATTCCTTCCAGGGACACAGCAAGAACAGAGCTCTTAACCCCTCTGTGAGAGAATAACCCAGAGCAGCAAGCCTACACCGTAAGGTGAGTTACATGAGCAAAATGTATAGGGGTGAGGGTCTGATCCTCATTCACACACAGGGCCCCTTTGCGCTGTGCTGGCCGGGTAATGGAGACTTAGATTCAGTGTAACTTACAGTTAAAATATAAGGCCTCAACTGTAATTTAGACTCCTTTGACGCTCCCTTTACACTGCCAGAGCGGTGCGAAGGGGGCCTGAATATAAATGAGGGTCAGGTCCTTGATTGCAGAATCTCTCTTTAGGACCCCGTTCTGCATGACCCCCAGCACTCTCTTCCCTACTGACGTCTGCCAACCCCGTTCTGCATGACCCCCAGCACTCTCCATCCCTACTGACGTCTGCCAACCCCGTTCTGCATGACCCTCAGCACTCTCTATCCCTACTGACGTCTGCCAACCCCGTTCTGCATGACCCCCAGCACTCTCTATCCCTACTGACGTCTGCCAACCCCGTCCTGCATGACCCCCAGCACTCTCTATCCCTACTGACATCTGCCAACCCCGTCCTGCTCCCCATTTTTTCCCTCTAGCAGCGAAATACTGCCGACTTCTGCAGTTATTCTCAGTTTACTCCAATGCCAAGAGGAGCAGGGGCTGGTCTCAAGGGAATGGAGCATGTGCAAAGCTGGCAGGATCAGGCCTATTTGGGGGCTGGATCCTGGACAAGTGCAGAGCACTTTAGTCCCCACTTAGCATGGCGAATAGCCCCATTCGCGTCAATGGGATTAGTCACCTGCTTAACAAGTAAGCACGCGCTCAGGGGCTTTCCCGAATCAGGGCCAGCGCCCTCAGCGCCCCACAGGATTGGGCCCTAATAGAACAGCTGGCAATTGGTTGACTGCAACATCCCTAGACAAAAAGAGCGTGCCACGTCCTTTGATCTGGGTTAAAAACCCACTGAAAGAGCCCCCGCAAGGTTGGCTGTTTTAGGCCTTTTCCGGCCATTGGGCTGGTCGGATGTCTAAATCCAACACGTATCGTTGCATGGAAAACAGCAGCGACAGGTTTAGCTCAGTCCCTGATGACGCTACGTTTTAAAACGGATTCCAAACCGCATCAGCTCGAACTATAACTAGCTAGGAGAGCAGCCGCCAGGCTGGATGGGCGAGCAGCTCCCGTTCAGGCCACGCAGGCAGAATCCTGACGGCGCACACGCTTCGCTGTAGATCTTGCATTTGGCCAGGTTCGGGAGCCCTGCTAGCACAATCCTTGTTTCTATTAAGGCCCCTGGAAGCGTCTTTGGTATTGATCTGCCTTCCAGTAACATAGTACCCAAGCACCTTGCAATCTTCAGTGCACTTAGCCTCACAACCACGGGAGTGTGACTGGTTTACAGCCACTTGAAGGCTTCGTTACCCTGCCCCAGCATCATAAAGGGAAGGCCCTGCCACGCAGGGCCGGCTTTAGGCCAATTCCACCAATTCCCCCGAATCGGGCCCCGCGCCTAAGAGGGCCCCGCGCCCAGTGGCAGGGCTGCCGGGGTGTGTGTGTGTGTGTGTGTGTGTGTGTGTGCGCAAGTGGCCGAGAATCCCTTCCCTGGCTAGAGGCTCCTTTTTAATTTTTACTCACCCGGCAGCGCTCCGGGTCTTCGGTGGCACTTCAGCGGCGGGTCCTTCACTCGCTCTGGGTCTTCGGCAGCACTTCGGCAGCAGGTCCTTCAGTGCCACCAAAGACCCGGAGTGAGTGAAGGACAAACCACTGAAGACTACGAGTGCCACCCGGTGAGAACAAGCCCCACATGTTTTTTTACGTGTTTTTTTTTATTTTCAGTCATCCCTGCCGGGGCCCCGTCAAAACTGTTCGAATCGGGCCCCGCACTTCCTAAAGCCGGCTCTGCTGCCACGCTGCAGCCTTATGGAACCGGCAGAGTTTCTGAGAGTAAATCCCCACCCCACCCTCCTAATAGGAGAGCCTCGCGGTTAAGGCGCTGGATCGGGACCCAGACCGGAGTCTCTAATGCCCAGCTTCCTGAGTGAAAGCAGGCTCGATTCTGGTGCCTGGCAGAGGGTGTCCATTGCTACATCAGGACAGCATTTTACACCCATTCTGTCCGGGCGCAAAAGGACTCTGTGAGGATCAGAGCAACAGAGAATCAAACCCAGCCACTCTGGGGCTAGCGCTCTAAAAACAGCTGTGCGAGCAGCTCACGTTGTGAAGCCCAGGGAGCAGAGGGGGCTTCAGACCCTGGGCTCCAACTTTGAAGCGCTGGCTATACAGCGAGTTTTGGAGCACTAGTGTCAACCCGAGTTTGCGGACCGAGTCGCTGCTGCAGGGCGTGTAAACACGTGTCGGCTCCCCGTCTGCCTACTGGAGATAAACCATCCCTTTCTCCCAACTTTTGTCCATCTTGCCTATTTAGACTGAGGCCACGTCCTTCTGCTGACGTAGCGATGGCAATCCGGAGTGATTTCTGATCCACACAGCTGAGCCAGCAGAAAGCCAGAGTGCCAATCCAGTTACGCTGGCAAAACCGTGCTTCTAGCGGGATAGCTTGTTTCGCTCAGCGATGGGGTGGAATAAGCGACATTGCTAATTGTGCGGGTTTGCTAGTATAGGCTGCGTCCACACTAGGAGCACTTGGGCAGCATAGTGAACTGGCATAGCTATACCCTCGTGCAGACCTGGCCAAAGCTCTATGGGACAGGGATTGTCTCTGACCACGTGCATGTACAGCTCCCCGCACAAAGGATGTTCAGGACTCCTAAGTTTAGAGCTGGCTCTGTCTTCACGTGGAGTGTAGTATAAATCTAACAGCTGTGGGGGTTATGAAACAGCCAGTCGAGAGGATCATGGATGAAGTACACCTGAGACTTTTTTCCTACTAACTAACTTAAATCTCCTTTACTGCGGATTAAGCCCATTACTTCTTGTCCTACCTTCAGCAGACATGGAGATCCATTGACCACTCTGATCATACCTCACCCGGATCATATTTGAAGACTGATCCCCTCCCCTCAGTCTTCTATTCTCAAGACTAAACATGCCCAGGTTTTTTAACTTTTACTCATAAGTCAGGTTTTCTAAACCTTTGAGCGTTTGTGTTGCTGTCTTCTGGATTCTTGCCAATGTATCCACGTCTTTCCTGAAGTGCAGCGCCCAGAACAGGACACAGGACTCCAGCTGAGGCCTCACCCCTGCTAAGCAGAGTGGGACAGTTACCTCCTGTGTCTTATATACACGACACTCCTGTTAATACACCCCAGAATGATATTAGCCTTTTTTGCAACTCCACCATTACAATGGTGGTTCGTACTCAATTTGATCTACTATAACTCCTAGTTCTTTAAAAACCATATACGATTTAATAACACCTCATTACCCAGCTTCTGCAAAATCATTATGCCGTTGGAAAAAATAAAAGGCTAATTGGTATAAAACTGCTTTGTAAAGCTAATGCCAACTCACTGTCCCAGATTCATACTCATTCAAAACGGTTGAAGCTGAAATGTATTTTAAAAGGCAATATTCTCTTAGGCCACTAGGTGTCATTGTATCAGCAAAGGAGAAAAAGGGGTTCACCCCTGAAGCTGGATTTTTAGCTAAATTTTCTGCAGCTGCTAAAGCAATTGGCCTTCATTACTATGAACACCGAACTCAGGGAATTTCTCTTGCCTTTTGAAGGCTGCACCCTTAGACCTGCTGGGCCAGAGTCTCACCTGGTGTAAGTCAGCCAAACTCCATTGCCAGTTCGCATCAGATGAGGATCTGGCCAGCAGTATGCCTTGGCAAGCAGTAGGGAAAACGCCAGCATCCGAAGAGTTATGTATCTATTATCTAGTCTAAGATCTGTTGGTCAGAGACCTGCCAGTTTTAACACAAGGCTTTTCACACACAGATCTCAAATGGCTTTATACGGGTGGATGGTAAATGGTTATCTATATAATGAAGTAGGTATTATATTATCCCTGTTTTACACAGAGGGAAACTGAGGCACATCCAAGCAGGTCCATGGCAGAGCGGTGGCTAGAATTCCAGTCTCCTGGCTCCCAGGGCACTGAACCACACTGCCTTATCTAGGGTGATGTCTTCGCTGCAGACTCAGGTTATGCCGCTCTAGCTAGCCTCGCTCCAGTATGGCTGCTCACGCTTAAGCTGCACAGAGCAACTGTGGTAGCCGCCGAGTCGGGCTAACTCGAGCCGCAGCCAACCTGAGATAAAGGGGGCGTGCGCGTGTGTGGACGGAATTTGAGCTAGGGCCAGAACTCGAGTTCACGCGGCCGTGAAGACGAGCCCTGTGAAGTGTCCTGCCCACCCGTGACGCCATATTATAAACACAAGTACTTTCAAGCCTTGTTTTGGTGCCTGCCTATACCAGGCACTTGTAAGCGTTCTCAGTACATTCCTCGGCATAGGCAGGGCAGCGTTACTGGTGCTAGGGTGGCCGGTTTCAGTAGCGTCTTAATGGGGTTCTAAAAGTTATTTAAAAGAAAAATTCAGGTCGTAAGAAAGAGGGGGGCTTTTTGGTACAGGCATCGGCAATCCTCGCCCCTGCCCCACAAACGCACACGCTCGGCTTCAAGCACCGCCTCACGCTGGTGGCACTTTTGATTGAAAACTCTCGGGGGCAGGGGCTGTCTTTGCGTTCTGGGTTTTGACGGCGCCTAGCACCCCAGAGTGCTGGGCCACGACTGGGGTGAGCAGGCCTCCCCCCGTTCAAATCAATAGCAGCATTCCTGCTTAAACACATGCAGGAGCATCTCGCAAGACCAAGGTCCTGGTTTGTACTTCCCTTCCTGGCCCCTGGGGATTATTCATTCCAGAGTCGCCTCGGTCAGATGTTAACCACTCGCGTTTACCCTCTTTCCTACCCTTCCCAGATGGAGAGCGATTGCACCCACCCTGCTAGTCCTTCCATTTGCCAGGGGTACAGACCACCTAAAGAACATGAAGATTTAAACAAAACCAAAACAAAAACCACACCCTCGAGGTCTTCCCTAATTTTGACATGCCCAGGCCCCCTTCCCCTGCACTTTAGGACACATTGCAATGGGTGAACCAGTCTGGCCAGGGCCCCATGGTAAGCGGGGCTATTTTGATCCATTTTTCCCCACTGGAACTCCTGGGAGGCTTTAAAATGAAGTTAGTGGCCTTAATTAGGTTTCAGCTGCTCTCTATTGCACACTGGTTTATTATTGTAGGGCTGCCCATGGGTCCCAGGCAGCCCACACAGTGGTTTATTATTGTAGGGTGGCCCAAAGGTACTGGGCAGCCCACACACAGTGTTTATTATTGTAGGGTGGCCAACACTGGTGTGGTTATGGGATTTTTCTTCTTCTATGGGCAGTCTGATTCTGACTGAGAAAACAGAGGTAGTGGGGGTTTTTTTTGCTGGGATAGGGAAAAATTACAATCAATGTATCTTTTAAAAAAACTAAAATGTCAGAAATCAGGTCTGCAGCCTACAACCCCTCCGTGTCCTTAAACGGCCACTGGCCAAGTGACCCGAGAGAACTAAGCTCAGAACTCAAACATCTAAAAATACTAGTTTTAAAAAACGAGTTTAATATACATTAAAAAGCCACAGAGACTGCTAACCTCCTCCCACACACACACCCCCACATACACACCCCATGCCTTGTGCTAAGAGTAGTCCAATACCAGCTGTTCAACTAGGCCTGAGCCCGATTCGCTGCCGTTCAGCAGAGGACCCTCACGTGGTCCGCGGATCGTTTGCACGCCTGGGTGCAGCCCAAGAACTCTCACACGTCTCTCGCTGGTTTCACGCGCGTCGGGGGGGAAGGGTGAAAAAATTTCCAACCTCGCGCTCGCGTGGCTGAGAAGGGATAAGCCAGAGCTCAACCACTCGATGCCTAAAAGTCTCAGGCTAGTTAAAAAAAACACACAAAATAAAATAAACCATCGCCTTGTTCATAGGAAGTGGGCGGCAGCTCGGAGTAATTGCGTTTCCTATCTAGTCAAAGCAGCAGCAGCATGGATAAGGCACCGAGGAATCAGACCCTGGGGGACCAGCTCCATTGCCGCAAAGGGACTGCGGATCAGCCGTCAGCCCCCCAGCTGCAAGGGGGCAGGCAGATGGGGCAGACCAGCACACCAGTCATTCTAGACCACTGCAAAGCCGCCTAGGGACCATTGCAACAAAAAGGGCAGTTGTAAGGGATGCTGTACCCTCTGCCAGAGCGTGCGCCAGCCCCTGAATAGGGGAGGCACAAGCGTCATCCCCCCCGCCCCTACATGTATGCTGGGATCCAGATTTAACCCCCAAGGCAACAAGTTGCGGCTTGATGTAGAAGAGCTCGAGCGTGCCAGTTCTGGGCAGGAGAGCGTTAACGGCAATGGCTCCGGTTCTGTCGTTTTCCCCTCTCCTTGGCAAGGTACCGTTCAGAAGCCGGATTCTGTCCCTGAAATCTCTTTGGCTGGTTCCCTCCCCCCCGTCCTCCTACTTCCTGAAGAACTTCTTGTTGAGGAGGAAAATGAGCAAGTTGACGTTGACTTTGGCCTTGTCGAACAGCTTCATGACGGCCACACCTTCGTACTGCAGCTGCAGCAGGTCCTGGGAGGGAGAAAGTCCCACTGGTGACCGGTCTTTGGTGGAGCCCGAGCCAGCGCCCCTGGTGGTCAGGGAAGAATCTTTCCCTCGACTTCCAGGAGCTCCGGATCCTTCCCTCAGCTCCTTCCGAGCTGCTGTTGGCACATCAGGCTGGGATTCCATCGCCAACGGCATCCCAGGCTCTCCGAGCAGCGGACGAACGTTCAGTCTCCCAACACCCCCGCCAGCCGTAGGCATTATCCCCCGTTTTACAGATGGGGAAACTGAGGCAGAGGGGAAGCAATGTGCACAGCGAGTCAGTGACAAAGCTGGGAGCATAGAACCCAGGAGTCCTGGCCCCCCCTGCTCTAACCATCAGATCACACTCCCTTCCAGAGCTGGGAATAGAGAACCCAGGAATCTTATCAACCAGTTCCCTGCTCCAAGCGCTCTTCTTCCCTAGAGGGGTTTACTCTGGTATAAATTAAGGATTCTAGGTAGACATCTCATCAGCCTCACTATCCAGAACACCCCTGGCTCGGCGGCTTGTGCATTGGCCTCCTAAACCCAGGGTTGTAAATTCAATCCTTGAGGGGGCCACTTAGGGATCTGAGGCAAAAATCTGTCTGGGGATTGGCCCTGCTTTGAGCAGGGGGTTGGACTAGATCCCTCCTGAGGTCCCTTCCAACCCTGATATTCTACGATTCATAGCCCATCTGTGTTGGGAGGTCAAAGCTAACTGCCTGCTGGGTTTGCATTCCTGGGGATACCGGGGTTCAGGGGAGAAGGTACTTCACTTCGTCTATGGAGCAAGCTGGCTGCACTGTCAAGAATAGACCCTAGGGAGATAACAGGTCTCCTGCTCCAAGCACCAGACTGCTCTCCCCTATCAGGAGCCGAACCCTAATGTCTGTTCCTGGCTCGGGAAGGGAGTGTGGTCTAGCAGGTAGAGCATGTGGCCTAAGCCAGGACTCCTGGGTTCAATCCAGTCCCCTGCTCCAACCATGACATTAACCCTTGGGAGTCTATGTAATGCATACCTCTCAGACGGCAAGAGTTAGTGTAGCCGTGTCACCTCCGAACTCCAACCACGGATTGGTGCATTGACTCCACCTCGGTTCTTCTGTGCTGCTGTTATGCTCAGCACAGAAGCATCCCCATGGGCGAAGACGCCAGGGCTGGTTCCCTACCTGATAGTGGAGCTGGAACTTCTCCATGTCGATCCCCATAAATCTGGCCTTCACCTGGAACTTGCCGGCTTCCCCACACGGAACGATGTCGAAAACCACGTTCCGGAACCTGGAAGGGGAGAGAGTTAAACGAGGGCAACGGAAAGGCTGAGACAGCAGCAGCCGGACGCCTGGGTTCTATTCCCGTTCTGGAAGGGGAGTGTTGCTTAATGGTTACAGCGGGGTGGGGGACTGGGAATCAGGACGCCTGGGTTCTAGTCCCACTCTCTGCTGCGGATCAGCTCCGTAGCCTTCACTCGGTCTGTTTCCTGTTGTACACGGGGATAGATTATACTCTGCTTCACAAGGAGTATATTTGAACCACCAGACTTGGAGGAAGAAAGCACCTGAGATTCTCTCATTTTTTTGGCCGGCTCGAATAATCTTCCCTCTTACACACTGCCTTGCCGGAGGCCCCTCTGACTCCCAGCCTGTATGGCTTTTAGGCTGAGACTGTCAGCAAAGGGGAAGTGAGCAGAGCCAGGCTGAGACGACCCAGGTCTGATCACACGGGCAGATAACTGAGTGGCTGTTGGACTGGGGCAGCTTTCAGACCGGAGCAGCACTGGCGGTGGTGAGTACTTACTGGCTGACAGGCAGGTCTTCGATCTCCAGCAATACGCCCTTCTCAAAGAGCCGCGCTGCCGTGTAATGCAGCGACTGCTGCTTCTTGGTCTTCCCGTTGAGCCTTAAGAGAAAAGGAATGGGGGGAGGAAGGGTTAGAAGCAGAGAACGCCAGGGGCTGAAACGAAGTCACACAGCAGCCTGCCTGGTATGCGATAAACACAGATAGTCGCTTACATTGACGCGTCCGACTCACAGATCTGGACCTACGAGTCAGATCTCCAGTGGGGCCGGAGGGGGGAAGTCAGTGAGGTGGGGAGAGGCATAGAGGGGTTTCCAGATTAAAGGGATGTAGGGGAGAAGGCTCTTGAGCCAAGAGAGGAAGTAAGTGCTGGATGAACAGAGGCGGCCAACTAGCAAGAAGGCTTGAGGTTAACTAAAGAGGGATATAAGGCTACATACAGAGTGGAGAAGAATTCCTTCCTGACCCCTGATCAGCTCATGCCATGAAGCATGACATTCAGTTACCCTCCGGCTTATCCTGCATACGTGTTGGTGGTTACAGCTTTGAGCTCTTTTCCAGCCCATACATAGTCCAACATACTTGCTGCTGGCAGCCAGGTTGTCCAGACACGTCCGGATGTACTGATTGTAATAGTCGATTTGCTCCTCATAAAACAAGGTCTTGGAGTTGAGGCCGCAGAGGGTCTGCCGCAGTTTCACTAGCTCCCCCTTGCGGTGCTGCCGGTAACGCCTCTGATTGCGAATATCCTGGAGCACGGGCAGGGATGAAAAAACAAAAAACAAACAAACAGCTGGAAAACCCCTTGCCTTGTGCCAGTTTACCGAAGCGAGAATCACAGCGACTCATGCATGGTTACAAAGCTGACCACAAGCTAAACACCAGTTGGATTCTGGGAACAAGATAAGGACCACGGGGCTTAAAGCATCGGATTCTCTTTCAGGCACTTACAGGAATGTTCCGAGTGGCCGCCTACGTCCCCCGAACACATCCGCCCCCTCCAACACTAGCTGCCCCCGGTAGCTCTGTTGTGCAGCTCAGTATCTAATGTGAACTCCATTATTGTCACATCTGAGCACTGCACAATCAGTGTCTTTATCCTCATCCAAGGTCACACAGGGAGTCTCTGACAAAGTAAGAACTTGAGCCAGGCTGTCTGCTGGAGCCCTTTGCTATCTGTCTGTCTGTCCACCCTAGTGATTAATTTGGCTCCCATCTGAACTGAGCCCTTCCAGTATTAATGGACTCTGTGCATCCAACACCTTCCGCTTATCCTGTTATCGAGCCTGTTCCTAGTCCCCTGGCCTTCTCCTAGGTTCTCTAAGCCGGGGCAGGCTGCGGGGAGTGGTACCTTGGCCATCTCGTTGATGATCTCCTGGTACTGATTGGCTGAGTCCACCACCCCCAGGCTCTCCAAGCGCCGCAGGTTCCGGATGACTTTCCGCTTCTTCTCTTCCATAGAGAGCTGGCTGTTGCCAGCCAGGGAGCGGTTGCGTTTCAACCTGTCCGGGGTCTGGGCCTCGCGCAGGGCCCGTCTGTGCATCTGGTGGTGATGGAAGGCTTCCTAGAGAGAGAGAGAGGAACATTTCTTCCATCAACGCGGCACCTGCGGCAGCATCCCCGGAAGCAGGTTTCGAGACTTGGAGGCCGCGGGGAGAGCATAGGAAGTCAGCCCCCCAGCAACCACACACACACGCACAAGCCTCAGGCCAGAGAGAACTACATCTCCTCCCTGAGCACAGTGAACTCCGGCTTCTCAGACTGGGTGGGGCACAGGTGGGCTGAAGGAATCAACAATGCTCCCGCGCCAGGGTGCGATTGTAGCAGGCTGGCCTGCCCCTTTCAAAGACCAGGAGGCCACTGGCCAGCCCGGTTCAATCATTCACCCCTGAGCCATAATTAGGTGCCTTCCCGCCTAAGTGGGATTAACTGAGCTCAGGGGACAGCCCGATAAACAGCTGGGCCTCAAGAGAGGGCAGAGAACATGTTGGGCTCCTGGGGAAGGCCCTGATAGGGTGTGGAAGAAGCAGGGGACTCGGCTCTACCCCGGAGCAGATAGGGAGCCTAGAAGGGTCTGGAACAGAGCCCAGAAGGCAGGCTGAAGAAAAGCCCAAGCGGGGCAGAAGAACCTTTTGTTTGGACTTGTTACCCCGGAAGGGGTTAACTTTTAGTCGGTGACTTGGCTGGAGGGCTAAGCCAGGGCATCAACTTCAGCTTGTGTGGGGAAGGCTGAAGGGGCCCACCTGGGAGGAGGAACTTTAGGCCGGGAGTGCCTGCAGCACCACCACACACGACTAGCAGGGGGTGCTATGGGGCAGCCACACCTGTGCTATATGCTCCAATTAAGCTCCTCTCCTTTGCAATGATGTGTGCTTGCAGTATATATCTCAGCCAGTAGATGGCACTGCATGCTGTAGCAAGCTCCAGGCAGGGTGTTAGCCCCCGGTAAACAAAGGACGCAAAGCTGGAACTCAAGCTGGGTGAAAGCCTGTTTGTTATGTGTAGCGGTTGTCTTTAACGAACACCTCCTGTTTAAGACACACTGCGATTCACCCAGCCCCCAACATCCCCCTCTGCTGCCAACCCCTCTCTGCTATTCTCCACCCCACCTGATCCTCTGATGCAGCTGTCCGTAAGATCTCCAAGAGAGAATCCCCCGGCTGGGACTGGATCACGTCCACTAGCATCTGTTTGGTGCTAAAATAAAAGAAAGGGAGCACAAGTTACCCATTTTGGAGGAAGGGGGTGGATTGAGCTAGTTAGCTGCAAGGCGATGAGCCAAACAGTGGAAGATTTCCTTGCAAATGCCACTACCAGGACATCTAAACATATCGAACAAAACCAGGACTCCAGACCAAGATGGCCCTTTACTGGCTTGGCTTCTGAGTGTCAGAAAAGCTTCACTGAATTCCTTGGGCCACAGGGTCCCTTTCAAAGGAGGACATGCCACAGACTCGCTGGATGCTGGATTGCCACGTTCAGAGGGCCGCTCTCACCTCAGCAGCAAGCTCCTTGTATCCGCCTCCTCGCTACTGGCCTCCACCGCATCGAACTTGTTGGTGAGGGTGAGCGAGACCTCCTGCTTGCCGAGCTGGGCCAGCGCTTGCTCGGGGCTGCCATCGCCTGGATTCGGAGCGCTCTCGCCTGCAAGGGGGGAGGGATAGCTCAGTGGTTTGAGCATTGGCCCGCTAAACCCAGGGTTGTGAGTTCAATCCTTGAGGGGGCCATTTAGGGATCTGGGGCAAAAAAATTGGTCCTGCTAGTGAAGGCAGGGGACTGGACTTGATGACCTTTCAAAGTCCCTTCCAGTTCTATGAGATAGGTATATCTCCATAGATATAAAAAGGCCAAAGAAAGTCAGGAGTAGCTACTCGGTCATTCATCAGGGGAGAGGGGTGATCAGAGCCGGGGGGGAAGATCTGGGTTCTCCACGGCACCCTGCCACTGGGGTGGACTGCTATATGTGGGGTAAATCACTCCGAGCCCCTCTGTGCTTCTGCTTGCAAACCTGAGGCTTTGATCAATAAACCATCCCACATCAAATCAGACCTCAAGAATTAACACATTCAAAAACCAGTCGGAGAACACTTCAACCGCCCTGGTCACTCTATTACAGACCTAAAAGTCGCAATACTCCAACAAAAAAGACTCCAACGAGAAACTGCTGAATTGGAATTAATTTACAAACTGGACACCATTAAACTAGGCTTGAATAATGACCCATCCACTCCCAGTCTTTACACAAAGTAAAAACTATTTCCCCATGCTAATCTTTTTCCCCTACTGTTATTCACACCTTCTTGTCAACTGTTGGAAATGGGCCATCCTGATTATCACTACAAACGTTTTGTTTCTCCTGCTGATAATAGCCCACCTTAACTGATTACTCTCGTTAGAGTTAGTATGGCAACACCCATTTTTTCATGTTCTGTGTGTATTTTCCACAGCATGCATCCAATGAAGTGGGTTTTACCCCACGAAAGCTCATGCCCAAATAAATTTGTTAGTCTCTAAGGTGCCACAAGGACTCCTTGTTCTTTTTGCTGATACAGACTAAACACGGCTACCCCTCTGAAACCATCCCACTGAGTGGTACCTGGTGCCATCTTATTCCTTGCTAATCAGTAATCCTCCCAGCTCAAAGGAGGAAAAGTGATAACCCCGAGCATCATAGAAATAAGTAATGGACCCTCCCAACTTGATCATAAGGATGAGAAACAAACGGATGCGACAGTACTGCCCACCTCACGCAGTCGAAAACCCACAAAATGGGCTTAAAAATCAGGAGATCTAACATAGAAATATTGTTCTCTTTGCCTCCCCTCCCCCCCCCGGGTCTTAATGCACGCAGGTCATGTTTTCAAGTTTTTTTCCTGCAACCACGAGGACTAGAAACTTGGTTTTCTAAAAAGAACGTGAGCGGAGGTTCTAGGAGTCGCATGACTTCAGGGGTTGAGGCTTTAAGGGAAAAAACAAAAACCCAAGGAGGTGGCAACGCTAGTTACTCACCCAACAAGTAATTTACTTGGCCCAGGTGAAGGGAAGTTAGCCGGGCTACTATCAGAGGTGGGAACAGGCAATATGTGTTCACTTGAAAGAAGACACAAGGGGAGGGGCGTTCTTGAAACTTACAAGGGGTCTGCACGTACCGATTAGAGACTGGACGGTAGGCAGCTCATCAAGGTCTTCCAGAAGCTCATGCAGAGGGTCCTTGTGATCGGGCGAAATGGAGTCCTGATGTTCTAGTAACAGCTACATCACCAGAGGGAGACCATGAGCGAGGTGGAGAGCACAAAAGGAATAAGATTAAAAACCGTATTCCAGACAAGCGCCCACCATGATATAAACCAATAGTACAGTCCAGCCTTGTCTGGAATACGGCACGTGCACCGGTCGCCCCACGTCAAAAAGGAGATTGCAGAATTAGAGCGCGGTTCTGAAAAGAGCGGGCTGAGACGCCTCGGCACCGTCCCGCTGCGGTGAGATGGCAGTAACTGGCAGGAGCAGGGCACGCAGCCACTGCCTCGCTGAGCCCACGGGCAGGAGCAGAGCCGACCCGACCCGGGCGGGGGGAAGGGGCAAATGGGTTTGTTTTCCGACCCCACCCCAGCACTTGTCGCAGGTACTGGTTGGGTTGCCGGGTCCAAGGTTGAGTCCGTTATGGTGACAGGCACCAGGGTGAGCCCTCCTTCCCCTCCCGACCGCGGCAGAGGCAGAATCCTTTCCAGACCCCTTCACCTTGTGGGTGTTAATGATCTCCGCCGCCGTGATGTAGACGACCGGCTTGGCCACAGCTACCATCTCCGAGTACTCATCCACATTAAACCTTTCTTCCGGCTCAGGGACGCAACAGGCAGCACAGATGAACTTCCTATGGGGAAATGGGGGGGGTGTGTGTGAGAACATACCCCTTCCGTGACTGCTGAATCCAGTCCAGGATTATTTAGGGCAAGTAGTGAACAGGCTGGGAACCAGAGAGAACCACAGGGCCTGCCTCTCAGTAGAGAGAACGCCACATCACAGCCCGGGCCTCTGTCTTCTGTATCCTCAGGGGGGGTAAAGCAGGAATGATACTGTAGGAAATTTCAATGCACTGCTTTATTGATCCCGTGATGGGAAGCAACAGCCGCCGAGTACGCAGCCGCTTGCCCAAAGCGACCCGGTTTTTCATATCTTCCTGTGGCCCAGGTCACGCTTCGAGACCTGATCCTGGGCTAGCCGGATCCCAGGCTGGTGAGTGCGGCGTTCCTGGCTGCAGGCTGTGCACCCCTCATGCTGTCCAGTCCATTTGGCTGGGGACTTACACAGGGGATGTCTACATTGCAATCAGAGGTGCGAGTGCAGCACGTGTAGACGTACCCGAGTTTGCGTGGCTCTCGCTAGCTCAAGTAAAAATAGCAGTGAACCCTGGGTAGCCGTTGTACAGGTCCGCCCGGGGTACACAGCAGATTAGCTTTGCTTTGCTTCTGTTGTTCCTCGCGCTAGCTCCGGACTGTCGACACGTCCTCTGATTGCAGTACAGTACACCCTGGGCACGACGCCCGTCACAATGACAGACGCCCACCGGGGTGCGCAAACCCGACGTGCGCAAATCCGCACGTACGGAAAAAGTTCTGTAAGCTAGAGAGAGGAGGGGTTTTTTTGCGTAATGGTCGGGTAGACGTTTCCAACTTGCACAAAATTCGAGTTAGACAAGGCGTATCAGAGCAGAACGCTTGCTTAAGTCGGGGAGGGTCTGTACAAATCTTGGGCTAAGCAAACCTGGTTCCTGGATCGCACCTTGAGCCCGCTGCTGCCCCAGGGCCAGAGGAGCTCCTGCTGCTGGACTCGAGGTGTCAGCCACCGCCATCCCCCCCGACACCTCCCAGCAGGTCTCTTTCCCTAGAACCAACCCCTGGCTATAACGAACAAATGGTTTGGATCCCCAGGAGTTCATTATAGCCAGGGTGTACTGTACCAACTTACCACCTACATGCTCCGTCCTGTGGGTTTTTGTGATGCATTAGCTAGCGGCACGTGCTTTTGGGCACCCAAACAGGCTAGAACTCACCAAGCAACTAGGCGTGAAAGGCAGCAGCGCGGTTGCGTTACCATATCCTGCATCACCCTCTCCTGCCCCTTTAAGAACACACAGTTCCCACTTCTAGTGCCGTCTTCCCTCAGTCCCCCACTGGAGTCATGGAATGGAGGGTGCTGATTGAGCACCTCATGGGATTGGGCCCCTTCCAGCAAATCCTAGAGATGTGACACTCTTTGGGGCAGGGACGGTCATTTCGTTCTGTGTCTGTGGGGCACCGGGGGGCCTTGTTCAGGACTGAGCCCCCTAAGTGACACTGCAATACAAGTAGTAAATCAACCCCGACGACCCTGGTCAATTTCGGGCCTCGGCCTGGGACCGGAGCTCTGTGCTGCTCCCTGTACAGACCGACCCTCTGCCACTTCTCTTCTGCTTCGCAAGCTACCGCATTAGCCAAGTCCATCAGCTGTCCGAGAACAAGGTGGAGAAGCAAACACATGCATTCTTCTAAGTGCCTAAAAGGTTTTTAATTACGGACTAATTTATTCACGGAGGCCGAGGGGAGTGCCAGGAATGCTGTTTAATCATTGCACATTCGTTTTTACTCTGATCTGCTTATTGAAACCTGAGGTACCAAAGGGGCACATGCTAATTACTCTCAACTGTTGCCAAATGCTGGAAATGACAGAGGACTGGGGAGGAGAAGGGGCGGTGGGAGAGTTGCACAGAGTTTTGACTAGCTTCAGGGACAGTTTAAACTGGACAGCAAAGAGGAGGCATCAATGCAATGGGATCTCACACGGTGTGTATGTGTATTAATTTAGAGCTGAACTGGGATCAGACCAAGGCCTTGTCTACACTAGGAACATTTTGCTGCATTCATTGTACTGGGCTATTTAAAGTGATACAACCCCACCTAGTTTGGATACAGTTACCAGTAGAAAGGAGCGTAGACTGGATAGTCATGCAGGTTTGGGGAGCAAACATAAGTTATGCTGATCTAAGTACAGTAGAACCTCAGAGTTACGAACCCCCAAGTTACAGACCAGTCAACCACACACCGTATTTGGTATTGAAAGGGTCCAATCAGGCAACAGCGGAGACCCCAAAAACGAAAATACAGTTCAGCATTGTGCTAAACGTAAACTACTAAAAAAATAAAGGGAACGCAGCATTTTTCCTCTGCCTAGTAACGTTTCAAAGCTGTATTAAGTCAATGTTTAGTTGTGAACTTTTGAAAGAACAACCATCACGTTTTGTTCCAAGTTACGAACATTCCCGAGGTGTTCGTAACCATGAGGTTCTACTGTACAGGCATTCTGGTATAACAGAGTCCACACTATGGTTTTTACTGGTGTAGCTAGATCTGCTAAAAAAAATTATATATATAAAAATCACTCCCTTAATTCCTATTAATTACTTGTATTGTCAAAGTGCCTTGAGGCCTGAGCCACAGACCACGACCCCACGGTGCTCCCTGGTGTAAAAACACAGAACAAAGGGACAGTTCTGGCCAGTTAAGTGTAGATCCTCTTTTCCACTCACGTCCCTAGCTAAGAAGGCGGCTGCTGTCAAAAGTCAATTAAGCTTTGCTGTTACCCCGGCTTTGCAGCAGCACTAGCAAAAGGAAGCCTGACCTTGTGGTTGAGACCTTAGCTTAGAATTTAAGAGACCTGGATTCTGTTCCCAGCGCCGCCACCGACTCCCTGCAGGAGACTCGGCAAGTCGCCTTGTCTCTCTGGACCTCAGTTTCCCCATTTGCGAAAGAGGGATGAATAATAACTCATGTCGGCCTTGTTTGTTTCAATTAAGCTCTTTAGGGGATCGGAGCAGTCTCACTACATGTACGTACAGCACCTAGCGCAATAGGACCGTGGCTACAACTGCCACCGCATGGCACCAACCTGAACTTAGAGTGGGTTTCTTCCAGGTACTGGTTCACCACCCGCAGATGGCCGTTTTCCCCCTCGAACATCTTATTGGCCGCCGCATGCTGCAGGATCTTGGCAATGGAGCCCAGGTTGCGCCGGTGCTCCGGGTGCAGGGCCACGCCGGCAGAGATATCAACGATATCGAAGCCGTCCGGAGCCACCACGGCCGGGTTCATGAAACGGTAATAGAGCAGGTTCCCGACAATCTAGGGTGCAGGGAGCAGAGAAAGGGAAATATTACTACGAGTGATGCCTTGCTCTTATGCGGCTCTAGCCTGGTCTGGATGCTCCCTAAACGTTTGTTCCAGGCTATAACACATTGGTAGTTTCCTGTACAGCTTTGCAGTACGGGGCCTATGAAACACAGTTCAGGAGTTCTGATTGCAACCCACGGGGGGCAGCAGTGCACATACACTAGCCAGCTCATTACACTAGGATTATCCCTCTTACACAGATGGGGAAAGGGAGGTACAGAGCAGGCATGTGACTTGCCCAAGGCCACATGGTATAACTGGAATCCAGATGCCCTAAGCCACACTGCCTCTCTGACGGGATGCCAGGGGGAGGGCAGGACGGCTATCCAACGCCTCTCTAGCCTTGATGTTTAGAGGCAGCCAGCTGCAGAGACCTTGCTGCTGTCACCTTGCCCAGCTATCTACGTCCTCTACTCACCTTGCAGATCTCCTCCTCGCCGGCATCTGGGAATTTCTCAGCCAGGGACGTCTTTAGGACTTTGGCCACATAGCGCATCCCGTAGCTAAAAGAAATCAGAGAAGAGGATCATCACGTGGGCAGAGGTCAGCCAGCGGGCTTAGATTCACATGTGCTAAGGCCAGAGCCTGTTAATCATCTAGTCTGGCCTCCGACACAACCTCTCCCAGTGCTTCTTGAATCCAGCCCAGGACAGCAGATCTATGGGAAAGCTATCCAGTCTTGAGATGCTGGGAGAAACCCACTGCATCCCTAGACCAGTTGTTCTAATGGCCAATTACCCTCCCCATTAAAAATCTGCTCCTTATTCACTGTAAGCACGTTGGTGTCTTTGTTCTGGGTTTGTGCAGCACCTAGCACTGTGGGGTCCCGGGCCGTGACCGGGGCGCCCCAGCACTGCAACAAAAACAGTGACTTGGTACAAGTGATGTCTCCACTGCCAACAAAACCCAAGCCAAGCCCGGCGCTCCCTGGGCCAGACCTTACCTAAATGACAGCGTAAGCTCTTTAGGGGCGTCTTCCTGCATGTCAGGCCAGCCTGTGGTGCCACATGCCACCCGGCGAGCCTCTCCGAGAGCTCTCAAAGCCCTCTGCTATCTCTTAGGTAATCTCCATGGCACCACCCTCTTGCGTATGGAGGTGCAGAGTATTGCCCAAAGTATTATCCCCATTTTACAGGGGGAAAACTGAGGCACGACTTGCCCAAGGTCAGGCAAGGAGGAAGCTCAGGTCTCTCCAACTCCCAGTCCCACATTTTAACCGCTAGATCCCACTCCTCCTCTGAAGGAAATGCTCCCCCTCCATTACCGGGATGTGAACTGCAGACAGAGCTGCCGCACTCCAGGAATTTGGCATTAATTAATTAAACTAGCACGAAGAGTCCTGCTTGACCCCTTTCCTCTGCAGGTCTGAGCGCTCCATGGAGGAAGGTCGGGACTGGCTTTACACATGGGGAAACTGAGGCACGGAGCAGAGCCATGAATCGCTCCAGGTCATACAGCAAGTCAGGGGCTGGGAGTAAACCTCTAGCTCCCGGCCCAGTACCCTCTCCAGTAGGCCACGCTGCCTCACTGGCTGTAACAGACAGACCCGGGGCTACCTACGGAATTTTGTCCACGGAAGAGGTGATGGCAGAAAGGAACTTGTCCGTCACTGCCAGGAGGATGCGGATGGAGATGTCCAGCCGACGCTGAACCTCAGGGTGGCTCAGGGCCTGCTCGGGGCTAACATCATATGGGAGCTTGCTGTGGATAGAAGAAAGACACTCTTAAGCGTCAGCACAGGGCAAGCCAACGTGGCCTCTGTGGCAAGGCTGGGCATGGGCCGGGCCTGACCTCTTCTGTCCGCTCTGAGACTCCAGCTGGTTGATCCAGGCCTTGTAGATGTCCATGGGGTTGGTGCGGATGCTGAGGGTTCTGTCCTGCAGAACCTCCTGCACGGGGCTGCCCAGGATCTGACGCAAGGCGTTCTGCCCGCGGGCATTCCGGTAAAAGCTCACCACCAGCCGGATCACGGTGGGGTTCCCCGTTAGGATGTCACGGAGCTGGTCGACTTTGGACCTGGACGGTGGGGGTGAGAAAGGACAAAACTCTGATCTGGGCTTGAAGCTGCAGCCAGCACAAACAAATAGCCACTGAAGACAAGCAGCGCAGTTATTGTGCCTTCGGGGTCTGCCAAGCTGTGGAATCAGCCGGCCTCCTGGTACCACTGCCTACCTCCTGCGTGTCTAGATTAGTCCAAGGAGGGTGTCCATGCCCCTCAGAGACTTTGGTGCGCAGACGCTAAAGGCCTGGCCGCACTAAACCCTACAGCATGTGTAGACACACCTGAGCCAACTTGGGCACCAAGAGCAGCGAAGCCACGGCCGCACGGGCTCACTGCCTGAGCGCACGCCCGAGGTCTCGGGCCGGCTTGTGCAGACGTCCTGCTGTGAATGCCCAAGCGACGTAGATTAAAGCCAGCTCGGGTGTGTCTACACATGGTGCAATCACACACCTGATTGCAGGCCAGCCATCCCCTGAGGGGGATAAGCGCCAAAACCTAGTCAATAGGAGTTTGGACAGGACCTAGCCCTACATCCTTGCACGGACAGCTAGGGAGCGTTCTGTTGACTCCTAGGCATCCACGTGTCTCAGAGGGATCTAGGAATACCAGAGGCATCCAGCTGAGACGGTTTCATCTGAATGCAGGGAAGAGAGACTGCCAGCTCCTTAAGACAGACAGGCGTTCAAGCCCTGGTATCAGGGCAGTCCTGGTCTTGGCCTCCCTAGCCGATGGTACGTGCCCGTAGCATTTACCTGATCTCCTCCTGCAGGGCGGTTTTGAAGAGCTGAAGGAGCAGGTAGGCCTCTCTGGGGTTGGACGCGTAGTTGTAGAGCGTGAAGACCACCGATTCCATGAACTTGGTTGACTTGTTCTGGGGCATCTGGAAAATCAGCTTAGCTAGGTACACAGGGTGGGTCTGCGGACAGAGGAGAGGCGTTAAAGAGGAGGGCTATCCTGAGGTCTGAGGGCTGGAACAGTCAGCGTGCTCTGGCGAATACAGCCCTGGACTGGGAGTCAGGAGACCTGGGTTCTCTTTGCAGCTCTGCTGGGTGACCTCGGGCAAGTCACTTCCCCTCTCCGTGCCTTCCCATCCTTTGTCTTGCTTGATTAGACAAAGCTCTTTGGAACAGGGACTGTCTCTTGCTATGTTCACATGCAGGCCTAGAACAATGGGGCCCTGATCGGTTATAGCCTCTAGGTGCTACCGTAATACTAGATAACAAATTGACACCCATCGCAGGTAAACTAATGAGCAGATCCCAGTGTCGCAGCCCGCTGGGGTGCACGCACGCATCCCTGCACTGGCTGGGGCAGATGACAAAGCATCCGGTGATGGTAACTCAGAGGTGGCGCTTCCTTTTAAGGAGGGAGCTGGTCCAGACAGAGAAGGGGAGAGGAAGGCGCTGGGGAGGGAATCTGCACAGAGCGTAGGGCCAGAAGGGACTATTGGATCAAGAGCGCCAGGTGCCAGCAGTGCCCAGGCCCCGGCAACGGCAGGGAATCGATTTGGGGAACCGCACCCCACTTCTGCGTCAGCGAGAAGACGACATTTGCAGCAGCCGCTGCCTCAGCTGGGCGTGGCTTTAGGAAAGGCCGAGGCAGCAGAATCCCGGCCGGGCAGGGTTTCCATTCGATCGGACGCCGACCTGTTGGTAACCCCATGCCTGAAGACGGGGTTGTGTGCGGACTCCCTGAGCCCACATGCAGTCCCTCCAGGGAAACCGAGGCAGCAGGCACGTGACCAGATGGGTGGGGCGGGGGGGGATGCAGACTGTTCCCGCCCCCCCCAAACCCAGCAGCCAGCTCACCTGTAGCAGGTAGAAGAGGTGCTGATAGGCCTCCAGCTTCTGGCGCTTCTCCTTGCTGAGCGACTTGAGCCCCTTGTGTTTGTCGATGGCCATCAGGTCCGACAGCTGCTCTTTGTTCTTCTTCGTCAGCTTCTTGCAGTGGGAAACCACCTCCTGTCGTGGGGCAGGCGAGCAGATAAGGGGGAGGGTGGCAAGAGTGCCTAAGTGATTTAGGAGCATCTGCCCCATTGCCCTAGTTGACACCAAAGTTATTTGGGAGCACAGGTCTCATTGGATTTGCAATGGGAATTGTGTTCCTAAATCCTCTAGGAAAATTCCACCCCTTCGGGCCTTGGGATTCACGCAGCTTTGCCATTTACACATCACGGGGAAATTCATCCCCCATCAAACCACACCCACCAGCTCCACATGCACGGCGGAGGCCTGGCTCGCTCTGCATGCAGTTGGCAGGCTCCTTGTTCCCCAACAGGCCTCGTGCAAGTCAGCAAGGTGCTGCCGACCTCAACAGCAGGCAGTGTGACTTAGTGCGTAGCGCCGGATCGGGAGTCCGGACACCGGGGTCTATTCCCAGCTCTGCCACTGGCCTGCTGGGTGAGTCACTGCCCTGTGCCTCAGTTTCCCCACTGGTAAAAAAAAAAGAAGGGATGGGGATATTGATTCGCTTTGAGGCACATGGATGAAAAGCGCCACAAAATAATAAGGTGCCCCCGGCCGGAGAGGCTGGCATATACTGGTTCACACTGGGTTCTCTAGAGAACCAACCAAGAAAACCCCTGAGTTTGAACAGACTCAGGGCCTGCTTTCAGATCCAGCAAACAGATGGGCCCTTCTGTCCAAGGGCGGGGGGTGGGGGGGCAGTCCTTCCTGGGAAGGGTTGGAAGGACTTGGCTGATTCACGGGACAGGGGAGGTGGGCTTGTTCTTAGCTACCAGCTGTTATGAACTTGTGACTGTAGAAAATCCCCTGGCTGGGGTTTGAAGGACTGACCGCCAACCAGAGCTGTTAATGGACCTCGGTTGATCTCTGGTCAGCTTATTAGCGCACATAGAGGTTTTATTGTTTTTAAATCTGTGTTTTCTCAGTCATGCTTTCACCTCAAGAATAAATCTGCTTGCTTAGAAAGGGCTGGGTGGTCACTTACACCTTCGGGGGAAAAGCAAAGCAGGCCTGCTTAAGTAGTCTGACTTGCTAGGGAACTCACAGTATAATCAGGGAGCTGGGCAGCGTAGATACCCTGGTCAGGAGAGAGAGGGATGCGGATCTCCACCTGAGAGGGGACAACTGGCGAGCTGGGTGCCCTAGAGTGGGAATACAGGTGCACTTGCCCTGAACTGAGATAAGCCCGAAGGGCCAAACTCAGTTCTGGCATAAGCAGGCATAGCTCCATGCCTACACCAGGGTTGGATTTGGGAGGAGGTTTTCCAGAGGCACAGACAAGCACATAAAAGGAGCCTAGGGGATTAAGGAACCCCAGCTTTAGTCCAGTCCAGGGGAGCGACGCCAGAATCACACTGGTGTAACGGAGAGCAGAGCCTGACCCCTGAATGGGAAAGTAGGGTTCGTGGAGGAAAAGCCATGGGACAGCTGAGCTACCCCTCCCCCCGCCCCATGGCCCCCTGACCTGCAACGTGATCCTGTTCTTAACCAGAAGCCCGATCTTGATGTCCATAAGGTTGAGGTCGCTCTCCAGCTGCTGGTTGGAGCGGATCCTCTTCACCACCTCCTCCCGCAGCTTCAGCAGCTCCGACTCCTCCCAGAAGTCGTGCTGGCTCTGCTCCAGCAGGTGGGCGAAGCGCCGGACGATGCTCAGTGGCGGGTTCCTGGCGTGGACTGGCAGGGGACAGAGGGAACTCTCCCTTGAATGCGGTTAAATGGCTACTGAGGGCTTGTCATGCTCAGGGCCAGCATAAAAGGGCCTTAAAAAGTGGGTGGAAATGGGAACCAATAACACTCCCTGCACCAGGGCCTCCCCGGCTGGCATGGAGCTAATGCAAGGGCTCTACGCCTGCTCCCAGCATAGGCATGGAATAGGGGGTGAAGCCAGAGCATGCTGCTATGTGGCTATTTGTTGATTCCAAGCTCCCTTAGGAAACACGGGCTGGCATGGTCTCTGCACAGCCCCAGACTACAGGGACTGCAAAAGGGGCTTCAGCCCATACCCGAAGTGTAGGAATGGTAATGAGAAGGCAACATCCTTGTGATTAATTAAAGCCACATCTGTATTAAATAAAACCTAGACAGGCAGGCACTTACCCAACATTCTGTAATCCCCACGGGCCTTGTTAGCTCTCACAAAAGCCTGGATTTTAATTACAGCATTAATCTGCCAAGACAAACAAAGGGGAAGAGGGATGTTTCCTACAGCGTCCCCGTGGCAGGCAGCAAATGTAAAGAGAAAAAAAAAAAAAAAAAAAATACCAGCCATGCAACTAGCAAACTGATTAGCTGGGGTGTCAGGCAGAGGGAGCGAACTCAACGGGATCCTTCTAGACAGTGAACTCCTAGCCAGATGCCTGAGAAAATGTTCTGAGCATGGAGCAGGGAGTCAGGACTCCTGGGTTCTATTCCTAGAATAGAGGCTGTGTGCTTTGAGCAAGTCATTGACCCGCCCTATGCCTCAATTTCCCCTTCATCTGTGAAGTGGGTTTACTCTCTTCCTGGCTCACAGGGGATTTGCGAGGGTTTATATGTTAGCAGAGTGCTGAGGGTAAAAATTCCAAAAGCATCTAAGTCAACAGGACTTAGGAGCCAATCACTTAGATGCTTTTGAAAATTTTACCCTGGGTCTTACCGGCTGTTGCTTTCTTCAGGAGCCGCTACATTTGGCAACAGGCTAAATGAACTCCAGACACTCAGCTTCTTAATTTTCGCAGGCAACAGACTTCCCTACCCCACACCCTTTTATCCCAAACTTTCAAAAGGTATTAGCAACCTTGGGTGCCACACCTGAGAGGTCTTAAAGGGGTCTGATTTGCAGAGGGAGAGTGCTCGGTGTGATGTTCACACACACAGAAGTTAGATTAAAAACCTAAATTCTTTTGCTAGAAGGTTGCAACGTCACAACTTTATTTCTTAGAATTCAGAACGATAAACACACAAGAACCCAAAAACAGAGAGAGAGAAAACAGACTGCTCCCTAAGGCAGCAAGGCACCACTCACCCCACCTTGCTTTAAACTGGGACTTTACCAGCTCTTCTGATCAAACACTTCCTCAAGAACCCCCTAGTCTGCGAGCAGGGCCAGGAATGAAGGAACCACACAACCAAACACACACTTGCGGCTTGCCATTCCGACACCATCCTCAAAACAACGCACTCAGTCCTGTGTGAAAATCAGCCTTCTTGAGGTGGCTCTCATCCGGCACCCAGGCTCACTGGACACTGACAAATGTGGGCCTTTGGACCTGGACATATCCCCACCCCTCCCTCTTCATCAGATTCTTTTCCTGCAGATTTCAACCTAGGGGCAAATTCTAGCCCCCCACCTAGAAACACAAAGCTCCTCCCTCATCCCCAGGTCCCATGCTGGAACGCCACACAGTTATTTAGCTGTTTCATTTTCAGAGGGCTCCTCTTTGCTCCAGCACAAGATACAAGAGGATTTGAGTGTCTCCCTCAGGCAGAGGAAGAAGAGGGTCTAAGGACTCTCGGGGTACGTTTATACTTCGAGCTGGGGATGTAACACACTCGCGCCAGCTCTCAGCAAGCTCGCTTGCTAAAAATAGCACGTAGCCATGGTAGCACGGGCGAGGCGTCCTGAGTAGATACCTAGCACGCGCTCGGGATGACTGGCCCGTAAGCTAAGCATGCTAGCTCAATGACGTCTCCTTGAGCTGGGGATCACCCCCCAGCTCCAAGTGTGGACGTACCCTTAGTCTATTTGCAAGAGGCTCTTTTCAGAGCCTCTGGGGTTATATTTTTACTTGCCCTCACGGATCAGCCACTCACGTTCTTCCTGAAGTAACGCAGCCGTTCCCGGTACCTTTTACGAGCTCGCCACATCCTCACATATGCCTGGATCTGAGAGGAGGGAACAGAAGAGGAGAGACGGATTTGGCCATTTTAACTGGACACGGGAAGCCTTGGAGGGTATTCTCCGAGACAACGATTTGATCCATTTCACTTAGGCTCCCTTAGTCCATCTACACAGCACTAGGGGGCGCTGGGCTCACCCGGGTGTCTTTTCTGATCACAGATAATGCCAAGATTCTTGACCACTGTAACGCTCTCTGCAAGAATTTTGGGTGTCACCCACCTGGGGTCAACATCCAGTTTGGGAAGCCATGTCCTGCCTCCCTAAAACTCCCCCTGCAACTAGATACAGTGACTTAGGACAGAAGTGATAAATGTATTCTTGTTGCTGTGAAATAGCTGCTACATTCCACCCCAGAGGTGGCTGCATCTCCACAGGGATTCCCATATCTAGACGGGGAAAATAGCTGCAAATAGGATGTTGTTGCTACTAGAAAACAGAGGAGCAGGGTGTGGTGTGGGGGGTGGGATTACAGAAGCAGACAAGGCTCCAGTACCTTTATCACAGCATCTCTGGTTTTTTGCAAGTACCATAATCTTTGCAGGTAAGCACTGCGCTGTCTGTAGCCTCTCCAGCATGACTGGATACCCCAAGAGGAAAAAAAAAAAAAATATATCACACACACCAATCAACTACAGCATGACATTTCTGGGGTGACCCAAGGCACCAGCTTCCAGTGTGGGAAGGCCTGGTCTGTACCCACAGGAGGAAATCCTCACACCTCCAAGCTGCCCTCGGGAGAGCACAGAATACTCCCAACAACCCCTACTCCTCAGCTCATCCTGCCTCGGGTAGTCTTCAACAGAGCCTACGAAACCAGGGTCGGCACCCCCTCCCAAAACCCAGGCTGCAAGCCCCCAAAGAGAGAGGCGGCTATGGAAAAAATACAGGCCTTCAACTGTCACCATTGCACTACTGATCCTGCTTGTACGTTCCATCCTTCCCCCTCCCCTGGGTGTGTCTTCTGAGGTGGCAAACTCTGAGGCAGGGACTGGTGGGCACCCTGTACAGCACCTAGCGCACAGGTCCCCCGTTCTTGTCCGGTCCTGATGCCCTACCATAATAGACAGGATGAATAATCAAGGTGTTCTCCTCTCTGTAAATAGGGGGTAATACGGGAAGTGGTCAGGATGCCTGTACAACACCCTGAAGACCCAGCGCTATATAAATGATGTCGTGCATGTCAGCGTGTGATCGGCTTGGCAGTCTGGCAGCGCTCCTCACTTGAATTTTGATAACAGCGGGTAACTGCTCCCGCAACAGATGTCTGCGGGCCACGAATTCCTGGCGGACCAGGTAGCCCCTCATGCGGGCCTGCAGCCTCACGACGAATCCAGCGTTGGATTCCCAGAGGCGTTCCTGGTCGTGGGCCGTGGTCATTTCCGTGATCGTCGACTGCAGAGATAGGAGAGAGACAGATCAGTTCAGGAAGACTTTGTATGCGTCAGATGCACGTACACCAACCACCAATGAGAAGGGAACTCCCCCAGCTGGGTCAGCAGCTGAGGTTGAACCCAGGCCATCTGGACCTAAAAAGCACGATCCGCTGCTGTTTTGAGCTGAAGGACCAGGTCCAATCAGCTCAAAAGGCAGAGACAGACTCATAAGCTTCTTACTCAGTTCAGCCAATAGAGGGAGACAGAAGCACACTTTGCCAGTGTGTTACATCCTAAAGTATATACAGACACTCCCCAACTTATGCAAAACTCGAATTTTGCATGTTGAATTTTGCATAAATCGGGTTTGCGTAACTCGGGGGCATCTGTATGCTAGCAGGATTCAGTGACAGGATTGGATAATCCTACGGCTGGAGAGTGCATAAAAATATCCCTTGGCTTTTGGAAGCACTAGAAACCCTCATGCTTCAGGGCATGAGAATCTCTAACGGGGTCAGGAGGAAACATCTCCCATGGGCAGGTTATCCTGTAACAGCGGGATTCTTGCACCTTCCTCTGAAGCAGCTGGTACCGCTGCTGGAGATAGGTCACTGGGCTAGATGGACCCCAGGTCTCATCCAGTCTGGCAACTCCCATGAGCCGGATGTTTAAGAGTTGGGATTGTTGCTTCCAGTGATATGACCCAATCTCTCTTGCAAGCCTCTGGGCAGAACAAGAGGGCTGGAGAACTAATGGCTTTGTTATTAACATCTCTGAAGCGCTCCGGCATATCCCAGTGGGATAACGGGCTAGAACCATGGATGCAGCCAGAGCATTTAACACACAGCGCGTTAGCCTGGACGCCTTGTGTATCAACATCCAGGGCCCGGCAGCAGCAAGCCAGACTCTTCGGCACTACTCCAGACACGAGGGCTTTGGTCACTGCCCCTCACCTGGATTTCCTCCCGGCTGAGGTGGGTGGAGTTAAGGACAGAGTCACGCGGCCGCTCCCAGCTGCCGTCGAAGCTCTGCAGGCTGAAGTAATACAGGCTGCCATCTTTCAGCTGGTGTCTGACCCAGTGGTGTTTGGCGTTCCCTGAGCGTTGCCGTTGGGACAGGATTAGGGGAAGGAGAGCGTTAATAGAGCCACACACACAGGGTTAAACCGACCCAGCAGCAAAGTGGATTTCAGCGGCCTCCGATCAGGTTTTGAAACCAAGGCTCAGCTGATGGAACATTTAGGCAGCTCTCTATAGCCCTGTCCCCAGCTTCAGAGTTCGGCTTTCAACTCCCTGCTCTCCCCACATGCATCCAGACAAAAAGCCTTCTCCCTCGCATCTGATGCCCTTCCTATTGCAACTATCTGCCAGCCCCCTCTCTGGTTTTGACATCTGGCTTGTCCTATTTCTCCCCTCGCGGTCACCCATCCTCCTCCTCCATAAGCGGGAACTGAGGCGCAGAGAGACTCGCCCAGAATCCGTGGCAAAGCTGGCTCTCCCAAATCCCAGGCTAGGGCCCCAACCACTAGGCCATCCCCCACGTTGAGCCTCCCCTGGCTGACGTCCCCACAACTGGCCATACTGGGGCAGCCCAATGGTCCAGCTAGCCCAGGACAGCAGCTGGTACCAGAGCGTCAGGGGGAGCGTACAAACCAGGACAGCTAGCAAGACCACCCATTCTTCCCCTCTTGGCTTCTGGCAGTCAGAGCTTTAGGGTCGGCCACGTCTTTCCTGTGGAGTGCGTGGAAATTGGGGGTTATTGCTCTGGACTGCGGTAGCCCCTCGGGGTCCCAGTCACGGACCCGGGCCCGCGGCGCTAGGCGCTGCACGGACACGGAATGCTCTCTGCCCCAAAGAGCTATGGATGTTAGAGGCGAACCAACGCCAGCAGCCGGCGACTCAGCCCCGCCCCCGCCGTTTTCAAGGTCAGAGGAGTCAGGGGCCTTTTACCTGCTTGTCTCTTGGTAGCCAGGAGGGCGGCGAGCTGGGCCTGGTAGGCCCCTGCACATTCTGCCACGACGCCGCGCAGGGAGACGTCCGGGTTACACAGCACGCGTGCCGTCTGAGCCGGCTTCCCTTCTTTTATGGCCTGGTTGATGGCAGCAATGCCTAGAGCCACTACGGAAAGAGACGGGGAAGGAAGGGGTTAGAAAAGGAAGAGGGTGCATTCATCCACACCCCCCACAGCGAGCCCAGCTTGGTCCAGGCCTGCCTGGAAGCTGGGCACCACGGCCAGTGGTCTCCAACCTTCCAACAGCCGAGTTCCAGCTGCATCGGCAGCCCAGTCCACCTTTGCAACAGCCATTCCCAGTGAGTAGTTAGCAGCCGGTTGCATGAAGCTTTGGAGAAGGAGATTAACCCTTTACGCCCCTGGGGAATGTGGATTCCAGATGGTACAGAGAACAGGTTCCTAGGGGCTGCTCCAAGTCAGATTGCAATTGGAGAATCAGGGGAGAAGCAAGAAGTCTCGGAAGGATTGCCACTGGCACAGCGTTCAGTGGCGTTCACTGCCGCAGGTTATGGGTCAGCATCCCAGAACCCCCGAGCCTAGCTCATCTCGCAGGGCCTACCCTGATCCCTTAAGACCTCAGCAGAGAGTATCTCGCAAGCCCTGGAGATTCAGGGAGGGTGGAAAGACCAGCATCACCGGGCTCGAGAGTCTCTCCCCGTCCTGCATTTCTTGGCGCGCAGGGGAATAACGGAAGAGCGCCGGGCTGCAGCACCAGCTTGAACCTGCTCCAAGTTAGCTTCCGAGCCCTTACGTCTCCTGGCTGCCTCGGTGTCCTGATTGGCCTTGGAAACCCCTTGCTGGATCTCCTCCCACCAGAGAGCTGCTCCATCATCTCCGGTCACCTAGGAGACAGGAGGCAAAAAGGGATGAGCCGGGGAATCTTTACAAACCGCCCGCAGAGGCAGTGCTTCCATCACGGAGATGCAGCCACCTCTGGGGAAGGGGCGGCTGGCAAAAACAGCATTTAACGGAGTGGGAGGAATTTGGCTTCAAGGCCCCAGGGCTCTTGTGGAAAATGCAATGGGACCTTTTGGAACCAGGTGGAGCAAGACGCATGCAAGAGCCTGGAGACAAAACGGCAGAAATTCCCCATGTTGCCCTGTGGCTTTGGGCTTCTAACCCAGGGCCAAAGGCCACTGCCAGGAATGTGAATCCTTAACCCAGCCTTGGAATGACAGTTCTCCCCCGTCCCGCACATCTATCCAGCTGGATCGTTCTCTGCCACACGCTGGTTTTAAAGTGTCCCAAGCAACGGCCTTTCCACCCCTTCCCTAGCCAGTTGGTCTCGGCAGCGCAACACCGACAGTCTTACCTGGGCTTTCTGCCTTAGCGCAGCGGTCAGGACGTGGTGGTAACGCCTCGCTCCCGGGAGAGTCACGGCAGAGAACCCGGCAGAGGGCAGCAGCAGAGCAGTGAGCGTCTTCTCCGGGTCGTCCTGCGCCAGCGCCTCGTTGATCAGTCTGATGGCGAGGATCTCTGCGCCAGGAAGAACAAAGAGAGCTGGTGATTCCGAGCTCACTGCAGCTCACGGAGCCCCAACGCTCAGGGATAAAAGCCACTTACTGTCGTTTTCGTCTCGCACTGCCGAGTTGGCGCTGTTCACGCAGGCCTGGATGTCGTTCCAGCTCAGGAACGCAACCCCGGCTTTCCCAGACCGGTGCTTCAGTTTCAACAAGTCGTCAAAATAGCTGAAAGGGGAAAGACAGAGCCAGTGTTTAGCACGGGACTGAAAGGTCCCACATACAAGGGTCTGAAAAACGCCGTCAGAAAATGTCAAAACGCCCCGCCGCAGGAGGCAGTCTCTTGGTTTCCAAAATGGGGAAACTGAGGCACAGAGCAGTGATGGTCACGCGTTGAGCCAATAACATAGCTAAGAATGGAACCCAGCAGTTCCGACTCTTAGTCCCGGCTTTGGCCACCCAGACCATCCCCCCTCCTGCCACAGGCAGGAATAGAACCCAGGAGTCCTGACTTCCATACACAAATTCACCCCTAACTCTCTTAGCATAAGACCGACATGGTTTTCTCCTCCAGCAACAGATGCCTCTCTTGCCACCTGACCTTCAGGAAGCTGGGTCCAAGTGGTGGCTCCTGGGAAGATCTGCAGCCAGCCCCAGATGACATCTGGTAACAGAACCAGGTTCCAGACAGAGTTTAACCATTCAGGTCGTGAATTCCTGCAGGTCCTGTTTCACAGCCTCAGAAATCTCCCCACCCAGCTCGACCCACCTCACAACCATCAGGGGTGTGGCTCTGTCATTTTTAAATGCCACAAAGCCTTTTAACTCATTCACGGCCAATTCACTCCACTGGAATCGGTACACGGGGCATCATTCCCACTCAGATCCACCCAATTACCGCTGCGCGTTTGCATCCTCGATGTCAGATAGGCCCAGGGCAGGGCTGACCAGGCTACTCCAGAATCCATAGATGTCCCCAGCTTCCAGCGCCCGGTCGATCAGCGCCACGGCCGAGAGCATCTCCACCGCAACGTACAGTTCCTCCTGCCCCAACTCACCCTGCAGAAACGGGGAGGGGACGGGCACACACAACAATGATCCTTTTCTGCCCCCCAATCCCTACAGTTCCCAACACGAATCCATTTACAGTGGGGGAAACTGAGGCACAGAGAGACTTGTCCCATGCTGTCTGTGGCAGAGATTGAAGCCAGATCTCCAGTCCAGGGCTTTCAGCACCAGGCCAATGAGCTGTAGCGATTCCCCTGCAGGGACTGCAGTCTGGGAAGTGCATGCTTGTGAAGGTGGCCCCCAGGACAGCCTCTGTCACCTCTCCTCTTTTCCCCGCCCCCGGAGACGCTGCCGTCTCCTCACCTGCGGATGGTGTTGCTGTAGCAGGGCCAGCTCGTGCTGGTACAGCTGGGCGGCAAAGGGAAATGCCTCGGGGAGCTGGGCCTCGGGGCTCATCAATTCTCGCACCGTCTCCGTCGCCTCCCCCCGGCGGATCGAAGCGTTGATGCGGCTCACGGCCTGCCTCACTGCGCGCCAGCGGGACAAACGAGGCAAATTAACCGGGGGGCGAGGGGGCGGAACTCGGGGCTGGGCTTAAGGCAGCGCTCAAACCAAGCTCACGTTGCTTGAGCGGGAGCGGCCATGCTGCAAAAAACTAACCCTCCGGCGGCACGGAGCGACTGCCTCCCTGCTGCGTGGCCAGCTCCAGCTTCACCCCACCCCGGCAGCTGGAGGTTACAGCCCCGCTGCGTGTCCGGACGGGAGCCGGGGTAGGGGGAGCACTGCTGTCAGCCCGCCAGCGAAGACACAGGTCTCCTGGAGCCCCGGCTCTGGGCTACTGAGGAATTGTCCTGCCCAGTTCCGTTCAGTGGCAATAATCGCGGGGTGTTGAATTTGGGACGACAGGGGCATGTGAGGGCAGAGATCTGGGGCCCAGGCAGGCCTGGGCTGCCTGAATTCTGCTTATTACGCGGGGCTTTGCAACCCAGACGCCACGTGCTGCCAGTCAGTTAACTCTTCCGTACCACGTGCATTTTGAGCAGCTTGCCTGCTGCACAGGGGACTCAGGGCAGGCGTGATGCGCTCTGCCCAGGCACGGGACTGGCCCTAGCGGCTCTTTGCTGCCTTGGCAACAGGGCGGCATTGCAAGGCAGGGGCAGGATAGATCCGTTGGGCCAGGCAAAGTCCCCCGTAAGCAGGGACACAAGTTAGGGATGGCCCAAGCCCCAGGAGCTCCCAGAGGTGATGCAAGCGACCTTCCTTCTACCTACCAGCTGACGCACGCCCCATCCCTATAGCAGCCAGATGCCAAGCACGATGTGCAGACCCTCTCCGGCTGGGGCACTAATGCGTTAACATTTCCAAGACAGGAGCGGGAGCAAATGCAGCAAGTGAACAGAGACAGGGAATCCCTGCGGGGCAGGCGTCTCTCGACAATTCATTGGCCTCTCTGGCGAGGCGGCCAGCAAAGGTGCCAGTTACAGGGGGTTTGCGGCGAGGGTCACTAGGAACTGGAGCAAGCCCCAGATGCATCAGGCAGAGGCCGAGAAGCCTGGATCTGGCCTCAGATTCACAGCGACCCTGGCTACCCCCAGCTCGGTACCAGTCCCCTTCGCTGCATGGGAAACTTGCCATGACTTACTGGCATGTTCCTGATCTCCCTTCTCATTGGCTGCGTAGATCCCCGCCTGCACCTCCTCCTGCTCCAGCAGGTCCACGTAGCCCAGCTCCTGCAAGGAGGAAAGCAACAGGAGCTAGCACACAAGGGGGACCGGCCCAGCCAGCCTACTCCCCTCCCAGGGCCATGCCTGCCATCCCTCCGCGGGAAGTCGCTCACATGCAGACCGGCTGCAGGGCTTCCTGAATGTCCAGGTGTCACAGGAAACCTTTAGCGCATGGGGCTTTCACTTGATCCAGACCCACCCCAGCACAGGGTGTCTGGACTGCTAGGGCCCGATCCCACAGCACCACTTGGTTCCTAGCCCTGCAATTTTCCTCCCAGCTCCGGTATGCAGGCTACTTCCCCTGCTGGGCCTTACCAGTGCTTTCTGCTCCCGATCTGTACTCAGCTGATCCAAGTACCAGGCTGCGTTCTCCCGCTGCACACCGCGCAGGGCCAGGACGGGATCCTGCAGGGCCCGGCACAAGGCTGGAGGGTCCTGCCTCTCCAGAGCATCGTCCACGTATTCCAGCGCTCCGTGCACTAGAAGAGAGGCACGGAGACACCGCTACAGAGCCACTAGCCTGGGGCGTTTGGTACCATGGAGCCCTAGCGTCAGTGTCCTATGGCGAGGGAGGATTTAAAAGGCCTGGGGGTCGGCTCAGGCAGAGCACGGGATTCGACTCCACTTACTGCGCTGGCTGGCTTGGAACGTCAGCTGTCCCGTGGATGGACCTTTGTCGAGGAGCCCGTTTTGAAAGGGCGGGTTGATATTTGTGCCATATGCTAGCTACATCCTGTCCCCTTATAGCAGATGGCTCACCGAGAACAGCCTGCTACTGCTGCCAGCTGATGGAGCGACTCTCTGCCCCCTACTGATGACCCACGAGCTTTGATTTTTCTAGCATACCCGCAACGCAAGTGACAAAGCGCTCGTCAGTAGAGCTCAAAGCTCTTCGCCAAGGAGGTCAGTATCTTGATCCTCATTGTACAAAGGGGGAAACTGAGGCACAGAGGGGGACATGCCTTCTCCAAGGTCACCCAGCAGGGTGGTGGCAGAGGAGAGAATAGAACCCAGGTCTAAGGCATCCCAATCTAGTGCGCTAACCACTAGGCCACATCCACTCAAGGTGGCGCTCCATTGACCTCTACTGATGACTAGGCCAACGTGAGCCTGCCCCAACTTCAGCCAACAGAACTGCTCATGTATTAGAGGCTTGGGCTTCAAAAATCCAGAGGTCTGGGGTTCGATCCCCGCTACCAGCCACCCGCCCAGGGGCACTGCATTAGGGCTTGTCAACACATGAAAGACGATCCGGAATAAGGTTGTCAATTTAAAGTGGATTAGCTATTCCTGATTAATCCACTTCCAAAACGGAGTTCAACTAATTCACAATAAAGGCACACATCCTGGAATAGGAGCGTCTCCACCCCTGTGTAGACAAGCTCTTATAAGGAGTTTACCCAGGTTACCTGCTTCAGGGATTCCCTTTTGTGCCAGGGGAAGTCAGTGAAGGAACCATGTCCTGAAATGAAACCCTTTGCTCCCTAATGGGGAGGGAGAGATTCCCTGCCTAGTGCTCCGGGCCAGGACTCTGAAAACAACTGGAGCAGAGGCCATGCCCCCACTAAAGAACCCAGCCTGGGTCTCACGTGAAACAAAGCCTTTTGGGAGAGCTAGTTAATGTTGGGCAGAGCTCCCACGCCAAGGGGACTTGCTCAATAAACAGCGTATTTACTCCAGCAGCTCTCGGGGGGGGGGGGGGAGAGGGGGTTGCTTTGCTCACCGTTGACTTTGTTGATGTTCCCTTGTATTTCAGCCTGAGTCAGACATCGGTCGTAAATATCCTCGCTTTCTGGGCTCTCCTGCAGGTACTGAGAAGAGGGAGAAGCCACCCACCATTGCACATCTTGGCCTAGATGCGCACCCCTTTTCTGCAACTGCACCCCCATATCCACCAGCTCCGCCCACCCAGCGTTCCTCCTGTGGCCAGCTCAGCCAACTTTAGGCCAGCCCTCCTGGAGGATCTGGCCCACTTCCTTTCCTGGCTGCAGAGAAACCCGCCCTGCGTTTTCCCTTGATCCATTTCGAAGATGACTCAAGCCCTGAATTTTAGGTGTCAAAGCGCAAGGCGCATCCCCCCCGATCATGATGCACATCACAACGCTGTGGTCCACATATAAGATAAGAGCCTACCACTACCACCAGGTAACGGAGCTTCTCCTTTCACCGAGGGTTCTGCCCTTACCCGGTTCCTGGCATTGCCAGCTTTCTCCATCTTCACCTGGTACAGCATCTCCTGGTAGACGGCGGCGAGGTTCTCTCGCAAGTGGAGCAGCATGGCGCTGGGATTGTGCAGGGCCGCCATGGTCTGCTCCACCACCCCCCTCTCCACAGCTTCGTTGATGGCGAGGACGGCGGCGTGGACTAGACCAGACGCAGCAAGAAAGAGACAGAGACAGAAGAGCATCGTGTGGTCAGAGGCTGGAGCGAGAGGATTTGAGTCTTTCCATTTATCTGGGGCCCGGATCTACACAGGGACACAGCGTTACAACTCCTGGCTTTCAGGGGGCTTGGAAAAAAAACAGTCACCCGAATCTACAAACCCTGGGTGAGGTGGTTGCTCTCTATACAATGCAGGGGGAGAGAGGGGCACCTAGGACCGGGATCCACAAAAACCAGCACACTAGGCAGGGAGCTAATGGGAGATGCAGATGGGTCCCACCTCTCTCCCGTACTGGAGGCAAGATTGTGATCCACAGGCGGGATCCACTCTTCTGGAGTTGGGGGGTCTAAGCAGCATGCCCCTAACTCTCCCTTGACAACCATTAGCCCTGTGGTTCGGGCTGAGCCGGCCCTAGACCGACCCGTAAAGAGGCCAAACGCATTCAGGGGTTACAGAGCTGGATTAAGCCAAAAGACCCCAGGGAGGGACTTAGACGAGCGCCGCTGCAGGAAAACCAACCCAGGGAGTAAAATCACCTGCCGCTTCATCCACGGAGAGCTCGCTGGCGAGAATCCCGCCGATCTTGCTGAAGGCTGGCATCTGGAGGCCGTATTTCTCCAGCTCCCGCTTCATGTTGTTAATTTCCTCCTCTGGAACAGAGCAAGCCCAGTCAGCGAATACACGGCCGTTTGGGCCAGGGCCGGCACCAGACTCTTTCTGACACGTCTATGTACCGTGAGGATGGCAAGCAGAGGCCCCAAGCAGGAACGGGCCCCGGGGATGCTAGGCACTGTACAGACTTAACCCCCACCCTAACCGGCAGGTGATGTCAATGGACATCAGCCAATTTAATCCGCGCCAGGAGCCCCCTATGCAGTGCCACAGGCTTCACTGGAGCTGTACATGTGCACAGGGATCCGGTGCAGAATCAGGGCCATACGGTAAAGAGACATTCAGTGACCCCAAAAGGGAAAAGCTAACAGAGCCAGCAGCAGCATGTGCGTCTGTCTCTTTTGTCAACGGCGCTGAATTGGGTACATACAGGGAGCCAGTCTCTCAAATGAGAGAGTGTGGTCCAGTGGGCAGGACACCTCGATTTTATTCCCACCTTTGCCACTGGTCTACCCTGTGACCTTGGGCAAGTCACTTCCCCCTCCCTGGGCTTCTATTTTCTCTCCCACCCTTTGTCCATCATGTCTATTTAGACAGTTCAGGGCAGGAACGGTCTCTTAACATGTGTACGTACAGCACCTGGCACAGTGGGCCACTGATCTCCTTAGTTAGCTACAGAGATAGAAAATTGACTTTTTTTGTATCTCAGCTTAAACAAAGCTCCTTATAAATAAAAAGCCTGCGGAAGCATCCCGTCCGCAGAACCATTCCAGAGATACAAGCAGTAAATACAGATCAGCTCGAGTTAACTAGCCCAGGAACTAGCCCAGATTTGTCCTTTACCATCCCATACCTGTAAAGTTCACTTTCCCGTATAAATCCTGGATCTGCGGAGCCAGCCCCAGCTTAAACAAGTATAAACTGAAAATTTAAAACAAACACACTTCATGGATGAATAGAACAATTCAGTTTTTTCCTGACACACGGTAACACACACATGCTACAGGGTTTTTTAATCCATACAGTAGATGACACAGTAAGCTCCATGGTCTGGTCATTAGAACACAGAACTGGGAAATCAAAGTTCTACAATGCCAGCTCTGTGACTGGCTCACTGTATGACCTCAGGCAAGTCACAGCCCTTCCCCGTGCCTCAGTTTCCCCATCTGTAAAACAGGGACAATACCCCTTTGTAAAGCACAGACACCAGCACTCTGTGACCCAGACTGGCTGTCTGCTGCCTTCCAGAGAGACTGAGGTGGTTGCTTTGACCCTGGAAAATAAAATAAACTGGACCCCATCTCTCCCTTCCTCTGCCAGTCACATGTGTTCAATCAGAACCCCTCTTGGCTTAAAAGGGTGGGGGACGCTATCAGGGTGTTCTCCCCTCGGCTTTGGGATCACCCCACCCCTCTGCTCTGAAACAGCCCAGACCCAATGGCTTTAGGGGCATGGGGCACATGGCGTGTGAGCGCACACACACACACACACACACACACACACACACACACACACACACGCCCCATATTTTGCATGGATTATATTTATAACATTTTGTCATGGCATTTAGAGTCTGTGGCACCTAGAGTAAATGGCTGGATTGTCAGAGGCACCGAACTCCCCACCCCACGGCAGCCAATGGGAGCTGCAGTGAAACACCTTTGGGGAACAATCTGGGGGAAAAAAAAAAAAAAAAAGGCCAGGGGGCCTAAGCATAGAATTGGATACCTAAATCCAGTCACACAGATCCCACAGAGACACACACATGCCCTCACTTGACACGCATGGGCGTCGTCTATCAGACATGGAGTTAAACACGTGCATGGGAGTTTAAGGATCAGGACCCAAATCTGAGAATTACTGGCCTCAGGAGATAAACCTAAAACAGCCACCAGAGGGTGCAAGTATCATTGATTAAAATCTACAGGCAAAAAACTCCTCAGTTCCTACAACTAGGGCCCTACCAAATTAGTGGCCATGAAAAACACATCACGGATCGTGAAATCTGGTCTTGTGTGTGCTTTTACCCTATACTACACAGATTTCACCGGGGAGACCAACGTTTCTCAAATTGAGGGTTCTAACCCATAAGGGAGTTGCAGGGGGGGTTGCAAGGTTATTTTAGGGGAACCACAGTATTGCCATGTTTACTTCTGCATTGCCTTCAGAGCTGGGTGGCCAGAGAGCGGTAGCTGGTGACCAGACGCTCAGCTCTGAAGGCAATGCCCCGCCAGCAGCAGCGCAGAAGGGTGACAATACCATCCCAGGCCACCCTTACTTCTGCGCCACTGCTGGCGGCGGCTCTGCCTTCAGAGCTGGGCTCCCGGCCAGCAGCCGCCCCTCTCCTGCTGCCCAGCTCTGAAGGCAGCAGCGCCACCCGCAGCGGCCCAGAAGTAAGGGTAGCAGTACCGGAAACCGCCCCCCCACACAATAACCTGGCAACCCCCCCTTCCAACAACTCCTTTTTGGGTCAGGACCCCTACAATTAGAATACCATGAAATTTCAAATTTAAATAGCTGAAATCATGAAATTTACAATTTTTTAAGTCCTGTGACCATGAAATTGACCAAAATGGACCGTGAATTTGGTAGGGCCCTAGCTATAATCCCAGAGAGACGCAACGCTTTAACACGTTACATCCTGGATTTCTCACTTACCTCAGAGCATGGATGCAATAGACCACCCGGGGCATGTTCTTCTTGTCGTAGATGTCCGTTGTCTCCGGGTGAAAGATCTGTTGGCAATACAGACAGCACCCATGTAAGTGCCAATTAGCTTTAACTATTTGGCAACACAGTATAGCCGAGGGGCTAGGCATGGGCTGGAGATTCAAAAGACCTGGGTTTGATTCCCCGTTGTGCCCTGACCTACTGGGTAACCTTGACCCGCCTCTCAGTTTCCCCACCTGTAAAATGGGGACAGTGATGCCGCTCTCCTTTGTAAAGCGCTTTGAAGACCTGAAGCGGAGAAGCACTAGGGATTATCATTACAGTCTTTGCTGACACGGAGGGCCAATGCTGATCCATGTTGGGAGCTGCTTTTACATGGTCCCATGGGGAGAACACGATTCAACAGACAACTCTGTCGAGCGTCTGGCAGGATTGTACAGCCGTCTAGTCTTCTACTATTAATGCAGCAACCCCTTAACGCCCCCTCCTTCCACTCTCGAGTCACTGTAACTCACAGATGGAGAAGGGATCACTCATGCAGACCTGACTGCGCTCTAGAAAGTTTTACGCCCCTGTTGTGCAGGAGACAAAGGAAGGTTCCTTCACATCCACAGAGTTTCAAATGAAGATTTTATTAGCCTGACCAGCTGCCTTTGACTCCACAAGGCGTGGATGATACACCCGGCTGGGTGAAGTCACTCGAGTGGCTCCCGCTTACACGAAAGGGCTCTGCGTTTTTATCAAAGCAGAGAGCGCGTCTCATCTTTCCCGGGCTCTGCTTTTAGCCCGGACATGCTGATGCCAATACATTACCGTAGGAAGCCCCAGGCGGGTCATGGCCTCGCGCCAGTGGTTGATATTATCCGTGTGTCGAAAATGAAGTCCAGTTGCCTGGAAAAAGGAGAGATTAACCAGGGATTAGAACGACGCTTCCCTTTTGGGTGCGTTATGCCACTGTTGCCCTGTAGGGGGTTTCTTGCGCCTTTCTCTGGTGACGCTGGTCCTGGACACTGAACCAGATGCACCGGCTACATCTGAAGAAGTGAGGTTCTTACCCACGAAAGCTTATGCTCCCAATACTTCTGTTAGTCTTAAAGGTGCCACAGGACCCTCTGTTGCTTTTTACAGCTACATCTAGTTCTTCCAAACCCATTTAAGCCAGCACAGGCCATGAACGATGCAGCAGTGACCCTGACGGACAGTCAGCTCTGCATTGACGGGGTCTGGAGCGAGCTCTGTCAGGAGCATCAGATCATGCCCCCAAAAAATCCATCCGTCCATCTTCAACACAGGATGCAACGCCAGTTTCACCCATAGCAAAGAAATGGCTCGTGTGCCAAATGAGAGCCACAGGGGAATCAGACAGATCTTGCAGCACACACCAATATCATCACCTAGAATTTAAAGGATTTTTTATTCAAGGCCCCAATCCTGCAAAGACTTATTTGTTTGTACGTACTTCAGTAGCACATAGGAGCTTCAGTCAAGGACCAGAGCCCCATTGTGCTAGGCAGTGTACAAACACTGAACAAAAAGATAACCATAGTCCCTACCCCCAAAAGAGCTGAACTTTAAGCACAGTAAATAACCCATTGAAATCAACCGATCGGTTGCATTGCAGGATCAGAGACTCATGTGTTAATTTCATTTTCTTTTTAAAATGTTCTGCTTTTCAAACAATTTTACAAACATTCATATAGGGCCAGATCCTCCAGAGACTCACACACCTGAATAACTCTGCTCACACGAGTCAAATTAAGCACGTGCTTAACTCTTTGCAAAATGAGAGCCTTCATTCATGCAGTAGGGTTAGTTAATCTAAGAGGATACAAACGGAATCAAAAGCATCTACCCAATAAAGATTTTCCCATTGACTTCAGTGGGAACAGGATCGGCCCCTATGGCTCTGGATTCGTTATGTGTTATGCACCATCACATTATGTATCAGAAACAGACACATGGGCTGCATTCATCCAAGACAGTCTTTGATATGTTGGAAATAGAAGGGGACTTCAAAGGCCCTCAGGGTCTAGAATGAATCACCACCAACCTTTAAAAAGGAGCCTTTTTTCCTGCCTAGATTCCCATTCACGCCATGTGACTGGAACAAGGTGCAGAGATTTAATAAGCAGCAGGGATGGAAGCTTACAAAAGGGGGATGGAACCCACATGCCACTGTGTCAGCAAAGAAATTAATTGCTAGAGTAAATAAATTCCATTTTAGGTCACCTATAACAAACCTGTCACACATCCAACACAGGCAGCATCTCACATGCCAGTTGCATACTGTGGCTAAAATGTTGCTGTGTTAAGAGAAATTGAGCGTTTAAGAGAAAGTCATTGGACCTAGCAGAGTGGATTTAGGTTAAACCTATTAGGGGCCTTAATTCTTATTCACACCAAGCTCCCCCCGCCCTACCCCCCGGCTTTTTACAGCGCTCTGGCAGTGTAACCGCTTCTATGCATGAATGGGTTGAAATTCACCCCTTTACAGAAAAGTGTGTTGAAAGCGGGATTTTCACGAGCAGTAAAACTCTCATTGACTTGAACGGGTGCAGAGTTAAGCCAGTGTGGCAGGCTTTTGAAACTCCCAGACTTCAAGATTTTAAAGCCCCATTTTGAAGATTTAAGCGGCTCATTAGCGTTTGCACTGGCCTCTTCGGGGGGGTCCATTTCTACTTTATACGAGGGAGACAGAGTGACAAGCTGTGAGCACTTGCATCCCCACATGCGGTTATCCAGGTGAGCCACCCGGCCAGCATTTCTAAAGCTGAGCTCTTCAGTTTTATTCTGCCACCCATCACCACAGTATTTGAGCATCTAAAAATCTTTGATGGCAACAGAGGTTTCAACCAGGGCAGAGGCATAGCGAGCGCCCTCTGACCGGAGGGGGCCCCGCAAGGAAGGGGACCCCTAAAAGTGGCAAAATAAATACCACATTCCAGTTTCTGCATTGTAAGGGGCCCCGCCCGGACCTATGTTCGGAGGGGGCCATGTTCTTCGTTGCTACGGCCCTGAACCAGGGATCTCTTGATCTGAAGAGAAACGGTCTTCTACTGATCAATATCCCCTCTACATGGGTTGATAATGCAACCCAGCACTTTATAGACCTGGATAGGCACTAATTAACCTTCACAATGCCCCCATTTAATTTGGGGGGGGGGGGTATTCAGATTATTAAGTGAACATAGGCTGGTCCATTTCATTCATGCCTCTCATCAGTTTCATTTCCAGCATTTCCTTCAGAGAGGATCTGATTTGCACATCGGCAGTTCCCGTCAGCTCCAGTTGGAGAGGTGCCAGCAGTTTCCGTTATTTGCCCAAAGCCACACAACGAGCCAGGATTGGAACCCAGGTCTCCAAAGTCCCAATCTCAAACTCACTCCCTCTAACCCAAGCAAATCCCTTCACCCGATTCCTTTACCTCGTAGCGCCTCTGCTCGCGGTCATAGATCTTTTTCAGCGGGACGACGTCGGGTGCAAAGCAGTGACCCAGCTTGGCGAGGATGACCCCGTTCCGTAAGCTCTCCTCCAGCTCCGTAGGGGAGGCCAGCTCCTCGTTCAAACAAGCCTCCATCCATCTGGCACAGAAGACGGAAAACCAGTTAGGGAGACCGTTGTTGTTACAAGACCAGGACACTGCTACCACATCAAGTGCCGGTCTCCCACCAACCCTACGGGGCATTCCAGACACAGCATAGCCACCGGGTTGGGCTTCCGGAGACGGAGATGTGTAATGATGAACAAATATTTGGCCTCTGTTCAGATAGTGCTTTTTCCTCCTGGGTTTCTGCATTTTTACAGACAGGAGACAGCAAGGCACAGCGGTGACTTGGCCTGCCCAAGGTAAGTGGAAAATGCAGCAGTCAGGACTAGAATCCACTTGTGCCCGAGCCCATGCTCAGCGCCCTTTGCTTCCACTTATTGTTTGCTGGTAGTCTAACAACACTGCCTCCGGCTTTTCAGGCTGGCCACCCTTTATCCACAGGCAAAAAGAAGTGTCATACCCCTGCCCCCCCTTTACATTTGCTATAAAAGTCAGAGTTAAAAAAAAAAGGCATTGCTGATCGCTATAAGCCTATCTAGCGGATATGTGTGTGTGTGTGTTTTGAGAGACTGACAGCAAAGACAACCTTGAAGGATCCGGGTGCACAAGATTTTCTTTGCTTAGATTGTAAGCAGTTTTCAGTTACTCCTCAGTCCTCCCCATTGCCTTTCATGTCCCTTCCCCCCTCCCCTAGGGGTCACGACCCACTTGTCAAGAACCAGATCAGCCCATGCATGCCAACATTGGGGGAAAAGGAGTGACTTCAGAAGTCCAAACGCCCGGTGTTTGATTTAGAAGGCAAAACCTGTTATACAGGAGACAGTTAAGGTAGGTCAACATAACCCCAACAGGGCCCCTCTAGTGAATCAGTCATCCTTCCATGCTCGCTCACCGTTTCGCTTCCTCTAAGCGACAGAGATATTGATAGGCGATATTCTGTCTCCTCTGCTCATCCATCTCATCGGCGGTGAGACGCTCATCTGGACAATTCGAGAGAGACGAGGCCAGGTCAAGCGTGGACAAGAGTTTGGGTTTTGTTAATAATAATAATTAATTAAAATATTTCAATTAAGATTTCAGAAAACTTAGTAAAAATATTCCCAGGATTTCCAATGCCAAGAGCCTCTCAACCTCTCCTGCGCTGTTTGCAGCACATATTTTGCACCACCGTGCTAATGCACGAGAACCTGAAAGTGAGGTCAGCCTGTCTTTTCTCACTGTCCACACTGAAGGAAATGCAAGACCGAACCACAGCATCGGTGGTGAAGGACAATTTTTTAAAACGGTCGGTTGCAAAAGCAAAAAGGCGTTTGCCAAAAATCAGAGTTTTGAAATATGTATTTCTAACCGCACTCTCCCATTTCAGCTCTTAGATTTATGCAACATTACTTTTTAATACCAACAACAGTCTGAATTTTATGTTTCAGTGGCCACAGCACAGACTCTGCCCCAGTGCCATGTCCTGACTAGCTGAGCATTAGCAGCAATTAAAAGCCAAAGCTTCTAGTCCCACCATGGAAAACACCAACTGAAGTGACTTCATCTACAGTTATGAATCACAAGTTGGCTGAGGCCACACACTGAAGAGAACAGTTGTACGTTGCTAGAGGGGGGATGGACTATGACATGACTTAATAACCCTTTCCATCTAACGGCTATTAATGCTCTACTTTCTTTTTCACATGTAAACAGATCTGGTTTTCCCTTCCCTCGCTGCATGGCCAGCCAAAAGACAGAGAGTGCGCGAGCTGGGTTAACAACAAGTCCCTGTTGTACTCAGTCCATAGGTCATATTTAAAACATCCTCAGCCAGATTTGTATTTTTTGCACTCACACATGCCTTGTGTGTTCAAATCTTCCCAGAGACAAAATCAGACACACACACACTCTCTCTCTCTCTCTCTCTCTCAAATCAGGGTTTTGGCATATTCCCTAGAAAACTTGCCAGCCCTTCCCTCCCGTCTCCTGGCTCCCGCTGTGTATTGGCTACCATCTGAAAGGGCTCTGCCCTCACTGACATCCTACCCACAAAATATAACCCCTACCCCTATGCTCCTCTCCTTTTGGCCCCGTTACCATAGTATCCAAACCCCACAACTCTTATTCTCTCATCACCTCCGTGGAGTGCTATTGTCCCCATTTTACAGATGGGGAAATGGAGGCTCAGAGCAACCAAGTGACTTGCCCAAGGTCACACAGAGGGTCTGTGGCAGAGGAAGGAGTTGTCCATGGATGTCCCAAGTTCCAAACTGACTACTAGATCATCGCCTGACTCTAAAGTAGAAACAGGAATCACCCAACAACACCGACACACTGTACCCTAACTGGCAACCGTCACTCTGTCCATCTCAGGGCCAGCACTCTTCCCCCCACTGCCAGATTCCTTTCTGATTGTCCATCCTGGACGCTGTTTATCCTGTCGGCCCTCTCAAGCCCTGCCCACAGACCACTGGCTGGCTGGTCCAAACCCAGCTCTCTGCCTGATCCCAGCCTGCCTGTCTGTCCGTCCGGCACCAATCCCTGCACCTCCCCATTATCTGTGCCCTATCTACAGTCAGGTCATTGGCCCCACTGTGTCTCTCTGCCCCCTCCTGCTCACCCAGACCTGTCTCCTTTCTGCCCCAGGGTCGGGACCACACATCCCTACACCCATCGGTTCCCCCACCCCATCTCCGACCCATTGTCCGTTCCCACCTGTCTGCACCCACCAGCCACTCCCCGGTGTCTGTCTGTCTGCCCCTTCCACCCCCCCCCTTTCTGTCTGCAGCCCCCCTCTGCTCCCGTCCATCAGCCTGGCTGCTTGCCCCCTCTCCTCCCCTGCCCCACACCAATGTCTGTCTGTCCATCCCAGCAACTCCCCACAGCTCCTATCCATCAGTCTGTCCCCCCAGCCTGTCTGCCCCCTTCCGCCACACCCCTTTCTGTCTGCAGCCCCCCACTGCTCCCGTCCATCAGCCTGGCTGCTCGCCCCCTCTCCTCTCCTCCCCTGCCCCACACCAATGTCTGTCTGTCTGTCTGTCCATTCCCCACCCCCCTGCCCGCCCGGTCTCACTCACAGCCCGCCCGGGCCGGCCCGGACTCCGCCGCCGGCTCCATCCCGCTCAGCTCGGCTCCGCCCGGCTCGGGAATCGGGATTTGAATCTCCCGCCGCCTCCAGTCCTCCCCCAGCTGCTCCGGGACACGTGGCTGCGCCGCGGGGGTGGCTGGGGAATGTAGTCCTGGGGGGGGCACAGAGGGGGGAGGGGTTCCATGAGCCCTGCCCAGGGGGGGTCCCCTGGACACAGGGGGGTGGGGAGTTCCCCTGGACACAGGGGGGTTCCTGGGCACAGCTTGGGGGTACCCTGAGCTGGGGGGTTCCCCTGGACAGGGAGGTCCCAGGGCACAGCTTTGGGGGGTACCCTGGGCACTGGGTACAGCCTGGGGATGGGGGTAGTTTTGCACTCCCCTCCCCAGGGGCTCATCTGCTGTCTGGCTCTGCAAACCAGGCTCCACATCTACCCCTTTTCCCCTCTGCACCCCCCTGCCCCATGCCCTGCAGCCCATCGGATGTGTGAGGAGGGTGGGGGGAGAAGTGCTAGAAAGGGGCAAAGAGACCGTCCCAACCCCCGCTCTCAGTAGCCCCGTAGTGTGCAGGGAATGGGGGGCTGTCTCGCCAAGGCAGGCCGGGTGGAGCAGTTTGCATAATGCAGCTGCTGCCAATGCATCTCTCATTGGCGTTTGAGTCCCCTGCAAAACAGCCCTTACATTAGTGTAACTCTCTCTCCCCCAGCCTCTGACATCTGCACCCCTAATATAAACCAACAGAGAAGAAGCAGATCTAGTGGGTGGAGCAGGAAGAATGGACAGCAGGACTCCTGGGTTCTGTCCCCACCAAGGGAGAAGAGTGGGGTCTTGAGAGTCAGGACTCCTGGGTTCTGTCCCCACCAAGGGAGAAGAGTGGGGTCCTGAGAGTCAGGACTCCTGGGTTCTGGGACTGACTTACTATCTGACTGTGGGCAATTCTCGTCTCCTTTCTGTGCCTCAGTTTTCCCATCTGTGAAATGGGAAGGATGAGACGATATCACAGTCACTGCCACTTAATTCTTCAAAGCTGTCACTAATGCTGGGCCCCATGGGGGTCATTCAGAAGTTTGCCGGGACAGAACTGAAACATGTGCCCCCTCTGTTCCAAGCACACAGACCCCTGCCACTTGAACTACAAGAGAATCTTCATTAGCTCTTAGCAGTATAGGGCCTGTGACACACAGCGGAGCCCTTCTGATTCCACCCAGTAGAGGGCAACAGACCGCACATGCTAGCCAGTTCCTTACAGCCTTCACCTACCTCCCAAGGGTGTTGTGAGGTTTAATTAATTAATGACTGAGGTGCACAAGTGAGAATGGCAAGGTGTTATGTTCACTCTCTTAATACACCCTAAAGGGCTCCAATGTTGTCAGTGGAGGCAGGTGATTGTGCTACTTTGTCAAGTTGTTTTGTGCTGTTCATGCAACCATGACCTGGAACAATGCGGAATGCAGGGCCAGATCCATCCCTGGGGTCAATTCCACTGGAGCCCTGGGAGTTACACCACGGCTAACTCTTGCCTGTGATTCTTTGCAGCTCCTTGGAAAGGGGCATGTCTTCAGCACCTGTCATGCATCATGTCCCTATTTGAATGAGCTGGAGCAAGGAGTTGGCCTCCTTTGTTTTACAAAGCACCCTGCAAAAGCCACTGATGAAGTGACCCATGCTAATCCTGTTGGCTTGCACACTAAAATACCCAGCAGCTGCAAGGGCTGTGGGTATATCCCTAACCCCCACACACCCTGCCCAGTGCTGGAAGTCAGGGTGCCAAAACTAAGGAAAGAGAAGAGAATAGCCCTACAGTTAGACTGAGAGGCAGTGTGGTCCGGTGGCCTGGGGCTCCGGAGATTTGGGGTCGTTCCTGACTCTGACAATGACTTGCCGGGTGACCGTGGCCAACTCACTGCAGCTCCGTGCCTCAGTTTCCCCACCAACCCTTTGTCTTGTCTTATAGAGCGTAAGCTCTTTGGTTCAGGAACTTGTCTCTCACTGTGTTTACAGACAGTGCTGTGCCTTGCCCAATGGGCTCTGATTTCAGTTGGAGTTTCTAGGTGCTGATGTAATACAAATGATCACGTAGCTCGACTGGTGTGCCAATCTCTTCATGCCCTTTGACTGTGGCAGGAGACAGAGATATGCAGCGGATGGTGTCTCAGCAGAAGTGCAACCAGCTCCCCCGCCAGTGGCACCAGAACAACAGCTGGGTCTGGCTAAAACTCCCACAGAAATGTGGGGGAGCAGCAGCAGCTGATGGCAAATCGGTGGCTTATGTGCAGTGAGTTTGGTGGGTCTCAGCCATCCACCAAACCAGCCACCCTCATTGTTACTAACGGGCCCCTTTGCTGGCTGCCTTACTAGAGGCTCCAAGACTGAAGATAGGGTGACCAGATGTCCCGATTTTATAGGGACAGTCCCGATATTCGGGGCTTTTTCTTATGTAGGTGCCTATTACCCCCCACCCCGTCCTGATTTTTCACACTTTCTATCTGGTCACCCTACATGAAGATTGTGCGGGGGGAACGATACCAGGTATCTGTGGATAAAGAAGACTCCAGTCACCAGGGCGTTTGATCTGGCACCTTCCACCTGTGCTCTATTCACCCACCTTTTATTCCTTTAAAATCCATAAAGTGTGATTCATAAACACCCACCCCAACCGCGAGCCCTGAGAGGCCGATTTAACCATCCGTCAGGTGACATGCCCCAGCAGGGGAGGGCCCAGCACTGTTGCAGCTGGTTGCCATGGGGCGGCCCAATGTGTCTCAAGCAATGGGAAGGCGATTGAGAAGAAACCAGAGCTCTAAGGGCCATCATGGGGAAGCATTCCCAGGAGGAAGAACCCCAGAGCTCAATAGAACCATGCAGGTGCACCTGCCTGGGTTTCGCTCATTTCCTTAGCGCTTTCTTAACACTCAGAGGAACAAGCAGCCTGTTGCAGGCTTGAGTGTAATTCACAGGGAGCTGGTCTGATCAGAGCACGCAGCTCCAACTTTCTGGGGTGTTGCAAGGTTGGGCATTGAAGCAGTCTGGCCTAAGGATGATTTCAAGGAGCCTTAGACATTCCTGAGAACCATTCATGATGCTTCTTTGAGACCACCGGCGTTTTGGCATCAGAACCGTGATCTGCACCTGCCATCTAAGATCTTGGGCGCGCTCCGCAAACAATCATGAAGCATTAGGTAAGTAATGTTATGGATTATTCCTGGTTTGCAGCTGAGAAAACTGAGGCTCAGAGAGGGAGATTTTTCATGGCATTTAGGCACCTAAATCCAATGGAAGATGTGTCTTTCGAAAATCTACCCCAGTGAAGTTAAGTGACTCACCCAATGTCACGGGGCAAGTCAGTGGCAGAGGCAGGACTATTAACCAACTGGCTATATTCCCTCAGCTACTGTTCCGTTAGCTACACCCCTCCTCTTGTCCTCCGCAGGCCACTCCTCACCCCGATTCAAGTAGGAATCTGCAGAGGGAGCAGAGAGATTGAGGAACTCAGAATGTTGATGTTCTGTGTAATTAGGGCTCTGATTCCCCTTTCCATCACTTTGGCAGTATAAAGAATTGCCCCTTCGCGCTGCCAGAGCGGGGCTGTAATGCGAATGAGAACGAGGCCCAGCACACAGTGTAAACAGTCACCATTGTCTCTCCATTTGAGTCTTCATCTAGCCAATCTAGGTCTATTTAGTTCTTTTAATTTATCTCCCGGCCCCTTCAATGCTGTTGCTAACTCCACTTCGACACATTTCCCAATCACCCTGGTACCAGAGCCCTGGCAGGTCAGTAGGATGCTTGCAGGTCTGATCGAAATTTTAAACGCGTCAAAGTCGGGACGTCCCTGCAGCCACCCTCGCTCAGCTACGCCGCATGTGGATAGGCAGGAAATGCTAACAGGGCACCCAAGAGACGATGCACGGATAACTCAACTGTGGTGAGTTTCAGAGTAACAGCCGTGTTAGTCTGTATATATGCATCCGAAGAAGTGGGCTGTAGTCCACGAAAGCTTATGCTCTAATAAATTTGTTAGTCTCTAAGGTGCCACAAGTACTCCTGTTCTTCTTTCAACTGTGGTGTAAACTCTGCTGATTTAACAGCAGTAAGACCAACCCCAAGAATTCAAAAGCCTCCCCCGAAATCATGAGATTTTAAATAATACATTTTAGGCTCTTTTTATTTCCCTTTTGGATTTTTTTTTTTTTAATAGTCTCGAGGGCTGTGCCCAGGTCATGTTTTCAAGCTTTTTCTCTTCAACCGTAAGAGCTAGAAACTTTATTATTTTTGAAAAAATGAAAGCTGAGATTGACATGTCATCACCTGACTCCAGGAGCAGGGGCTTTCAGAAATACATCAAGTATCCCAGGGGCTGCATTTGGCCCCATATGCAGCAGCGGCAGAGTGGTGCATGGCAAAATATTAGCCATCATGGCTAGGAACTTAGGAATTGATCAGACCAGTGGTCCATCTAGGCCACTATCCTGTCTCTAATCCCCATGGCTTTAGAGGAAGCCAGCAGAAGGCTGCTATGGGATAATCCCCTCTTCGCGCCATGACCCCACGCCTGGGAAAAATTCCTCCCATCTCCCATGAATTAGACGTTGGCTGCTCTTGGAGCTTGGTGTTAAATCTGCGCCCTTGTATACATCGATGTGTAGATTCCAGAAGGGAGCATTGTGATCATCTTCTCTGCCCTCCTGCGTAACCCAGGCCAGAGAACTTCCCCAAAATAATTCCTAGAGCAGAGCTTTTAGGAAAACATCCAGTCCTGATTTTAAAATCGTCGGCAATGGGAACTTCACCACGACCCTTGGCAAATTGTTCCAGTGGCTAATTACCCTCACTGTCAAAAATTTACACCTGATTTCCAGTCTGAATTGGTCTAGCTTCAACTTCCGGCCATTGGCTCGTGTTGGACCTTTCCCTGCTCACGTGCTGCTTGTGGGAGTGATTGCCTGCAAGGAAATGCTGGTGGTCGCAGCCGTGCAATGAAATATCCCACGCAGATGTGAGGGGGGGATAATGGTGGACCGGAGCAGTGGCCTGACTAGAGGCTAACCTAATGTTACTTTTGGGTCTGATTCAACAGCCATTGTAGTCAGTGGGAAGCCTCCCATGTTGGATCAGTCCCTGTATGGACCCATCTGTGTGACCCCTACTCTTGTCTTCTGCAGGCCCTCCATGTCCCATCATCGCCAGAACTGTTGATGGCTTCGGTAGAATCCACTGGGTCAGAAGCTCCCCCTGTGGACCCGGATCCCCCCGCACCTCTGGCCTCCAAGAAGAAGAAGAAGAAATGGAAGGAGAAGGCCAAGGCCCCTGTGGAGGCAGGGGAAGGAGGAGACAAGCCTCTGAAGAGCCAAGCTGAGATCGAAGACCTCACCAAGGCAGGCCACCAGGCCCTGTTGCTTGGGGAGGCTCAGAAGGCCTTGGCTTGCTTCAAGAAGGCCTTTCTCTTGTCATTGGAAATCCCGAGCGTGCAGGTCCAGAAGGCCTGTGCTTTCAACCTGGGGGCGGCCTACGTGGAGACCGGGAAGCCAGAAAAGGGGCTGGAGTTCCTACTCAAGTCCCAGCCCAAGGAGGGAGAGGCTGGGGAGCACTTGGGGGACCTTTACTTTAACATGGGGGTGGCCCATGAGGGGCTACAGGACTTCCCCAAGGCCCTGGAGTATTTCCGCAAGGCCTTGGGTCACTACTGCCCAGCCCAGACTGGCAACCAGGCCGGCGCCTATATGAAGATGGGCTACTGTTACTTGGGGATGCAGGACCCTTCACGGGCAGCCCAGTGTTTCCAGGAAGCCGGGCAGGCCTACACCGCGGCTGAGAAGCTAGAAGGTGCCGTGGTGGCCCTGGCTGAGGCCAGTAATTACATGCTGCAGAGCCGGTGGTACGGGGCAGGGGAGATTGTCGAGGTGCTGAACAAATGCCAGCTGCTGTGTGAGAACATCCCAAACAAAGTCTTGCTGGGTAAGGCTGGGTGACTTGGGACTACCAAGCCATGCGAGCTGCAGCTCAGTGATTCAAGCCTATAACAAGCCTGTAGTGCACGGCACTGTCCTTTCTTTGTAAGGCCCTTTTACATTCCTAGGAACCTAGCTGGAGGCAGGCGCCATTTTGCGTCCCTTGAAGCGCAGCATGTTACAGAGGAGACACACATGCTGTGCTCTCCCTCATGGAGGCCGCAGGCTACGGATCAAACCCGGTACAGATCTGTGCAGCTGGTGCGAATGCGGTTTCCTTTGTATGGCACAGTAAATTCCTCGGAGCTCTCTGCTGCCGCTTTGTGTCCCGTCCAGATGGAGCTTGTTGTGAAGGAGACATGCACACTGTGCCTGCACTTTCTCTCTCTTTTTCTCTTTCTCTTTCTCTCTCCTTTGTCTAAAACCAAAGTTGTTTAGGCCAAAAGTACATAGTGGCTCTTTTCATACGGAAAGAATAACAAGGTTGGTAAGGAGTGAAAACCACTGCAGTCCAACCAGCAGTATACAGACCAGAAGAGACGAGAAGGGAGTAGCTGCTTGGGGGCCTCTACCCAACAGGGCTTGGTGGGTCTGAATGCTTCACAGGCCACTCACCACATCACAAAAGCCCCCAACAAAGTTGACCTTAGTTGTCTCCTTTCAGCAGAGGACCCAATGGGTCATGGGTAGAGTAGTCCAATGATGGGTAGTTAGGGATGTTTGGACTGTGAGGAACGATCCAGAGCCCTGTGGGATGGGCCAGTCGGTCGTTCCCGACTCTAACTTCTCCGATAAGGTCATTTGGTTTATGCTGCTCACTTAGTCATGCATTTGAAGTCTGAGTTCTTGCCCCTTTCTCTTGTCTTCCGACCTTTCATCCGAGAATCCAAGACCACAACCCAGTTCTCTCTCACTCTACAGGCAAGGTCTACAACGACATGGGCCTCAGTTATGCCCAGCTCAAGGTCTTCTCCCTGGCAGCCGAAAGCTTCGAGAAAGCCCTCCCGCTCTGCCAAGCCGACCAGGCAGACCGGCGCAAGGAAGCCGTGGTGCTGCAGAACCTGGGCGCTGCCCACAACACCTTGGAGAACTTCGGTGTGGCTCTGGGGTTCCACCAGAGAGCGGCTTTGCTGCACGGTAGGTGGCAGCGGGGCTGGAGAACGCGGGGCGCTGGAATCGAAGGCTCTGGAACTCTCCATCTAAAACCTTTCACAAACACTAAAGGGAGAATTTTGGTCTCTGGGCCTCTCAGTCTAGAACCTTTCAGGGGCGCTAGACTATAACAAGAGGAAGGAGACCAATAACATTTTGTCTTCCATCCATTAACAGCACAGACCCCCGGCTACTGATTCAGCATGGAGGGGGATGTCACCAGTCTTGGATACCCCAAATTAAACAAAAAGAACAGGAGTACTTGTGGCACCTTAGAGACTAACAAATTTATTAGAGCATAAGCTTTCGTGGACTACAGCCCACTTCTTCGGATGCTACTCTGAAACCAAATTAAACAGCATCCCTCTCCTCCCCCCATGTGCCTTTCTCTTTGACATGCAAACAATGGGACACAGCAGACGCTCACAGCACATCTTAGGAACACATAAATTGCCACAGGGGATCTGACCCATGGCTAGGAGCCACTGGGTCAGAGAAAGATGAAAAAAACCCTAGTGGACAATTATAGAATAAACAGAAAGTCTCTTCTTAGCCCATTCAGTTAGTGATGAGACACGTGCGCTGAAGCATGAGCGTTTATAACTCAAATAATTTCTTTATCTTATCTAATGTAATCATGGATGATAAATGCCTAGTCCTTTTTAAAATCATGTCCTTGCTGCCCTGTAGCGGTGAGTTCCACAAGTTAAATAGGCGTGATTTTAAAAAAGTATCCTTGGGATGGAGCAAAGGGAATTATGGGAACTTGACCTCAAGCTCCCACAATTTCCCATGGGGAAGGTTGCTATCCCACAATAAGAAACTTTAAAATAAGTAAGAAACTTTAAAATATGTTCTTCAGACAATTGGGGTTAAATAATTTTCGCTTTGAGCCAGCAAAATGGTGCTGTATCTGTTGAGGGAAATATAGAGCCTTTTTTTATGTACAGCAAGTCCTTCATGCTTTAGCTTCCAAAGATGTTTCAGGGCTGGTGGACTTCTTGTAGGACCTGGCAGTTTTTCAAACAGCAGCGTCTTTAGTTGATTAGATTATTAGAAGAATACTTCACTCATGATGAATGATACTTAACTTCAAGATAGCTTTATGCAAGAGAATTAATTAACTGACTTGGTGAGCCACTATTCCCCATTTGGAGGCTCAGACAGACTCATTTACAAAATATATTTTTCATTGTAAACACATGGGCGCACAAAGGTGAAAGCCAGTGTTTCGTATGAAGTAGGAGCTACTTTGGTTTGCCTCTTGGTGGCAGCCGCAAATACACTGCAAAAAAGTCCCACAAGGCCATGTGCCAAACAGTGGCACAGGGGACCCTGGGCTGCCTGCTAAAACAATGAGGAGTCCGGTGGCACCTTAAAGACTAACAGATTTATTAGGGCATAAGTTTTCGTGGGTAAAAAACCCACTTCTCCATGCATCTGAAGAAGTGGGGTTTTTTTCCCCACGAAAGTTTATGCCCAGGGTGCAGCATACTTCAGCGCACAGCCTGTAATGTTCCTTGAGCTGGCTAGATCAAAGCCAGTTCAGACACACCTCCCGATTGCAGTGTGGACGTACTCAGCGTGACACCAGCTCTGAAAGGGGATGTCTTTGGCTGTTTCCAGGTATGCTGGGGAACAGAAAGGCTCAAGGGCAGTGTTTTGGCAACTTGGCCTATGCATTCAGCCAGCTGGGGGACCACGAGGCCGCGGGGGAGAACTATCTGCATGCCATGCAGGCCTTCAAGGATTCGGGTAAGGGGAGCCGCGGCTCAGGATGGGGCGTTCGCCATCCCTAGTCCGTGGGCAGGTTTTTCTCCCTAGGAGCGTGTTGGGGGCCTGGTACCAGCCTCGCCGCTCAGTTCTGTTACGGTATCTAAGCAGCCCTCCCAAGCTAAGGAGATTCAGGCTGGATCAGCCTTTGGGTGGGAGGCCGCCAAGGAAGCTAAAAGAAGCGGTCCCTCGGAGTTGGCACTGCAGGAATGGGCTGGCACAGCGCTAGGGAATGCTGGGATGACGTCTGACCCTCCTGCTCTCTCTTCTGACCCAGTCTCCCCCTCTGTGTCCAGATGACCTCCCTGGGCAGTGGCAGGCTTGTGAAGGGCTAGGAGCAGCCCGCTTCCACTTAGGAGACCCCGAGAAGGCGATCCTGCATTACAAGGAGGCACTAACGTTGCTCTCTAAGTGCCGGGTAAGGCGTCTGGGTGCGTAGACCAATCCACACCCCACCAAGCCTGACCCTAAAGCCGTCTGTCAGGATGAAGGCCCTGGCTGTGCAATTCGGGGTGTCTGCGCCCTCGTAATGAGCTGGTCTCTCCTCCTCAAGTGACGGCTGGGAGGACGCGCCTGCTACGGCCTTTGCAAATGGAGACCTTCCCGGGTAAAATGGAAAGAATGATACTGACCAGATTGATCAGTGGGGGAGGATGTGAGGCTTTTATTAGGCTTGTAAAGTTCTTGGAGAGCCTCAGGCCTGGGTGAACTAGGATATTATTCATTCATCCGAACGCTTCCTGTTTAATTTGGGATCCTTGCTAGGAAAGCAACGTGGGGGGGCTAAGCAGTTCAAAAGCACGACCATGCCACGATTCAGTCAGACAGGCGACCCACGCCCACGTGCGGGATTGTAGCACCGGCCACCCCTTCTCCCCGTTCGGTCTAACGGGGCCCTCTTCCACTTCCCGGCAGGATGTCCCCGAAACGGCCCAGGAGCGGATCGTGAACAAGCTCACGGATGCCATCCAGTACCAGCTCTCTCTGAACAGCCGCTTCTCCCACGGGGGCGGGATAGCCGCGGCTGCCCCTCTGGTGAGTCATGAACGGCTTCCCCTTGGCCTCTGGGGACTGAAATTAGCCCTGCTCTGCGTGATCAGCAGGCGCAGGGGGGTTAGAGCAGCGGTCCCTGGTGGGTCTGCATGGCTGACCCTGGCACGTTCTTGAGGCTGGATTCTCACATGCACAAAGGCTCCGTATACTGCTGTGGGGGCATAAAGTTGGCCAAAACTGCCCCCCGAAAACCTCCAGGCGGGGCAGAGCTAAGGCATAAGGGCACAACACGACACCACCAACGGGGGCAGAGTGGGGCGTGGCCAGAGAGCACTGTGCTCCAGCTCTTCTCTCGGCTTCCCTGGGACCACAGGGAGCAGAGAATAGGTCAGAGCAACCCACAGGCAGTGCAGGGAACTGGATCCAGGTCTTGTAAGTGCCAGGCTAGTGCCCTAACCACTGGGCCGTCCTTCCTCGCGTGTCGCCGTCGGGCAGGGGACGCAGCTGCAGCTGGAACAAGGCTGTTGTGAGTATCTCTGCCCCACATGACGTCTTTGATTCTATCCTCGGCGGGTTTTTTAAATCCACTGAACTCTACGTTATTCGGCAATAGAGCCAATGCAGCGTTTTGCTGCAGCGTTTACTGCCCCCGCCCAAGCCTTATGGGCCCCCTGGTGAACAGTTAATGAAATTGTCCTGCTAGGGATGTCGGGGAAGCCTCGTCACTTGGATCCCTTTAGGCCTGGGTTTGCATCCCTGACTCACCTGAACAGTCCTGTAGGAATCTACGGAACCAAGGCCGAAAAAATCTCACGGTGTTGCAGAATAGGCTTAAGCAAACACCCCTACCTTGGCCAAGCCAGAATGTGGAGGAGGAGGTTGACTAGGGGATTTAATGCAAAACCTGCTCGCAGTTACAGCCGTGTAAGCCCATTGGCGTATAAGCTTGCATAGTTGTAACAGAGAAGAAAGGTCGGCCCTAGTTCTTTTCCATCTTTAATGCCTGTGATTCCATGAAGGCTAATGGGATCTTTGAATGTCCCTGAGAACTTCCTTCTAGTGCGCTCCACGGTGAAGAAATTCAACATGGCGTCTTAGACTATAAGGCCAGAAGGGACCAGCGTGGTCATCTAGTCTGACCTATTTGACAGTAATGGCTCGTAACGCTGACGTTCACCATGGTGGTTCTGCAGGGGGTCTGGATTGTTAGTGGAGAAAACTAGAGGGTAAATACTCAGGGTCTGATTCTTCCCTGCCCTGCTCCTTGTGCACTTATGCGGGTGAAAAATGCTACCAGATCAGAGAGGTCAAGTAACAGAGACAATACAGCTCAAGTGGCCAATCTGCTCTGTGTCGCTAAATAAGGAAAAGAGGTTTGTTTGCTTTTCCTGAGATCGATCTATCTATCTATCCTATCGACACACATCTATCTATCCCTATACACACCCATCATCATCTATCTAGCTACATACACACCCATCTATCTGTCTGTCTATCTAGCTATCTATCCCATCGAGGTGGATCTCTATCACTCCCAATGCTGTAGTTTCTAGGCACTGACACTCTCTATCTCTCTGCTCAGAAACACTTTCCTGGGAAGTTACAGACCTCCAGTCAGGTCCGGTTTTCCACAGCACTGCACCAGGGGCATGGGAACAGGCCCCAGGCATTGCACCAGGGAAGCAATTCGTAAGTAGGACAGCACGGACAACATGACACCCATCACTGTGGGGGTCTTTCCCCTTCCTTTCCCGTCTTGTTGGACGCGGTCAGTACCTTAACCAGAAAGCCAACCTTCTTCTCTGTGGCTATAACAGGTCCTTCGTGAAGCATATTCCCCCAGCAGAGACCACAGAGGAGCAATATGAGTCCGTGCTGGGTGCTTCAATGCATCCGAGACCTTCTCCACAGCGAAGGGCCCGGGGTGGCTCGCAGCACACTGGGAGGCAGCCTCTGCAGGGACCAAGTTACAGGGCTTCAGGTAAGAGGCTGGACGGATTGGAATAAGGTTTGGTACTACAGCGATGTGTCGAGGTCCCAGCTGAGATCTAAGCCCTGTTCTCATAGTCTTGAAGGTCAGAAGGGACCAGCATGATCATCTAGTCTGACCTCCTACACACTGCTGCATAGGCAGTCCCAGCCCTGAAGGATGTATATCTCAATGACAGAGGATTATGCTATGGAGTGTCGTGGTACCCGGGTCGGTCCCAGGATGTTAGAGAGACAAGGTGGGGGAGGTCATAGCTTTTATGGGACCAACTGCTGGTGGTGAGAGAGACCAGCTTTCGAGCTTACCCAGAGCTCTTCTTCAGGTCTGGGAAAGGTACTCCCAGGGTCACAGCTATAGAGCGATCGCTGTCTATCACTATCAGTTCTCATTCTCAAAGGAAACCTGCCCAACACTTTCCAAAGACGAGTCTGGGAGCTTAAATTCCTAACTCCGCTCGACACAGAAGACCATGGACTGAACAGAGACACTGGATTTATGGCTTATTGCAACCATCTGTAACCCACTAACCTCCTCTTTTTATCCTGTGACTGCAGAAGTTTTAATGGGCCACTCTGCCTTGAATGGTCCCTTACAATCTGAGCTAACTACTTATGCCAAGCAAATCTGTTCCATCTGGCATTTTGCTGTGATGCTCGGAGTTCCTTTCCCAGACCTGAAGAAGATCTCTGTGTGGCTCGAAAGCCTGTCTCTCTCCCCAACCGAAGCTGGGGCAATAAAAGCTATTCCCTCACCCACCTTGTCTCGCTAAAGGATTATCTCCGTTTTACAAAGGGCAAGTTACAGCACAGAAAAATAAGGGACTTGCTCAAGGTCACACAAGGAGTCTGTGTCAGAGCCAGGATTTGTACCCAGCTCTCCTGAGTCCCAAATCCAGGGCCTTAGGCACAGGATTCCTGGGTTCTGTTACCAGCTCTGCTACTGGCCTGCTGGGTGACCTTGGGCAAATCACTTCCCCGCTCTGTGCCTCAGTTTCCCCATCAGTATAATAGAGATAATGATACTGACCTCTTTTGTAAGGCGCTTTGTGATCTGCTGATGAAAAATGCAATATATCAGATAGGCATTATAGTATTAATTATAATTATTACCTAACCATTTAAACTTCTTCTTTGAAGAGGTGGGTGCTGCACAGACAACGGTCCTGGTGGAAGGATCCACGCTAGATCACAGAGACCCACGCTGCCGCCCGGTGCTAGCACACAATCGCTGCGAGGAGCTCAACAGCGCTGTCACGGCTCCAGAATATCACAACCAGCCTCAGGCTAATAGGTGGGTAAAAGAGAGACTCAAAATAGGTTCTGGCTGGTAAAAGTGCAGCAGGAAGTTGTAACACTGATGGTGCACCGGGCCATTGCATCATGAAGTGGTGTAACCATAAAGACGCTCAGTGATGTTGTATCATGATACAAATTTCACAAGAAGACTGAGGCAGCCTCTGGGAGAGATACAAAGTTTAGCGTCCACGTTGTATGTTAATCTTATACATAATTGTAGATACACTTGTCCCGGGTTCACCTGAGCCATCTTGCAAAGCAAGTGTGCCTTAATTTAATAGCAATAAATCTATGTAACTCAAGCTGGCCGCCTGGCCTTTAATTTCATAACATAAGAACTAGAGTCCTTCAAGGGCCCAACCAAAATGGTGAAGTCAAAGGTAACCCCAGTGTTGTCTGCTAGTTAGTGCAATGGACATGGAGTCTGGTCTCCTGGGTTCTATTCCCCACTATTGGGAGAAGCACTCTCCAGTGGCCAGGGAAAGGATGACTAGGAAGATGGTTAGGGGCCTATCTTGGGACTGGTTTCTTGGGTTAAAAAATAACAGGAAAGATCCTTCCTTCCCTGTCCCAGTTCCCCTAGAAGAAGCAACTAACCCTTTTTCTCTTCCATGCTGGGCTCTGATTGGCTTTTGCCTGCTCCTGGCCTTTCTAGCCAGTGGAGGACCAATTCTGGTTGGTCCTGCCTGCAACTGACCCTGGGTGGCCGCTCTAGGCAGTTCTTGGAGGTCTGAATTCACTGCTCTTTTTCTTCAAAAGGATGCCTTCTTCGAGAGGGTTGCACCAAGGCAGTGGAGCCTCCAGTGGGGGGCAGCAAATGCCTAGATCACCCATCACAACACTGATGGAAAAATACGATAACAGTGATTGTAATATAGTAGTTACTAGTACTTAACATGTGTGGGGAGAGGGTCAGAGGGTTCACAGACCCAGCCAAAAAATAATAATAATAGAGCAGGGTCACCATGCGGTGGACTTCAAGCACCATTTTACCGAAGCGGGTGCTCCCAGACGGCAATAGACCCCCCACACACACTTTTTTCAGCCCACTTTAAGCACCGATAGTTCCCACCCTTATAAGACTCAAAATGAAGGGCTAAAACAGGTATAAAAATAATTAGAATTGATATTAGCTAAAATCACACATCCTATTAGCTAAAAGATACGTAATATTAACTCCAAGCAGGTGTAAAAATAATTGTAATTGGTATGCTGATTGGAGTCAAGGCTGGAGTGTGATTTAGTAAAGGGAAAATACATGGATCTTAATGTTTCATTACACAGAGAAATTGACAATTAAACCTTGCCTTGGTATTTCTGAATTTTGTACGGTTTGGAACATGAGAAAGGACCAATGAGAGCAACGGTAGCTCGGGTTCTATGGAGTCTTTTTGTTTATGAATTAGACATGAAGATCTAGGTGTGAATTCTCATTGCCAGAGCAATATAAAGGGGCCCTTGTGTAAATGAAAATCCAGACTCTAATTTAGCCTGTCATGTTTCTGATTATCCTGTCACTGTCATATCAAAGTGCCTTTGCTTTGTTTGCCTAGCAATTTGAACAACACTTACCTGCACCCGGATCCTTTCTACTACAACTGCCTGCAGAATGGGAGATGCCATCATTCATCGAAAAGTAAGCAGGAAAACAAAATATTGATGCCTTATAAAGAAAGCAATGCTAGGTCCTGATTCCCCATCGGCCTGCACCTTGTGCCGTCCTTTGCAGCATGTCCAAAGCTCTGCGAGTCTTACGATATTTGGGGTTTTTCTTCAAGCCCCAGCTGCTGGAGTCAGGTGATTGCATGAGAATCTCAGCTCTCAGGGTTCTTTTTAAATGGTTCTAGCCCTTGTGATTGCAAAGAAAAGCTTTGAAAATGTGAATTGAGTGTAACACTAGAGGATAAAAATACCCCAGACTAAATAAAAACAATCCTAACTTTTATTTTTAATTATTATGATAAATTTCATGATTTTAGGAGGGCTGATGCATTTTGAACACTTGTGGGCGGCAATTCTGCATGCACGCCTATGCAAAGTGTGCGTAGTATGCTACCAAATCAGAGGCAGCACGGTCCAGTGGATAGAGCGCTGAACTGGGTGTCAAGAGACCTGGGTTCTCTTATTCCTGAATAAGTCCTTAAAACGGGCCATGGGGGCTGTGTGTGGTCATTAGACATGATCCACTGGTTTGGATTAAGTGCGTATCAGGGATTGGACATTTATGTGGGTATCAGGAGTAGATGGAGCTTTCATAATTAATGACAGCAAATTCTGGAAGGAATCTCTCATGCTCCAGGGCTGAAGCTGAGACCTAAATATTAAAAATCAGCATGAGATCTACGTAGGGGACAGATAATCCCCCATCTGCCTACTGTTGCAGGGGTTGCACAGGGTTTAATTCATAGAGTTTAAGGTCAGATCATATAACACAGGCCTTTAAATTCCACCCAGTCACTGCAGAACTGAGCCCAAGAACTTGGGTTTGGCTAACGCATCTCTTCCAGGCAGGCAGACAGGCTTGCTCTGAAGACCTAAAGAAATGGAAGGTTCTTCCTCTGACCACGCGGCCGGCCACTGTCACAGACAGGATATGGACTAGGTGGACGTTGGGAGTGATCCATTCGGCCGTTCCTATGTTTATCGGGCCAGGTTCATGCCTGGTATAACTCCATTGTTTTCCACTGAAACCGAGCTGTAAAATACAAGCAAACGGGGAATATTTTGTATCGACTGGAAGTAAATGTTTCCGCTTGGGCCGTTGCTGAGTGTTGCTCTTTTCCATCAGATTTCACAGGCCCTCACGACTATGAAACCCTCCGACTTAGAACGAGGACCCTGGAGCGGTAGGTGATGCTGCAGTGGGAACAGTTCCCAGGCCATGGGGGCGGGATCGTTTGTCGGGAGTAGGTCCATTGGGAGTTGGGTTGGGATCACACAATGAATTCACCCCACCAACTTCTCTGCAGCACCCCAGCGAGGAAATAAGGCCATTGCTCGGGTACTGAGTAGAGCTGGAAGAAGTGTGGCCTAGCGGTGGGAGCTTGGAAAGAGAAACTAGAGCTGCTAGCTAGTGGAATCCGCTGCCCAGACAGCTCACCTGTCTGATCCCCCGGCGGCGTGCGGAGTCACTGCAACTCCTCGCCCTGCGTCACAGCCGGAACACCTAAAAAACAGTGTTAATTGCTCCCCTCGTGTTTGCTCCCCTCCTAGAGCTGCTGCCAACCCAGCTGGATGTCTCCCTGGCGAGAGACCGGAGCCCTGGCCACAGCAAAGGAGACGCAGGTTCGAGTCCATAATGTGCACGCTCATGTGATGGTAAATTACAGCGGCTTGGCTTTACTCTGCTCTGAGTAAACCAGGGATGCTTAGACATTGAGTCATAGCAGGGTGCAGGGCACATTTACCCTTCTCGGTCTACAAAGCCCTCCACAGACTTCCCCCCGACCTCTTCAAGGCACCGTCCTCCTCTCTGTCCCTCCACCACTGGTGCAAGGGCCTTCTCCTCTGCACCCCTCGCCCTCTGGAGCAACCTCCATCTTGCCGAATCCCCAGCTCATCCCGCCTGAGACACGAGACAGGATGTCTTTCCACAAGTCGTTGGGCTCAGCATAGGAGTGGCCGAGCACAATCCCCCAGCCGTGTATTAGCCAGACGAGATGACCGTGGAGGTCCTTCCTGACATTACAAATCCATGATGCAAATTTGGATGATAAGCGCTTTGGGGCAGGGAGCGTCGTTTTGTACAGTAGCTTGCACCATGGGGTCAGGATAGAGCTCCCGAGTGCAATGGCTTACACATAATAAAATGCAAATATATCTTTCCTCCCTCCCTCTCTACTGCTGTTTGACTTTGCACACTACAAATAACTGGCAATCAGTCGTCACCGTACGTTGCTTTGCAATCGTTTGGCTGTAAGCTGCTCTCCAATGGGGTGCTGTATATTTTACTATATATAACAGGTCTGCTTCAAAGGCACCTTGGCTAGGTACCACTTCTTGCCCAGGCGTTACTCTGTTGTAAATAGCAATGATCTCTCCTGTCTGTAACCTCTGCTGCATGTAAGATACACCAAGATGCTCCTAGTCAATGGATATAAGGGAGCCCCGGTTAGTGTGAGACGGTCTAATTTACACCACCTCTGAGTTTGGCCCTTGGTCACTGGACTCTGGAAAGCCAAGGGCTGCTGATTTCATCACACACACACACACACACACACACACACACACACACACACCCCGTTTCCTGGGTCACAGTGGGGCCAGTGCAAACTTCCACTGGCTTAAGATCAAGCTCTGAAATCATGAGCCTTCAGAACTTGAGCTAAAGGAGTAACTCCCTTAGCTGGCAGCTGTAGTAGACTCTTAACCACTTCTCTGGGTCAGCCACTGCAAGAAGACAGAGACCCACACTCCTCTACTGTGGGTACCACTCTTAGGTCACGCAATAGGATCCTCAGATGGGACTGTGAAGCCTTCTGCGTCAAGGCACCACTAGCACTCGATAAAGGGGACCAGGGTAAAGGATAGGAGGGTGGAACAGATGCCTACAAGGAAGGAGTGGGCTGAGGTGGTATCTCATTCTTGGGTACTCAGTGGAAACCGTTACCAACAGAGTAACCAAATCCTGCAGTCCTTACTCAGGAAAAACCTCACTGGGAAACTCGACTGAGTGAGGACCCCGGGGTTTGGTCCAATATAAACAAGTAAAGGTGTAGGAGCAGGGCCTTAGAATGTTACCTCTTCAGGGCAGAGGCTGTGTCTCACCGTGTGTGTGTGTGTGTGTACAACTCCTAGCACAATGGGCCTTTGATCCCAGTTGGAGCCTTGAGCTGTGACCATAACACAAATAATAAAGTTAGCAACAGCTTTTTTCGTTCTCAAAGTGGCATTCACAGCAACATCTGCTTTAAATTCACATTCTTTTGGTTGCTGTTTCTTGCTGTAAAATATTATTATGAATAAATCTGTATTTTGTACAAGGTGTCACAACTTTTGTGTGTCCTCCTTTCTGCTGGATGTTACTTGGCACCCTGCACACTACAAGCGCTCACCAGAGGTGAGGTGCACCCCCTGTGTGTGAGATCTATGCACCACAAAATCCTTATGAAATACACCTCTGTGCGTGGGATCTATGAAGTACTAAATCCAGGTGAAATCCCCCCCCCCCCCCGTGCGTGGGATCTAAGCACTACCAAGTCCTGGTGAAATACACCACTTACATCCTACTTAACCCCCTTAGGCACATGGCCCTTTGCACAGGGGCAAAATTTTACCCACAGAGAAAATAGAGTAAAATCTACCCTCAGCTGATTTGATAGTGTTTTTCACCTGCTTTGCACTGGTGTGAATGATTGCACATGATGCAGGATGGTGGTGCATCAGGCTCTGTGGCAAGGTGGTGCACTCACTGGCAGAGAACCTCCTGCTGGTTGGTCTGGGAATTAGCTCTTTCAGCTTTAGAGCGCCTCCTGCTGGCCAGCGTCTCACTTGCTGCTGCCTGCTTCTCCCTTTCTTCAGGTACCACCCTTCAGTTCACCCCACATCCCTCCCAGCCCACGGTGCCCCTTCTCTGGGGTATTGCCCCACAGCAGTGCCCCCACACTAAGAAATCCTCCCCAGGGAAGCCCAATTCCCCAAAGCCCACCTTGCCTCAGTGACCAACTGCCAGTATTCATCTAGCATCTTTTCTGAGGGGCAAACTGTAGTCTGAAATGGCTGCTCATCATTGGCAAGAGGGTTGGACCTGCTGCCGATTCCTGACCTGGCTGCACCCTCAGTACCACCACAGGCCCTTTTAGCATGGCTTCAGCCTGGGGACTCAGCTGGCCAGGGTTCCCCAGCACTGCTCTATTTGAGATACCCTTCTCTAACCAGGCCCTTCCCACTCCACCACTGGAGTAAGACTCCCCCTGCCTAGCTCCCAGCCCTTTTATCAGGGCCAGCTGGACCCTAATTGGGTGTGGCCACACCTGTAGTTGTCTACCCAATCAGCCTCCCTCGGCTGCTTTCAGCCCCCCTCCAAGGGCCGGCTTTGAACTCTTTCTGAGACGGAGCAGGGTGACTGCCCTTTGTCCGTTCACGTATCTGGGCAGAGTTCCTCTGGGTGGCGTCCACTGGCTCCCTTGACACCTTTGAGAGCAGTGGGCGCTGTCCGAGGTTCTCTGCTCGGTGTCCCCGTCAGGTTCCCTTCTTTTGACCCTTTGACCACACTCCTGTCCCTGTCATTACATTAGTTGTCCCCCGAACTTAGTTAGTTTCCGGGTCTTGTAGATCCTCCCCTTAGGATGGGGGCGGGGGGTCCTTTAGCAGTGGAAGCCCGCCCACTTCCTGGATCTCAATAGGTACAAGCTCTAACTACTCATTGACTTGTTGAAGAACCTTAACATTTCATGCATAAAGGCCCCAGTCCTGCAAACGTTTAAGCACGTGTGTGACTTTACTTGCATGAACGATCCCAGGGACTTTAGGGGGACTACTCACAAGAATAAAGTCACCCACGTGCTTGTAGGATCATGGCTTTGGAGAGAGGGAACATCCTCATTTGAGTTCTCTCCTAAGGCCATGATTAAAGGATCTCTCTCATCGAACGAAGGCGTTTCACTCTATGTGGTTTAGCGGTGGTTAGAAACCACAGAATTGGGATTTTTGAATTCTCTCACCCTCAAAGGTTCCAGAAGGTTCGGATTCAGGTTATTAGTTCTTGGGTCATCGCAAGGTGTGATTTCATAAGACATTCAGGGCCTGAACCAAAACAGGCCATTGAAGCCAATTGGTTTCAGTACATCAGGCCCTGTCAGCTCACATAAATACAGGGTTGTTTAAAAAAAAAAGTTTTACAAACCCTAAATTAACATAGAATTTATTTTTATTCGTATAATTTCTATTGTGCTTGGATGTGAACAGTCCCCTGCAACTCAAACACCGCAGCCTTTTCCTACAGCAGGTGGCATTCAGGGAGGTGAAACTGACAAGACACTGGCTAGAAACAAAAGTGAAACTGACTAAGCCCCGGATATGGGGTCCCAGTAGATGATCTGGAGTCTCATTGACATCGCAAAGGTGTCCTGCACAAAACAAGTTGCAGGGATGGTCTCCTAAAGCCTAATCCTAACCTTGTGGTTAAGAGGTTGACCTGGGACTCGGGTGATGTAGGTTCAAGGCCTGGCTCTGACACTGTCTCCCTGGGTGACCTTGAGGGCAGGGATCTCTAGCAGGAGGGTTCTCTGCCAATTGAAGTCACTAAGACACAGGATTTGGGGACTTCATCAGCAGAGTCAAGGAAAGGGTAGGGACGGTTTTGTGGCCTGCAGCATGCAGGGGGTCAGACCAGATGATCATAATGGTCCCTTCTGACCTTAAAGTCTATGAGTCTATGAGAAAATCACTTAATCTCTCTCTGCGTCAGCTCCCTTCTGTAAAATGGGAAGAGCGGGCCACGGTGTGTCTCTGACTATGCATCTAGCGAGCACCCAACACAATGCAGCCCTGATCTTGGTCAGGGCCTCTATGTGGTACCTTGATACAAATGATAATCGTTCGATCCATCCATGCACAACCTCACCACCGTAGGATCTGCTTGCAGCAACGGGGCCTTAGTCTGTTTCCATTTGCATTGAAGAGCAAGAAAATAAAGCAAACCACACCTGCGGTGGAAAGTGAATTAGATGGTTTTACAACTCTGTTTTAATAATCTTAAGCATTACTGGCACCCACGTATAGGATATTTGTGGCTTTTAGTTACTGCATCATTTCTGTAACCCTGACAATGTCCCCTTTAACATTTCAATCAGGCTCTCTAGAAATATTTTTTCATTTGCTCAAAAGGTCGCAGTCTGAGTCAAACCCGAGTTTAAGCACACGCAAGATGCCAAGCCGTAAGACACCTGCCCTTTAAAGGGTCACACATCTATTCCATTGGGTCTTTATTGCTTTTTCTTATCACTCCAGCACATACAATCCCCCTTGCACCTTCTGAGGGCATTACACGGGCTGAGCCTCACAGGCCCTGTGTGTTTTGCAGGGGTTTCATAGTCTAGGGTGGACAGGTTCCCATATTCAGATGGATTTCCCATATCCAGAGACTTAGCATAGCCAGTTGTGGAGCGGTTTTTGTATCCACGGGCAGCAGGGCTCCCATATCCAGAGGTTGCATACCCAGAGAGACCAGGGCTTGCATATTCAGGTGTGTTTGTATTCCTGGCAGCAGGGGAGCTTGCATATCTGGAGGCAAAGGAACTGGTATATTCAGACGTATAGCCATAGGCTGAGGTTGAGGGACTGGCATGTTCAGAGGGGCTGGTATATTCAGAAGGGTTGGTATATTCAGAGGCTGAGAGGCTGGTATATTCAGAAGGGCTGGTATATTCAGAGGTTGAGGAGGGGCTGGTATATTCAGAAGGGCTGGTATATTCAGAGGATGAAGGGCTGGTTGATTCAGAGGCGGAGAGGCTGGTATATTCAGAGGGGCTGGTCGATTCAGAGGTTGAGGGGCTGGTATATTCAGAGGGGCTGGTCGATTCAGAGGCGGAGAGGCTGGTATATTCAGAGGGGCTGGTCGATTCAGAGGCGGAGAGGCTGGTATATTCAGAGGCGCTGGTCGATTCAGAGGAAGAGTCAGGCGCTGCCGGTGAGACCTGTCTCTTCAGCGGACTTTGCACAGCCCGAGGGGGCTGCATGGTCCCAGAGGGGTGGGTTGCAGTGCCCAGAGGGGATGCAGAGAGCCGGAGGAAGGCCCGGCTCCACTCCCTGGCTCCGGGATCCACCCCCACGCCGGGGCGCCTGTGCGCAGCGCCTGCTCCGTGCGCTCCGGGGCGGAGCGGAGCGGAGCTGGGCTGGGCGGCTGCCGCCGGAGCTGGATGTCCGGGCTCAGGGCGTTGTTGGGGCTCGGCCTGCTGGTCTCCTCGGGCTCCCGGCTGGCGGCGGCGGGCGCGGGGCGCTGCGCGGTGCAGCGGGCGTCTCCTGCGGGGGCCTGGGGCGCAGGCCGGGGGCGCAGCGGCAGCGCCATGCAGAACCCGGGGCGCAGCGGGGTCACGCACCTCAGGTAGCCCCCCGGCCCTGCCCCCGCCAAGGGGGCGCTGGGGAAATGGGGGGCTGCAGGGGAAAGGACTGGGGAGGGGAAATCGGGAGAGGGGGCTGCTGGGAGGAGATAGGAAATGGGGGGTGTAGGGAAAAGGGGGGCTGTAGTGGAGGAGGGGTAGGGGGCTGTAGGGGAGCCGGTGGAGGGGGAGAAATAAGGGGGCTGAAGGGGGAGGGGGCTGCAGCAGAGGAGAGGGGAAATGGGGCTGTAGGGGGAGAGGGCTGAAGGAGAAGAGGGGGGAAATGGGGGGCTGTAGGGAGGGGGCTGCAGGGAGGAGATAGGAAATGGGGGGTGTAGGGGCTGCAGTGGAGGATGGGTAGGGGGCTGTAGGGGAGCTGGGGGAGGGGGAGAAATAGGGAGGCTGTAGGGGGAGGGGGCTGCAGCAGAGGAGAGGGGAAATGGGGCTGTAGGGGGAGAGGGGGGAAATGGGGGGATGTAGGGGGAGGTGGGCTGCATGGGAGGAGAGGGGAAATGGGGGGCTGTAGGGGGAGAGGGCTGAAGGAGGAGAGGGGGAAATGGGGGGCTGTAGGGGGAGGGGGCTGCAGCAGAGGAGAAATGGGGGGCTGTAGGGGAGAAGGGGGGGAATGGGGCTGGAGGGGGAGGGGGTGCTGCAGGGCACCAGGAGAGGAGCTGAGGGAGGTGGTTGGACTGCAGGGGATGGGGAAAGGAGGGAGGGTAGTGGGGGGTTCTGCAGGGACCTGGGGCACCTTTCGGGGATGGGGAATAGCCCATTTGTCAGGGACTGAGAGGAGGGGAGGGGGTGTCTATAGGTGGTTGCTAAGTGGAGAGAAAAAGTGGAGAATCGGAGGATGAAAACACCCACTTGCACCTGTGCAGTGTGATTCTCTCGCCGTCCTCACCCCGGGCCCTGAGTAACCCCCGCTCCCTGCCTTCTTAAATTGCCTTTGCCTTTGCTTTTACAGTTTGGTAAAACAAACTCCCAGCCCCGAGGCACTAAAGCTCCCTGCAGATCAGTGGCCTGGCTTCAGCACTGGGGGGACAGAGAAGGCCTAGACTAGCCCATCTGACCTTTGGGTGCCTTCGTCACCTGAGAGGGGCGATGCCCTTGAGACAGTGGCTCCCTGGAGCAGCTTATTGCTGTGATGAGAGGGAATGTAAACGCTGAGCATCCGGGTACCCGGAGCAGCACCTGGATCTCGGCGGGGTTAGGACGGGATTCGACACACACCTCAGTACGTGTGGCATTTAGCACGGGCGTTCCACCGCCTTCTGAAGCCCGACCGCTGCCAGGGACAAGATGCTGATCTGATTTCCAGAGTCAAGCGGTCAGGACTGGCAGGGCCAGAGACAGGTGGCTGGAATGGCTGGATCAGTGATTATGACACGGTCAGGCTGGAGGTGCAAAACTTCACAAGCGTCGGTGAATCAGTGCTCTGATCTGGCGTGGCAAATCTGGCGTCCCGTGAAGGAAACAGACGTGCGTGTTCCCGCGGGGGGTTGTTAATTCGAGTTGGTCAATACATGGAATTCGTATCCCACGGGAAATGCCAAGACTTCGTTTTTAACCCAAATAGAAATCTTGGCCCTTTTTTGCAAAATGAAATATTCCAAAATATTTCCTGTGGCCCTCCTTGAAACATTTTGTGTTCCCACAAACTTTTGATTCAATTTGTACGTTTTCATATAAAAGTGGAAAGGGTAAAGTTCAAAGGAAATGCTTTGATCACTTCCCAGGCAAAATATTGGCGTCAGTACATTCCCACAGAATACTCCGGTGTCTCTGAATCAGCATTTTTCCCAACAGAAAAACGTTCTGTTGGAAGATTTCCAACCAGCTCTGTTATTCCTACGGGCCGCTGATCTTAGCAAGAGCCAGTCAGGAAACGCTAGGCCAGGGGTTCTCAAACTGGGGGTCAGGACCCCTCAGGGGGTCGCGAGGTTATTGGAGGTCGTGAGCTGTCAGCCTCCACCCCAAATCCCGCGTTGCCTCCAGCATTTATAATGGTGTTAATATATAAAAAAGTGTTTTTAATTTATAAGGGGGGGGTCACACTCAGAAGCTTGCTATGTGAAAGGGGTCACCACTACCAAACTTTGAGAACCACTGCGCTAGGCACACCCCAGCACTGTCAAGACGTTTGATGGTGGAGATCCCGAGGAAGACAGGCAGGATGTAAAACAGGAGAGATTGCGAGTGAGCCAGGGATGGTGGATGATACTTGTGGGGATTGGGATGTTGGAGCTGTTACATGTGTAACTTACGGCCTGGCTTCACTGCAGAATTAGCTGGAGCAGGGGTCGGCAATCGGCGGCACGCCTGCCAAAGGCGGCACGCGAGCTGATTTTTAGTGGCACTCTGCTGTCAGCTGGGGTCCCGGCCGCCGGCCCCACTCAGCCCGCTGCCGGCCTGGATGGACGGAACCCCGGGCCGGCAGCGGGCTGAGCGGGGCCAGCAGCTGGGACCCCGGCTGGCAGGAGCCGGCAGACGGGCACGCCACTTCTCAAAGGTTGCCGACCCCTGGGCTGGAGTGATCTGCGACTCCTCTCGAGTCAGCCTCGCTGAAGTGAGAGCAGCAACAGTGCAAAATAACCCTTGGCCACGCGGGCGCTGCTCGCTCATGGGTGGTGCAAAGTCTGCTGGGCTCCTTAGCGCTGCAGGGAGCTGAGCTGCTCCCCGAATTCTTTCCCAGTGCCTTGTGGGGGATCTTGCCTGTCCTTTCGGGCTGCCCGGGGGGAATTGCGGGACGGTACTGGAGGACTAGCTGCTCTCGAGTGGCGGTGTGAGCCGGGTGGTCGTGTTAGCTGCTGAGAGGCAGCACCTGTGCTAACGGCTGCGAAGACGAGCCGTTCAATCACACACACCCAGTGGCTCATGTCGTTTGCGTCTCCTCTCAGCCAGGAGGAAGCACAAGCCATTGATCAAGAGCTCTTCACGGAGTACAAGTTCAGCGTCGACCAACTCATGGAGCTGGCGGGGCTGAGCTGTGCGACGGCCATTGCCAAGGTGAGCACTGCACACCCGGGTCCCCCCTGCTTTCGGGGAGCCCCGCCCGTCCCGATCCAGCCATAACCTTCCAGGGAGGGGAGGGAGCTCTGTGCAGGGCCGGAAGGCAGCGGCGTGGCCCCTTGCAGCTCCTGCAAGTGATCGATCCAGGGGACCCAGGGTTGTAAATGAGGTTCTTAGATCAGTTTGCCCTGGGACGCAGCTTCCCAGGTTTATAAGGCTGTATCTGCCATCCCAGAGCACGAGACTAAACACAGCAGGATCATCTCTCTCTCACACGTGCGCATGCAGGCCACTGGAATGCAGCCACCTCTGGGGTGGAGGCCGCCAGCTAGGCAGCATGACAGCGTGCATTGTTATCCAGGCTTTTGGCAAGCAGCACAGCTACCTTGGAGGTGGCGTTATCGGTGCCTCTGTCTGTGGTCGGTTACAGGGCTCCGATCCCTGCTACCCCTGTGTTTCTACGAATGGCCTGTTGTGCTGTTTACCGAAGCCTGTTCTTTTCTCCCCCCGCAGGCCTATCCGCCCAGCTCCTTCACCAAAAGCCCACCCACGGTGCTGATCGTCTGTGGCCCGGGGAATAACGGCGGGGACGGCTTGGTCTGTGCCAGACACCTGAAGATGTTTGTGAGTAGTGCTGGCAATATGTCTGGAGACTTAAGTCCTCTCTGCCCAGAGCAGATACAGCAAAAGCAGCAGTCGAGCATGCGTCCTTCACGCGTATACGCTCATGCAGGAGTGAGCCAGACGATGCCTGGGATGGGAACCTCCCTGCTCCATTCAGATCTTAGCTGAGATGTTCCTTAGGGGGTGTGACGAAGTGGGACTGTTCTTAATGTTTCCTCTGAATACTGTGTGGGTGCCTCAGTTTCCCCTATGCATTTTTTAAGTCTCCAGTGTGCATAAATGGCCGACAATCTGTCTCCTAGCAACAAATGGCCAGGGCCCTTCCCCCCCTTGCAAGGGGCTAGCTAAAGGTGAACAAAGAGATCAGGTGACCTCCTGGCCCGGGAAAGAGACAAAGGCCAGAAAGGAGGGGCTGCATGGGGGTTTCAGTTTGGAGCTGGCTGGGGACTGGAAGGGAGGGCAGACGTGGGTGTCTGGCTCGCTGTGCCCCAGAATGGGCCTGGCTGAGTGGTCCCGTTCGCTGTACCTACAAGCTCTGTTTTAGACCGCGTTCCTGTCATCTAATAAACCTCTGTGTTACTGGCTGGCTGAGAGTCACGTCTGACTGCGAAGTGGGGGTGCAGGACCCTCTGGCTTCCCCAGGACCCCGCCGGGGCGGACTCGCTGTGGGAAGCGCACAGAGGGGCATATGCTGAATGCTCCCAGGAGAGACCCAGGAGGTGAAGCCGTGTGAGCTTCTTGCCCTGAAGACAGTCTGCTCTGAGGGAGAGGAGGCTCCCCAAAGTCCTGCCTGGCTTTGTGGGGAGCAGTTCCAGAGCATCGCCCGGGGACTCCGTGACAGGGGGCCCGTTCCTTTAGGACGGACCAGCCTCCCTCCCTCGCATACAGATTTTTCAGTGAGCAGCCCTGGGTGAAGTTCTGCCAACGCACTGCGGCAGGTGCAGCTGTTTACCTCGGCCCTGGGCACAAGGGTGTAGCTCTGGACGGGAGAGGGAACTAGGAGAGAGGAGGTGCTTTGGGGAACCATAGGGGGACAGAGAGGAGGCTGAAGTGTGTGGTGTTTGTTTGACCTGATACATCCAAGCCCCAGGCAGGTGACACTAGCTGTGGGTCTGTGCTGGGAATCAGCCCCGTGACCACACTGGAGCGTCGCCTGGAATTGTTGTCCCCGCAGGGCTACGAGCCGAGCGTGCATTACCCCAAGCGGCCCGGCAAAGCTCTGTTTGAAGGGTTGACGACTCAGTGCCAGAAGATGGACATTCCCTTTCTCTCGGAGTTCCCATCGGAGGTAGGGCGCGTGGAATATCCAGCATTGTTACTTTCGTGCTGTCTTGGTCCATTTCATGGCTTCAGTTGTATACGCCTCACTGCACAAAATAGGGGAGAGAGGCTCGCGTGCCAGACGCAGACCAAGGGTTAATTTCCTCGTCTAGGTTCGATTCTGAACCCTATTGCGATGGCCTAGTCTGACTTCCTGTAGCCAGGTTAAATCATTAATATTCACCAAGTGCTTTGGGATCTCAAGGAAGAAGGGGAAGCGAGGTGTCAGAGGGGAAAGGCTACAGGATGGAGCGTCTTTTTGTCCTGGTTTTGTACAGCACCTAACACGCTGGGGAGCTGCTCCATGACGGGGCTCTCAGGCACCACTGCAGAACCAATAAATCCAGTTAAAGTGGAAATGAGCAATGTGGGTTTATTACTTGTTCATGGGCATCTCTGTGGTGCTTATCGCCACAGCGTCTGGGCGTCCCCTGTATCTCTGACAAATGTACCTGGTGCTGCCACCCAATTCTCTGCAGAGCAGGGAGCGTGTGCGCAAATGACTGGGCCGTGGTCTGCTCTGTTACGCTGGTGTGAATCAGGAGTCACTCCACTGAAGTCAGTGCGTTTAGACTGGGGTAGCCGTGTTCTCTTTCTACAAAGATACGGGGCTTGAGCCTCCTCTCCCGTACGCCAGTCTAACTTCAGTGGAGCGGGACTCCTGCTTTACAGACGGGTGAGGTTAGAATAAGGCCCTTTGTATTTCGCTTGTCACCCCGGATTGACCTAGCTTGAGCTCAGCCACCCCAGTGTAAACCGATGCAGTTACTCCGGATTTACGCCAGTCTGAGACCAGGATCGGGCCCAGCTGGAGATGCTGGTACTTAAGACTATTTCTTGCCTAGATATGTTCTGTAGTGTGCATGTGCCGGGGTGGGATCCTGCTGTTTTAATCTCTTGACCCCCGTTTGCCTACAGGCCGTGCTGATTGACGAGCTGTATGGCTTGGTGGTGGATGCTATTTTCGGGTTCAGCTTCAAGGGAGCCGTGCGGGAACCTTTCGGCAGCATCCTCAGGACCTTGGAGCAAGTCACCGTCCCCATCGCCAGCATCGATATCCCCTCCGGTTCGTTCCATCCCGTCCCGGCGCTGCCCAGACTCTTGGGCATCCATTAACTTTTCTCTCTTGATCACATTGGCTGCATCAGCAGGGTTGTTATGTTCCTAGTGGGCCTCTAATGTCCTGGTGACATGCTGCGCTTTGCAGCGATGTCACCGGTCGGGACAGCAGCAGACCTGTTGGGTTATCCCAGGCTTCTGCTGTGAAGATTTGTACTATCGATTTAAACTCACTGGGCCAGCCAAATCCCGGTGGCCAGTGCCGGAGGCTTCAGGGGAAGGTAATTGTCTCTACCCTGGTAACACACTTGGGCAGTGCTGGTAGGGCAGGGAAAGGAAGAATTCCTTCTTGACCGTTGCCAGCTTGTGCCCTGCGAGTGAATTCACAAGCTGGCTTTATGTTACGTCAGCCAGTATTTGCTTTGTCAGCCATCGTGTTAGTCAGCATGAGGGTCTTGTGTTGAACTGGGACTCAGGAAAAGGGGGTTCAAGTCCCAGCTCCATGTGACCATGGGCAGATCTCTCTGTGCCTCAATTCCCCAGCTCTAAAATAGGGGCAAATACTTTTTCTCCCCCCCACTCTTCTGCAGCACCTAGGCCTGATCTCAGCTGGGGTTTCTAGGTGCTCCCGTAATGCACGGAAGAGACATTCTGGGAGTTGTTGATCAGTGAGAGGAGAATTGAGCCTTGCGTATTCCGTGGGGAACTAGTAACGCTCTTATGATTGACATCAGGGAAGCTCTTCAGATGTGGGAGGGAGTTTGCCTGGAGCGGGACTTACTTGGCTAACTGACTCTCCCTTGTTTTTTTTCAGGCTGGGACGTGGAGAAAGGCAGCCCCGACGGCCTCCAGCCCGACATGCTCATTTCTCTCACTGCCCCCAAGAAAGCGGCGCAGCATTTTGCTGGCCGCTATCACTTCCTGGGGGGCAGGTTTGTGCCAATGGCTCTGCAGCAAAAATACTCGCTTAATCTGCCGCCCTACCCCGAGACTGACTGCGTCCTGCAGTTACCCTAGCCGGGGCCAGGCAGGATTGGCTTTAGCCAAAATCTGAATGAGGGGGGGAATTTGATTGGGAAGCAGAGACAAGCCCTGCCCCGTGTTTGACTGAATCAAGCAGGTGTTGGGGGGAGGGGAGCATTGCTGGTTAGTAGGGGTGAGACTAGCTGTGCTGCGCAAGTAGGGCCTGGTTCTGCAAAGTGCCTTTGACTTGCGCTGATCTCACGGGTGGGGGCGCTCAGCGCCTTGTTTGGTGCTAGGAAATCCCCGGCATAGCTCTGCCTGGCGCGTGCAAAGCCAGCTGTGGTCAGCACACGTGTGCTGGGGATTGTGCTTGGTCTGACCCAAGGCCCTTTGCAGTCGGCGGCAGGCTTTGGATCAGACCCAAAGGGTTAAAGTTCATTAAAAGGGGGGGTGTATTTGTTGGGAGTTACAGGTGGGTCTAGAAACGAAGTTCTGACGTGAACTCTGTTTAATATACTACACACGGAAAGGCCTGCGTTCCATGGGCTTTACAGCTGTAGCCACCGCTGATGTGTATATAAAATCCACCTTGTTTTTTCTCTGCAATAAAAGATTTATTGACACTAAAAATCTCTGAATTGGCCTTTCCTTCCCTCTCTTCCCATCTGACCCATGCTGCAAACATACAGCGGGTGAAACCCTGGCCCTGTGAAGTCCGCGGCAAAACTCGCACCGCCGCTACTGGTGTTTCAACCCCGCATGGGACGCAACAGCCAGAAATGGGATGCAAAAGCTGGAGAATTGAGTTATTCACAAGTGGCATGATCAACTGATTCCCTTGCAGGGCAGAGCCGTGCTCAGTGGTTGTGATCAGCGCTGTGAGGGGTATTTTTAGTCTCCTCTTTGCTCCGCCTTGTCCGGGGTCAAAGGGTTTGTCTACACAGCACGTTACTGGGTGATAACATCCCGTGTGGACGCTGCTGCAATGCACTGAAAGTGCCTCACGCAGTAACCTGCTGCGTGGACAAGCCCTAAGAGCATCTGCTTCCGGCTGGGCTCCAGCAGCATGAAAAACCCCCACCCCGGCTATAAACGCCCCAGTGGCTCTTTTCCAGCAGTCGGACACTAGCCATGTCTTTCCACCCACGTACTTGTGCACAGAGCGGCCCCCTTGGGTAAGAGGGCCGGCCCGTTAACCCCTGCAGCCAAAGCGAGGGTGGGAAACGTGGGCTAAAGAGCGGTTACCGAGTGACTGGGAAGAGGGCCCGCAGCAGGAGATGAATGTGCGGCGGGTTCATAGCAGGCTGGAGGGTGGCACCCCCCTCAAACAGGATGAGCCCCCGTTCACTGCCCCTTCCTCTTTTTCTTCTTTTTGGCCCTTTCCCTGGGGCTGCCCTGGTCCGTCCTCCCCTCAGGCTGCTCCCTTGAGTCCGGCAACTCGCTCTCCAAACCCTCCGCCGCTTCCCCCTTCTCTTTCTTTTTCTTATTCCTCCTCTTCCTGGCCCGCCTCTCCTCCTCCTCGGCACAACCCCCCCTCTCTTTGGATCTCTTCCGCTTTTTCTTCTTGGCTTTCTGCCGCCTCTCAGCCGGGTTGCTGCTTTCCGGGGCCGACGCACCCGCCACTGCCTCCTGCTGACGCTCTGGGGCGCCGCCTCTCTGCTCCTCCTTCTGGCTGTACTTAGCCAGGAAGGCTCGCTCTTGCTCCTCGAGCCGGGCCAGCTTGGCACTCATGGTCAGACCGTGACGGGCTCCCCTGGGAAGAACGCACCGGACAGGGCAGGTTAACGACGGCCTGAGAAGAGATGGTGCCTAGGCCAGGGAGACCTGCGACCGCCCTCTCGTAAGTCAGCCCTGCAATGTATCCTCCCCACTTCCACTGCAGTTGCATCCGACAGACTCAGCTGGATACTGGCTGGTGCCTTGGGATGCTGGGGACTAGGGGGTGCGTGAGCCAAACCCCCCTTCCTTGGGCCTGAACTGGACTCCAGCTATCCCCCTCTCTGACTCCTGGGTCGGGCTAGCAAAGCAGGAGGGCCAAGTGTCGGAGGGGTTAGAACAGGTCCTGCTGGCAGGGCCTCCTTGTTAGCAGGGAGCCGGAGCAATGTGCCGCCAGGGGGCACAGCATAGGGTCTGAGCTCCAGCCCCACGCTCCCACCGCACTCAGAGGTGAGGACGGGTTCCTGAGATGTGGAATCAAACAGAACCAGCCCCCCAACTCAGCCTGCTCTGAATAGCCCCCAGCCTGGGACGTACAGTCCAGGAGCCTTAAAAGTCCACCTGAGCTGCAGGAAAGGTAGGTCATTCAGTGGAACTCTCTCCCCTCCCCAACCACCATGCTGGATAAATGGAAGGCACCAGGGCTGGAAGGGATCCTGGTGCAATTGAGGAAGGGGGAGGACGTGGCGTTCCGAGCCAGCACTAGCCATGTCTTTTCGCCCACTTACTTGTGCGCAGTGCGGCCGCCGCAGGCTCGGACCAGCTCCTCATCCGTGAGCCTGGGGGAGAGAGACAAGAGAGTTTGCAGCAGGGATCACTGGGGTGCTAACTGCTAAAGGGGTCGCCCGCTGCAGTGCTTCTGTAGGCCGAGCTGTATATCCAAGGGATGACACCGCCGCCTGCGATATGCATAAGGCAACACCTGGGGAGAGATTCCCCCAGTGGAAACCAGGCATTTCCGGTTTTCCAGTTGTCCCCAGGACTGAATGAATTAGTCAGAGGCTGGCTGGCTAGGCCACCAGAGGTGGGTGGGTGGGTGGGTGGGTGTGTGTGTGTGCTCCCCAGTGCCCTTCTATTCAGCGGGCCCACATTCTGTGTCCTACCCCGCCCCTACTACATGGGGCACTAGACAGAAAGGGACAGCTGCTCACCTACCCCTCATGGTGCTTGCAAGTCCCAGCGAGGAGGGGAGAACTGACTATTTCACTCCTAGGGTGCCACCAAGAAGCCAAGTGCACCACTCCCCTGGAGAAATGGTTCAGTCCCCGAGCAAACCCTGAGCTCTCTGGCAAGTCGGAGTGGGGAGGAAGACCCAGCAGGGATCTTGCGCCCCCCGCCCCCCCCTTGCATGTGGCACAAGGACTCCTCCTGCACTGCTGGGGGGTGGGGGGAACGACAGCTCTAATACAATGGAGATCAACTAGCCGTGGGACAACACAGCAGTCACAGGGACTACTGCAGAATCCGATCACAGAGTAGGACTGCCCCTCCCCCAACCTCCTTGGGGTACAGGCTGTTCTCACAGGATCTGGCCCTCTGAGCAGAGATGGGTCCTGTGGCTGGTGCCTTTAGCACATGGGCCAGCCCAGTGGCTCAGAACAGCTGCTCCCTGCCCCCAGGCCTGGCTGGGCACTTACTTCCTAACACTGGACAGGTCCAATTTCTCCTCCTCGTCCTCACTGCTCTCCGAGGTGGAAACCTGCTTCGTTGGCTCCTCCCCTCCTGCCGTCAGCGTGGCCGCCTGGGACGGAGACAGGTGCAGTCAGAAATCACCGTGCTGGAGATACCCCCACCTCCCCACGGTCCGTGCTGCAGATGAAGGGGAAGCTAGTGGGAGGGTGGGGGAGCAGGCTCTGTGTTAGTACAGACAGGTAGCATTGCAGATTAGATTGAAAGTCAGGACTTCTGGGTTCTATCCCCAGCTCTGCCTCTCTGGGTAGCCTTGGACACAAGTGATGGTCTCTTTCTGGGCCTCAGTTTCCCCATCCCCACATCTATGCACAATTCACGAAGGGCGGTGAGGAATTGGAGAGGGTACAGAGAAGAGCCGCGAGAATGATTAAAGGATTAGAAAATGTCCCATATAGCGATTGAGCTGCCCGAGTCTACGTATTTAGTTTAACAGAGAGAAGGGCAAGGGGTGACTTGATCACAGTCTCTACGTATCTGCATGGGGAACAACTACTGAATCATGGGCTCTTCCATCTAGCAGAGGAAGGTCTAAGATGAGCCAACGGCTGGAAGCTGAAGCTAGACAAGCTCAGACTGGAAATAAGGTGTACCTTTTGAACAGAGAGAGTCATTACCCAAGGGGCGTGGTAGATTCTCCATCACTGGCAGTGTTTAAATCAAGATGGGATGTTTTTTCCAGAAGATCTGCCCTAGCAATGACTTTGGGGCAGTTCTCCGGCCTGGGTTATCCAGGCGGTCAGACTAGACAATCACAGTAGTCCCGTCTGGCCTGGGAAGCTACGAAATGCTCCACTACCCCCACTTGAGGGATGAGCACAGGGGTGTGAGGAGGTAGCACTCTATAGGGCAGCAGCGGCGGGGGAGGGATAGCTCAGTGGTTTGAGCATTGGCCTGCTAAACCCAGGGTTGTGAGCTCAATCCTTGAGGGGGCTATTTAGGGATCTGTGGCAAAAATCTGTCAGGGACAGTACATGGTCCTGCTGTGAAGGCAGGGGACTGGACTCCATGACCTTTCAAGGTCCCTTCCAGCTCTATGAGACAGATATATCCCCATATAATGTGTGTCATTAGCCCCAGTATCTAGGCCACATTCCCCTCCACGCAGCTTCAGCTGGATACACTATTACTGTCCCTAAACTGTACAGTGTTGCAGGACAGGTGTCAAAACAGCTGTGTGCCTGACCCCAGAGTCAGCTGCATTTCAGCATAGGGAACGTGATCCCCGTGCACCGTTGCTATGTGCTGTCAGACTTCTGCCCTGTTTTACCCCAGAGGCAGCAGCATTTCAGAGCTCAGTGAGCGAACCCTATGCTGCATCCTTATATGCTGTCCAGCTACCACGCTCCACCCCAGAGGGGGCTGCATTTCAACACTGGGTGGGCAATCCCTGCACAGCGTCACTATGCGCTGCCAGACAGAATCCAGGAGAATCTTGGCTCATTTCACGCCCAAGGTGGCTGAAGTTCAGCAGTGGCTGAAGCCTGTGTGTAGTTGTGGGATCTTTCAGGACAGAAGGCACTACAGAAATGCTAGACGTTAGAGCCGACAGCACAGGAGCCTGTCTGCAGCGACGGGGAATCCCGAACACCGACCCGCGCGCCCTATTACCTTCACAAAGCGGCCATACAGCATGCTCCTGGCACTGGGTGCTTTGCGGGGCTTCTTGTTGGTGATTTCCCCGTCCTGCTCAGAGAGCTTTTTCATTTGGACGCCATCCTAGGAGATTTAAACAGGCATCGTGTGAACAGCCAGAACTCACGACAGGCCACTAGCTAGTTTAATTACGTGCTCCATATTTCACACTTACATACGGTTAATCATAGAACCGTAGAAGTGCAGGACTGGACGGGACCTCAAGAGGTCATCTAGTCCCGTCCCTTGCACTCACGGCAGGACTATGTAATAACCAGACCATTCCTGACAGGTGTTTGTATTCTTATCTGTATTGCAGTACTGCCTAGGAGCCCTGGCCCAGGGCCCCATGGTGCTAGGCGCTGTACAAACACAGAACAAAGAAACAGTCTCCATCCCAAAGAGCTTCCAATCTAAGTACGAGACAGGAGATGACCGGTGGATACTCTCAGATGGGATGGGGGGGACGGGGAGAGGGAGACGATGAGACAGTATTGCTCAGTAACACAGACACTGGCTGCCTAACAGTTCTGGAGTTTTTCTGTTAGCATCACGGCAAAGGAGAGCGTTCAATCTCAAATCACTTTGCCAACGTGGCTCGGTATCATCGGCTCTGTTTTAGAGATTGCGTGCCTCAGTTTCCCAGAGGGAGAACACCATGCCCGAGCCAGCACAGCACTGCGGCAAAAAGAGAAAGCCGGTGTCCTGCCACCCAGCCCAGTACCTTTCCACATGAGACCCTTGGACCAGTGAGCAGAAAAGAAAGAAAGAATCAACTGTAATGTTTTTTCTGATCACTGGTCCAAGGATGGTCTTGTGGTTAAGGTACAGGTGAGGCCTCAGGACTCCTGGATTCTACACTCCCAGCTCTGGCACTGTGACCCTGGACAAATCACAGCACCTCTCTGTGCCTCAGTTTCCCCATCCTTAAAAAGGGGATGACTATAGTGATCCCCCTTTGTAAAGCCCAGCATCTCGTCAGATCAGGCCCGTGACGCACGGTCCTTAAGAACATGTGTGACAGTCACCACCAGTACTGAACCAGGGATCTCCCGAGCGAAAATCATGAGCCATTACAGATTGAACTGAGGACCCAGGCTCTGTAGCAGGGGGCTGTAACAGACACCTAGCGTCAGAGGACTGGCCACAGAGGGAGATGCACACTGAGTGGCGAGTTGCGGGAGCTCCATTCATTATAGCTTTGGCCAGGGAAAACACCCAAAGCGCTTTTGGAGAAGTGAGCAGGGTCCGGCTTTGTTCTGGGAGGGCATCTCCTATACAACCACGTCTGTAGCCTGGCATCGGCCGCTCTTTGTCAATCCCATCTAGCTCTTAGCACTTAGATCAAGACGTCCAGGCCTCCCTGATCCCCCCCAACCCCTAATCTCCCCCTTTACCTGCCCAGCCTCCACCGAGATGTTCGCAGCCGACTTGTTGAAGAGGTGATCCCACCAATGGAAAGTGAATTGCTCTGCTGGGTCGTGACCCACCTGGGTTGGAAAAGAAAGGGTTTAAAAAACCCTGCCTTGCTCCCCTTCAGGATTTGCTGATCCAACACAGCTGTCGGGATCCTTCCCAACCCAGTCAGGCTCTAGGTCCTCCTTTATTTACAAAGCACAGAGCTTGTGCAAGTGTGGGACATTCAAGGAGCTTGAGGCGTATGCGTGTGCAAGGGAGGGCCCTAGGCTGGCAATGGAGTGGGACAGCTCAGGCCAGGGGGAAGCCAGTTTAAAGCCAACCTCATCTGTTGGCCTAGCAGGGGCTGGGGGAGCAGCCAAAGCGGCAAAATCGGCTCTGGGAGGGAAGGCAGCAGAGAGAAGGAGCAGCTGATTCTCTTTTGTCAATCCAGAAGCAGCGCTGATGGAACGGCATCAGGTGCGGCCACGAGAGCCTTTGAAAGATAGGAATAAAGGGGGCCCAGAGGGGGCCTTCAGCACCTCAATCTCACACACACCAAAAGAAGTCTCGAAGGGGAGAAAAATCAGACAAACCTACAATTTCAACAAGCCTGCCCCACTAGGAATTGGGCTGAGACCCATCAACCTCATTCCATGCAGGCCCAAGGAGCAGCCAGATGGCAAACGAGCAGGATCTAAACAGCCTATTCGCAGTCCCCAGAGTCATCCAGCCCCCAGAGCACTCCAGCTATGTATAAGGCCAAGGGGGCACCGCATTATACAGCCTAGATGTACTGATGATAAGTTTTGCTTGTATAGACCTGGTCTTCCTTACCCCAGCTGTGTCGCATTTCATTTTCACTTTGATGGCTTCAGAGATGCCGTTCTCTCGTTTCCCCAGCCCTTTGCCTAGAGAGAGCACAGCAAGATAAATGCAGGACTTCCCTCACATTAATGGCTCCTGGAGGGATCGTAGGTGGGGATCGAACCCACAACCTCTTGATCCAAAAACACAAGCCCCAGCTTCTTAAGCTGAAAGACTAACCAGCAACAGAACCATAAACCTTCTACATGGTTCAGGCACTAGACGGGGACAAAGCTCCAACAAGCCCCTTGCACGGAAATGGAAAACCCAGTGCAGCCAAGAGACACAATATTGTGAGCACAAGAATCACCAGATTGGATCAGTACTGAGATCCTTCTAACCCACTGATCTGTGCCCAACAGTGGCCAGCACCAGCTGCTTCAGAAGAGAGTGTGAGAAACCCTTCACTATTGGGATAACCTTTTCTGGGGCAAGGTTTCCTCCTGACCCTCATAAGTCAGAGATTGTCTTAAACCCTGAAGCATGAGGTTTAATATCCCTTCAAAAAATTCTATCATTGACTTATTATAATTTTGGCCATTCTTATTGTCTACCTACACACTCAATCCCTCGTTGAATCTGGGCCTCGATGACATCTTGTGGTAAGGAGTTCTGCAGTCCAATGGCACATTGTTCGAACAAATTATTTGCATGTATCAGTTTTGAATGTGCCACGTTTCAATTGTATTGAGTATCCCCTGGTCCTTATGTTGGGAGACAGGGAGCAAAGGAGCTTCCGACCCACCTCCTCCAGATCAATCGTTATTTTGTGCACCTGATTTTTGGATGCATCAAGTCCGTACCTTGTTTCCAGCCGTGCCTCTGTAACTGCTGCTCTGCAAACGTCATCCCCCCGGTCTTGTTCTTGGGAGAGCCGTTCATGATGGACTCAGGTTGCTATTCTAAAGCTTGATGCTACTTGAACCCTGCAGTTTCCAGGCCTCCCTGTGCATCACTCTATCGTAGGAAGGTGGCACATAATTACACATGCTGAAATGATAATTTGCATTGAGCAGCATCCATTGCCAATAGACTATAAACATACAGGCAGTGTGGCGTAGTGGACCGGGACTCAGGAAACCTGGGCTCTATTCCCAGTTCCACCACTGACCTACTGTGTGACCTTGGGCAAGTCATTTCACCTCCCTGTGCCTCCGTTTCCCCATCTGTAAAATGGGGACAAGGATACTGATCTCCTTTGTAATGGGTTCTTTGCAAGAAACCAGAAGGGCAGTACCTGCCCCACCCAGTGCCCCCCATCCCATGTGAACAGTTGGCAAAACTGATCTGTGCTATTCCAAATGGGAGATCAAATCCAGGGAAAGCAAGACAAAGGGAGCCAAGTACAGCACCCAACCCTTGGCATCCCCCTCCCTCCAACCCTCTATATGCCCCCCACTAGCTCTCCGTCCCCAAGCATGCCAGTTCCCCAGCCCCCCCGGATTCCCATCCAACCCCCACCCCCAGCTCTTCAGCTCCCCATCCAGCCCCCCCACCTTCAGCTCTACCAGCCCCCCAGCTCCCCATCCAGCCCTCTCCAGCCCCCCACCTTCAGCTCTCCATCCAGCCCCCTTCAGCTCTCCAGCCCCCCAGCTCCCCATCCAGCCCTCTCCAGCCCCCCAGCTCCCCATCCAGCCCTCTCCAGCCCCCCAGCTCCCCATCCAGCCCTCTCCAGCCCCTCAGCTCCCCATCCAGCCCTCTCCAGACCCCCACCTTCAGCTCTCCATCCAGCCCCCTTCAGCCCCCCACCTCCCCATCCAGCCCTCTCCAGCCCCCCCCAGCGCCCCATCCAGCCCTCTCCAGACCCCCACTTTCAGCTCTCCATCCAGCCCCCTTCAGCCCCCCAGCTCCCCATCCAGCCCTCTCCAGCCCCCCAGCTCCCCATCCAGCCCTCTCCAGCCCCCCAGCTCCCCATCCAGCCCTCTCCAGCCCCTCAGCTCCCCATCCAGCCCTCTCCAGCCCCTCAGCTCCCCATCCAGCCCTCTCCAGACCCCCACCTTCAGCTCTCCATCCAGCCCCCTTCAGCCCCCCAGCTCCCCATCCAGCCCTCTCCAGACCCCCCCAGCGCCCCATCCAGCCCTCTCCAGACCCCCACCTTCAGCTCTCCATCCAGCCCTCTCCAGCCCCCCAGCTCCCCATCCAGCCCTCTCCAGCCCCCCAGCTCCCCATCCAGCCCTCTCCAGCCCCTCAGCTCCCCATCCAGCCCTCTCCAGACCCCCCCCAGCGCCCCATCCAGCCCTCTCCAGACCCCCAGCGCCCCATCCAGCCCTCTCCAGACCCCCACCTTCAGCTCTCCATCCAGCCCCCTTCAGCCCCCCAGCTCCCCATCCAGCCCTCTCCAGCCCCCCAGCTCCCCATCCAGCCCTCTCCAGCCCCCCAGCTCCCCATCCAGCCCTCTCCAGCCCCTCAGCTCCCCATCCAGCCCTCTCCAGACCCCCACCTTCAGCTCTCCATCCAGCCCCCTTCAGCCCCCCAGCTCCCCATCCAGCCCTCTCCAGACCCCCCCAGCGCCCCATCCAGCCCTCTCCAGACCCCCCCAGCGCCCCATCCAGCCCTCTCCAGACCCCCACCTTCAGCTCTCCATCCAGCCCTCTCCAGCCCCCCAGCTCCCCATCCAGCCCTCTCCAGCCCCCCAGCTCCCCATCCAGCCCTCTCCAGACCCCCCCCAGCGCCCCATCCAGCCCTCTCCAGACCCCCAGCGCCCCATCCAGCCCTCTCCAGACCCCCACCTTCAGCTCTCCATCCAGCCCCCTTCAGCCCCCCAGCTCCCCATCCAGCCCTCTCCAGCCCCCCAGCTCCCCATCCAGCCCTCTCCAGCCCCCCAGCTCCCCATCCAGCCCTCTCCAGCCCCTCAGCTCCCCATCCAGCCCTCTCCAGACCCCCACCTTCAGCTCTCCATCCAGCCCCCTTCAGCCCCCCAGCTCCCCATCCAGCCCTCTCCAGACCCCCCCAGCGCCCCATCCAGCCCTCTCCAGACCCCCCCAGCGCCCCATCCAGCCCTCTCCAGACCCCCACCTTCAGCTCTCCATCCAGCCCTCTCCAGCCCCCCAGCTCCCCATCCAGCCCTCTCCAGCCCCTCAGCTCTCCATCCAGCCCTCTCCAGCCCCCCAGCTCCCCATCCAGCCCTCTCCAGCCCCTCAGCTCCCCATCCAGCCCTCTCCAGCCCCCCACCTTCAGCTCTCCATCCAGCCCCCTTCAGCTCTCCAGCTCCCCATCCAGCCCTCTCCAGCCCCCCACCTTCAGCTCTCCATCCAGCCCTCTCCAGCCCCCCAGCTCCCCATCCAGCCCTCTCCAGCCCCTCAGCTCCCCATCCAGCCCTCTCCAGCCCCCCACCTTCAGCTCTCCATCCAGCCCCCTTCAGCCCCCCAGCTCCCCATCCAGCCCTCTCCAGCCCCCCAGCTCCCCATCCAGCCCTCTCCAGCCCCCCAGCTCCCCATCCAGCCCTCTCCAGCCCCTCAGCTCCCCATCCAGCCCTCTCCAGACCCCCACCTTCAGCTCTCCATCCAGCCCCCTTCAGCCCCCCAGCTCCCCATCCAGCCCTCTCCAGACCCCCCCAGCGCCCCATCCAGCCCTCTCCAGACCCCCCCAGCGCCCCATCCAGCCCTCTCCAGACCCCCACCTTCAGCTCTCCATCCAGCCCTCTCCAGCCCCCCAGCTCCCCATCCAGCCCTCTCCAGCCCCCCAGCTCCCCATCCAGCCCTCTCCAGACCCCCCCCAGCGCCCCATCCAGCCCTCTCCAGACCCCCAGCGCCCCATCCAGCCCTCTCCAGACCCCCACCTTCAGCTCTCCATCCAGCCCCCTTCAGCCCCCCAGCTCCCCATCCAGCCCTCTCCAGCCCCCCAGCTCCCCATCCAGCCCTCTCCAGCCCCCCAGCTCCCCATCCAGCCCTCTCCAGCCCCTCAGCTCCCCATCCAGCCCTCTCCAGACCCCCACCTTCAGCTCTCCATCCAGCCCCCTTCAGCCCCCCAGCTCCCCATCCAGCCCTCTCCAGACCCCCCCAGCGCCCCATCCAGCCCTCTCCAGACCCCCCCAGCGCCCCATCCAGCCCTCTCCAGACCCCCACCTTCAGCTCTCCATCCAGCCCTCTCCAGCCCCCCAGCTCCCCATCCAGCCCTCTCCAGCCCCTCAGCTCTCCATCCAGCCCTCTCCAGCCCCCCACCTTCAGCTCTCCATCCAGCCCCCTTCAGCCCCCCAGCTCCCCATCCAGCCCTCTCCAGCACCCCCCCAGCGCCCCATCCAGCCCTCTCCAGACCCCCACCTTCAACTCTCCATCCAGCCCCCTTCAGCCCCCCAGCTCCCCATCCAGCCCTCTCCAGCCCCTCAGCTCCCCATCCAGCCCTCTCCAGCCCCCCACCTTCAGCTCTCCATCCAGCCCCCTTCAGCTCTCCAGCTCCCCATCCAGCCCTCTCCAGCCCCCCACCTTCAGCTCTCCATCCAGCCCTCTCCAGCCCCCCAGCTCCCCATCCAGCCCTCTCCAGCCCCTCAGCTCCCCATCCAGCCCTCTCCAGCCCCCCACCTTCAGCTCTCCATCCAGCCCCCTTCAGCTCTCCAGCGCCCCATCCAGCCCTCTCCAGCCCCTCATCTTCAGCCCCTCCGACTCCACCTCCAGCCTCCCACCTTCTGCTCTCCAGGGGCCCCCGATATCTCCAGCCCCCTCGGCTCCCCATACGCAGCCACTCACTGTTACACCGGATTCCTTCCCCGCAGCCACATGCCCAGCGCTGCATGGAGGCCGCCATCTTCCCGGAAGTAAAACCTTTCACACACGCCCGCCGCTCTAGGTTTGCGAGGAACCATAGAGGAGAAATTGCCCCTCGTGTCTAAACCATAGAGTTCGAATCCTCCAGGGATGTTGCCCTGCAAAGCATGTCCCACCCCCACCTGCCTTGATGCCCCTGCATCATGGATCCCCTGGCCCCAGCTGATCTGGTCCCAGGGCAACTAGTCACTGTGGAAAATTTCCCGTAAAACATTGAGGGAAAACGCGTGTCCTCCCCGCACGTCCCCGGAAAAAACAACAACCCTTTATTGTTGTTTCACTTGGATTGGTTTGTTTTTTTGGCAGCGTAAAACCAAAATACAAAACAAATCAACAGAACACCATCCTCCCCCAAAGCCTGGTGGGGCTTTGGTTTGTTTTCCTTTTTGCCAGTGGCAAAGGAGCCGGGGAGAGGGGAGGGGGCTGTTTCATAGGCAATGTCGGAAGAAAGTTTTTTTAAAAAATGTCCCACGAAGAGCAAGTGGCATTTGGCTGAGTTGAACAAGGAGGCCGAGATGCCTTGGCAGTGAGTCAAATCTGCTTCCATGTTGCTACTTACTTAGACTGGAAACTGAAGCAGGGCCTGGCTTTGTTCTGTGGTTGTGGTCCATGAGCAATGCTGCAATACGGATAATATGAAGCTGCAGGTTATCCCCCTCCATCGTCTCCTCTCCTCCCATCCCATCCCCACTCAGCCCGTCTAGAATCAAGTGACCTTCCCATCTGAGTTATTCTGTCACCTCGCCTGTTATCTCTTTGCCTTTGAAAGGTTGGAAGGAGGCACCATTTTAAAGGGACACGCAATACCACGACAACGACGACAACACCACAACAAGGAGCTCGGATCGCTGCCGAGGGGGCTGACAGAGAAATGCCTCCCCCCCTTGCAACCATTGTATGCCATAAAAGCATTGCTATTACCGAACAAAACCCCCAGCGCTGGATTGCATCACCCAGAGACAGACCCTGTCAGAAAGCTTTCTGTTACCATGGCAACCGTCACATGGCACTTGGCCCCTGTCAGCGCGAGGATGTTTGTTTCTTCATGCGCCTGTACCTAAAAAAAGATGGCCAGATTCTGCCCCCACACACAGGGTAAATCAGCCTAGTTGCATTGGAATTAATGGACCAGATTCCCCCGCCCCCTGGTGTAAATCAATGTCACTCCACTGAAGTGCTGCTGATTTACACCAAATAAAAAATAATAATATATGGAGATATGCCTATCTCATAGATCTGGAAGAGACCCCGAGAGGTCATTGAGTCCAGCCCCCTGCCTTTACTAGCAGGACCAAGTACTGATTTTGCCCCAGATCCCTAAGTGGCCCCCTTAGGGATTGAACTCACAACCCTGGGTTTAGCAGGCTAATGCTCAAAGTGCTGAGCTATCCCTCCCCCCGTTAGCTGTGGATTTGGCCCCAGTGTCAAAATGCTACCTTAATCAAAGGTCGGAGGAACAGGTGTCCACCCCACCCTCCCAAGCTAACCACCCTTCCTGTTGTAGCTTCATAGTTTCAACAGACGCGTACAGATTGATGGTAAAAATCGCGTCAGTCACATTGGGAGAGATCCTCAGTTGGTTTAAATTGTCATAGCCCCCTTAATTTCAATAGAGTGATGCTGATGTACACCATTTGGGGCTCTGGCCCATTTGACACCCATGGAGCTATGCCCGTTTAAACCAGCGGGGGAGCTGGCCCATTGACATCATGAGAATTTCAGCATTTCCCTGACACTTTAATGGTCTACAGTGTCTCATTCTAATTTTCATCTGGATTAAAGAATTAGGTCGTGCTCCATCCGCAGAGCACTAATCAGATCAGAGCTCTTTATGAAAGGTGCTAACTCATCGTGGGCCCCGGAGCACCTAGGGGCATCGCATTAAAGGAGAGTGAACGATGATTTGGCCTTCACCCCAGCCTGGTCCACCCAGGCACCGAGGGGCCAGGATGGCATGCAGCCCATCTGCTGCAAGGAGTACTTCCGGGGGGTGGGGGAGAGAGTGCCCATGTCTGAGCAACTTAAAGGAACATGGGAGACTATTGTCCCAGTCCCGTCATCCCTTCCCCATCCATCACTCGAAATAAGGTGATATAACAGGAGAACAATAAGACTCCACCTGCCCTGGGAGAATTACCTGCCCCTGCCCCTCCATCCCCCTCATTACGAGCTATGAGCAAAGCCGCGCTAAGAGCATTGCCTAGAAAAAACTTGAGGCCGGTTAGGCTGCTGCTGGGCTGAGGCTGCTGCTGGGCTGAGACCCCAGCGTCTCTTGCTGACCAATACTGTCTCACTGTTTCCTTGTGCTCCCCCATTGAGCTGTCTCTAGCCAGGTGTTGTCTCTTGTCGCGTACTTAAATGGGAAGCGCTTTCGGACAGGGACTGTCTTGTTCTGTGTTTATACCTGCACAGGGTCCTGGTGCATGACTGGAGCTCCGAAGCACCACCACAATACAAAAAGCAACTCATAACAATGCAATGATTCAGCTATTCTGTCTCCTTATTGCAAAAAGACTGTACTAAAAAATGGAATTAAACTAAAGCCAGTCTGATATTCTTCAGTAACGGCGTTGGTAGGGTCTGCTAAATCCCCTGGATTCTCCTGAGGCCCTAACAAGCGTCCTTTGCATGATTAATTATCACACCCTGCACTTTTCTAGAGTCTTCCCTCTCAGGATCTCAAAGCACTTCGTAATTGTAATGCGCAGCTCTTTTCTTATGTAGATCTCCAAGTGCTTTACCAAGGAGGTCGGTCTCCTTAGCTCCATTTTACAGCTTGGGAAACTGAGACACAGCAAGGTGCAGCGATTTGCTCAAGGTCACCCTGTGAATCCACATCGGAACCAGGAATAGAACCCAACAGTCCTGGCCCCAACTCCAGCACTTTGACCCCTCTGCCCTGCAGTGAAAGGCAAAGCTGAAAGACGACTCCAGATCGCTCACTGGCTGTGTTGTGTGTCAGAGAGTCCTCTAAAGGCAATTCAGCATCATGGCTGAGGTACTGGCAGGGTAACAAGAAATACAGAAAGTGCTATGCCAGCACAGACCATCTAGAGCTTTCTCTCTGGACTAGGTCATCCAGAACAACACCGCTAATCCAGTCAGAAAAGGCCATCTAGAACTGTCCACCTAGCCTAGTAGTGTTCTCCTTCTAGTCTGGAGCTGCCTAGAACAAGGCCACTTAGAATCACCCTTCAAGTCTGGGGCAGTCTAGAATGGGCCTCTAGAACAATGCATCTCATTCAGGTGAACTAGTCCAGAAAATACTATCTAGAATATATCCGAAGAAGTGGGCTGTAGTCCACGAAAGCTTATGCTCTAATAAATTTGTTAGTCTCTAAGGTGCCACAAGTACTCCTGTTCTTTTTGCGGATACAGACTAACACGGCTGCTACTCTGAAACCTATCTAGAATATGTTGTCTAGATCGGTCCATGCAGTCTAGCCCAGAACAGACCATCTAGCTGGTCCATTTCACCTCGTGTCCTGAACCCAACCTCAGCCAATGCTGGATGCTCCAGAAGCAGGTGAAGTACCCACAAGGTTCTACATATTCCCCCACCCTCCCAGTGTCCCATGGCAACACAGCCAGGAACCCAATCCAATCTGGCAATCTGCCACCCACCTGACTAGCAGTGTCGGAGTCTGACACAGAGGAATGCAATGGTGGTTGCCAAGAGAAGGGGACACACACACACCCCTATCCCTTACCGCCATGCTATGTTAATGAGATTCTCTCACCTCTATTTCACCAGGCCCTCAAGGCGCTCCATGAAGCCATTTCTTCCTCATTACTAGCAGGAAATGAGCTCTCGGGCTAATGAGCCATGGGCAGAGCAAAAGGGGGAGCAGGTTGTTTTTTTATACTTCATTTATTTAAGCTGTCCACTGACTCTTCCACCCTTGTTTGGGTGTCATGGCGACCGCTGCCATGAACACTAGTGAAAACCACTAATGAGCTGCTAATATCCTGGCCGCTAATTAAACCCCTTTGGAGAGACAGTAGCTGTCAGCCCAGAGTAGGGTTTGTGGAGGCTTGGAGAAGGGGATTTTGTGGGCACAGCTCAGAGCTCTGTGCTGGCAAGGGGACCTCAAGCACCCCAAAGGGGTCAGAGTCACCCGTCAAGTTCACAGATGGGTTTGGATTCCCATCCCTTCCAAAACTGGGGGTTCAGGCTCAGCAGCGAATTGAACTTCACAGCCATCCCCCAGCAAGTCAGGGGCAGAGCTAGGAAGAGAACCCAGGCGTCCTGACCCCCAGGCTCCATCCAGTAGCTGACACTCCCTCCCTCCACAGCCAGGATTCTTGGGTTCTATTCCTAGTTCAGGAAGGGGAATACGGCCTCGTGGCTAGAGCAAGGGACTGGAAGTCAAGATTCATTCCGTTTATTCCCACCTTTGACACTGGCTTGCTGCATGACCTTGGACAAATCACACCGCTGCTCCGGGCCTCAGTTTCCTCACCTGTGAAATGGGGAACACTTTGGAATGCGGGGGGGGGAGGGAAACCTTCCATTAACAGTAGCAAACCCTGCTAATCCTTAGGTAAAACCAGCGGCATCATTACTTCTAAACAAATTTCTTCTCCAAAGCTCTCCCCCCATTTCACCTTTTAAGAAATACAAGCGCAGTTGTTTGCCACTGGGGACTGAATGAAGCAGAACCAATGCACTCAGGCCCTATTGCTAAGAGACAACTCTCTGGAGCACAGAAGAATCTCCGGGCTGAGATACAGTGACTGCCATCAAATTGCTTCTTTTCTTTCCATCATGCAAGTGACTCAGGATTCGGAGGCATGACAGGGTTAGCAACTTATCCCTGGGGAACGGCAAAATCATATAGTTAAGCAGAAGCCGAGGTGTTTAAAGGGACATTTTCCTTAGAACAGGCTAAAATCTGACCTGTCGGCTTTTCCCACCTGTTTACAAAGTCCTTGTAAATCTTATTTGTGTGTGTGTGTAGAGAGAGAGGAGTGAGGCAATGCTCTTTAAACCAAATGCTTTGAAGTTGTTTTTCATAATGAAAAATAATGGTCGCCGTCCCTTCGCTCATTATCAGCAACCCTACAATAAACAAACCAGCGCACCCACCTCCGTCTTTATGAGCGACTCCACAATAACAAATTAGCCTGCTCAATTCAGCCACCCTGAGCAGCCCCACCATAACAAACTCACGTCGTCGTCTGACGCTGACAAGCAATCGTACACTGAACAAAACTCATGCGTGCACCCCAGGGCTCGCTAACAACCCTACAATATCAAGACAGGAAGAACCCCAATTTTCACCCACTTTCAGGCCCCTTTATGCTGCCAGAGTGGGGCAAAGGGCCTTCGGGTAAATGAAAAGCCGTGGCAAAGTTGCTTTGCTAACTGTTTTCAGTTCCAGCCCAGGGGTGCCCCTAAGGCCCTGTCTATATTAGGGAACATCGCTGAGGTGATGAGTGACACAGATGCAAACCCCGGGGGTTCATGTGCTGCGCCGGTGTGACGCCAGTCAGTGCGAGTGGTCTGACGTGTCATACCCCCCGTTTCGGCTGCCATCTTGGCCAACACACCAGGGATTGAACCAGGGACCTGCAGAGCGAAAGGTCGCTGAAGGGCCCAAGATGGGGCTGTCACAGACTCACCCAGCACAAACTGGGACTGTAACGCACACTCCCCAGTGAGGTGCATTGACAGACAAGTTAGAACCTCAATGGCATTTCGGTGTCTGACTTCCAATGGGAGTTAGGCACCTAAGTACTTCTGGACCCCGAGCCTCATTAGCACTGAGGTGCCTTTGCGCTGGCAGTGTAAAGGGGGCCTGAACATGGGTGTGACTCCCAGGGCTAGAGTAATGCAAAAGGGCCTCGGTGTAAATGAGAATCGGTGCCTGTGGGATCTCCCCCAGACCCGAGTAACAGCACGGACGCTGTTACGCTCCACGCATGTTTCTTCTAACGAAGGCGCAGCCTGAGCGGAGCGGTGGGACGTTGCCTCCATCAGGCACATGATCTGTCAAGGCCCTTTGCCGTGCAAGTGTCCCTCTGCCATCAGCTATCTGGGATTCCTGACTGCAGGACTTGATAAAGGGGCAATATTTTTAGACCACAAGGCTGGGTTTATCTCACTTGTCAGGCTGCTTTTATGTTGGTTCAGGAGATTTATTTTTTTCAGCCTGAGAAACGGCGCGACTCTGAACATCTGCCCTTCCCCGCCAGGAGCTCTGAGCACTTGCGCTCACAGAGCAGGGCATTGGTATTCTCCCTGTAATCACCAGACCCTACTCTTTCCAGGGGGGAGCCCAGGAACCCTGGTTCCAAGTCCTACACCCTAACCACCAGAGCATCCTCCCATTCCAGGCCTTAGAACCCAGGCGTCCTGACACTCCGACCCCACTGCAACCACTAGACCCCCATTTCTCTCACAGAGCTGAGAAATGACTCAAAGAATCCTGACCACCTAGGCTTCTGCTGCAACCACTAGATCACATTTAGGGTGACCAGATGTCCTGATTTTATAGGGACAGTCCCGATATTTGGGGATGTTTCTTATATAGGTGCCTATTACCCCCCATACTCTGTCCCAATTTTTCATACTTGCTGTCTGGTCATCCTAATCACGCTTCTCCCCCAGACCTGAATATAGAAGCCCGGAGTCCTGGCTCCCACACACCTTCACCACTATGTCACACTTCCCTCCCAGAACTGGGAACAGAACCCAAGACTCCAGTTCACCATTAGTGATACAGAGCAAATGTGCTCCTTCTCCTACCCTGGAGCCAGCAAAACTCAGAGGGCCTGATTCTCAGTTACACTCAGCCCCAGTCGGCACACAGATTTGATCTCACTATAGCTATGTCAGTTAGGGGTGTGATTTTTCTACTGACACAGTTATACCAGTACAACCTCTAGTGCGGTGGTTTTCAAACTTTTGTACTGGTGATCCCTTTCACATAGCAAACCTCTGTGTGACCCCCCCCTATAAATTAAAAACACTTTTTTATATATTTAACACTATTATAAATGCTGGAGGCAAAGCAGAGTTTGAGGTGGAGGCTGACCGCTCGTGACCCCCAGTAATAACCTCGCGACCTCCTGAGGAGTCCTGACCCCCAGTTTGAGAACCCCTGCTGTGAACACCATTATATCAGGTGCCTTATACCATTATACATATTCACAGCTATATTCATGCCTTATACCATTATAGCTTCCCAGACAGATATAAGCACCTTTATACCGATATGCTGGGTCCACACTGGGGAGAAGGGGTTGTACTGCTTTAACTAGGCCAATGCAGTGGCTTGTGTCAACCAGGTTTCCAGCCTGCGCTGGCTGCGTAAAGGGGTCCGGAAGTAGGCACTTTCAGACCCCTTTATGCAGCCCAAGCGGGTACAAAGGGGCCTTAGCACGCCTGAGAATCCAGCTAGGACTCTCTCGCCCGTGTTGCCAAGGGACGGGATTGTTCTGCTTCCCGAACGGCAGCCCTGACCCTCGGGATCCCTTGATCGCGACGGCATCTGCTGCGAGGGGGGGGTTGGGGAGACGGGTTTAATCCACTGCCTCGGGGTCTTTAAGCCATAGGCACAAACATTCTCCCCACTCAGAATCCTTTGCACATACAGGCCCCTCGCCCCTCGGAAGCATTGGGACAGCGACGTGAGCTGGTGGGCAGGTCTCCTGAATCCCGACCCAGGGGCGCTGCTCCTGAAACCCTCTCGAGCCCGGGCCAATCCAGAACAACACTGTGCAGACTAGGCAGGTGGGGGTGCAGGAGCAAGGAGAAGGCAGCAGACCAGCTCCTCAGCTGGCATAAAGGGGCACAGTCCTGGCGCTGCCCCACACCGTTACACCCATTGGCGCCGGCTGAGGGTCTGACCTGATGCGCGAAGAGTTCCCTGGAGGAGGGATGTTTGCTCCTTCCCTGGCAAAGCGAACGCCCCGCTTCCCGCACCGGCTGGCAGGATCAGGCCCCTCTAATCCAACCCCCCATCCCACCCCTACTCCAGAAGTGTCCCAGCCACCAGGGAGGTGGAGTGGGGAAGGTGTCTCTTTTTGGGGAGGAAGGGGCTGCATCAGTGCTCAAGATGACATCACTCGCGTGGATGACAAGCCCCCACCCCTGCCTCCCTCCCTCTCGCTGATGAAGACAGCTCCATCCCTTTCCCAAGGCTGCCACTCAAGCTGTCACCAAGGCCAGCCTATTCGGAGAACGGTCTTGATATAAAATTCCCCCCAAGCTGCCTGGGGTTCGCCCACGCACACAAGGCGGCGGAGGCTCAGAGCTCCCTCTCCCCGGGTGTTGGCTGGAGGGGGGCAGGGGGCTGTGCAGGATTTTGGGAAGGGAGGGGTCGATCTTGTTTCTAGGCGCCCGGAGTCCCCTTCTTCGTAAACTGAGAGGGGCTGGGTGTTGAAGGTGCTGCAGCTTTTGGGCGCAACAAGGAACAAAACGAGATGGACACAGACCAGCCTGCTGGGTAAGTGGCTCTGAACTCTCTGTCTGATCAGTTCCACTTCGAGTCATCCTGACAGTGGAACGAACCTGCTAGCAAACACCAAGGCAAAGGTGTGTGTGTGTGTGTGTCTGTGTATGTGTTTGTGTGTAAGAGACAGAACATGTGTTGTGTGAGGCGGTCTGTGTGTGTGTGTAAGAGAGAATGTGTTGTGTGAGGCAGTCTGTGTGTGAGAGAGAGCACGCGAGAGAGACAGAACATGTGTTGTGAGGCAGTCTGTGTGTTTGTGTAAGAGACAGAACATGTTTTGTGAGGCAGTGTGTGTGTCTGTGTGGGTAAGAGACACAGAACACCTGTTGAGTGAGGCAGTCTGTGTGTGTGTGTGTGTGAGAGAGAGAGAGAGAGAGAGAGAGAACACGTGTTGACTGAGGCAGTGTGTGTAATGTGTAAGAGACAGAACATGTGTTGTGTGAGGCAGTTTGTGTGTTTGTGAGACCTGGGTGAGATTCTGATCTCAAGTACCCCTCCTCTGTAACTCCAGTGGCTTCAAGCAAAGTTCTTGATTTCCACCGGAGTCAGGGAGAAGCTAATCAGACCCTGTGTGTGTACCCGAGGGAGTGCGAGACAGTGTGTGTGTGTGTGTGTGAGAGAGAGACAGTCCGTCTGTGGGAGACGGTGAATGAGATTGTGCACGCGCGTATTTGCGGGATTGGGCTAATTTGCATTTACACCGAAGCCCTTTTGCACGGCCCTGACAGTATCAAAGGGCCGGAAAGCGTGTCACTGTAACGTATGCCTCTAAGGGCTCTTTGCATTGCCAGAGTGGTGCAAAGGCAGTGCTGGTGTACATGAGAATCAGGTCCGTGGTTTGGGTTTGCGAGACAGTGTCTGCAGAGGTGGGCAGAGACGGAGAGGGAGAGATTGTGTGTTGTCTCTCTGTGTGTGTGTGCATAGAACCAAAGGTGTCTTCCCATCTGTCTGGAAGATGAAGGACAGTGCCTTCACAGTGTACACGGGCCAGGGCCAGATTCTGATCTCAGAGGGTCCGTGCACGCAGCAATTAAACACCCGCGAGTGGCCTGGGTCCGCTGACTTGGGCTCACAAGGCTGTAAAATTTCTGTGTAGACCTTCGGGGTTGGGCAGGAGCCCGAGCTCAGGGACCTCATGAGGCGGGAGGGTCCCAGAGCCCTGGTTCCAGCCCGTGCTTGAACATCTACAGAGCAATTTTTAGCCCGGCAGCTCAAGCCTATGTCAGCTGATCCAGACCAGCTGCGGGTCTTTTATTCCAGTGTAGACGTACCCAGAGACTCCAGCGGCAATTCTAGCTTGACACCGTGGACCTCACTGGAGTTACTCTGGCTTTTGCGCCAGTGTCATTGAAACTGGGACCCAGAGCAGGGGTAGGATGTGCTACTTGAGACCTGAACTCCCTCTCCACCCACCCACCCACCCACACACCCACTCAGTTCTATCAGTTTTTCTCAGTTTCAACCCCCAGCCCTGCTGCTATTCCAGGCCTGCCCCCCTGACATAGCCCGATCCTGACCTGGAGTCCTGGAAACTACATGAGTCCTAGACACTGTGGAACAGTTTTGTAATGTGGACGAGGAATAGGTTTTCCAGCCATCAAAACCATTGTCACTTGAATCTCAGCCTGGACAAGTGGTGCAGTTGTTACCTCTCTAACTGGTGTTTGGATCGTATAGAGATTTGGGGCCAGATTTGGTGTAGACCAGCATAGCTCTATTGACTTCAGGGGAGCTACACTGGTTTATAACAGCTGATGATTTGGCCTCCTTGTTTCAGAAATTATCAGTGTTAATTAGGTCCTTCATTAAGATATATTATTTGTATTACTATAATGTCTAGCAGCTCCAGTCATGGACCTGGACCCCACAGTGCCAGGCATTGTACAAACCCAGAACAAAGAGACCGTCCTTGCCCCATCCCCCACGCATCCACCAATCCCCCGAAATCTACCTGATAGAAAACCAATTTTGCCATCTCTTGATCACCATCCCCTTTGCCAAGGGAGTTTAAAAACTAAATTATCCGTATGGATCTGACCTTGTGAGCACAGGGCATTTTGTCATTGACTTCAGCGGGGCCAGAATTCCCCCGCCCCGAACCAGAATAGCTTCATTTTACTCTCAGTTTGCATTGGTGTAAATGACAGAACAGGGGGCAGCACAGCAGAGAATCAGACCCCCGCCCCATTCTGCATTGCTTCCCCTCCCCGGCCCTCTTCACACACTGTGCTTCACAACGGATGCACGCCCATGCTTCATCCGGGAATCCAGCACTTTGCACCAATGCTCAGCATTGATTGTCATCCGAACAATCCATCCAAGCCCTAATGCAGCTCTCAGGTTAACGCAGCTGCTTTGATTTCTCCTGCCTGTCGGATCCAGGGGACCCTAAAAGTTGCTAACTGGGACAGGCCTCTCAGGCCCTTTGAATTGGCACGTAACGCACCTTTCCAGATGGCCTGATGCCCACGTGGGGTTTGACTTGTTGCTACGTCCTTTGATCTGTCCAGTCCCATCTCTCCCTAGCCCCCTCCTCCTCTTCCACCCGCACTTAATAATGAAAGGCATTTCCCTTGCGTTGTCTCCAAGCTGAGCTTTCAGCCCAGCATCCATCGGGGCAACATCCTTGACTCTTTCATATTTCTTCGCTATCTGCTCTGTCTGCGAAGATAAAAACAAAATAACCTTTGAGAAGGAGCCAGGACTGGCTAAGTTCCTTCTTCCAGCTGTCCCTATAACAACCGTCATCCCTAGAATTTAACTAGTGCCTTTCCATGGGAGATCGAAGCCCTTCGTAAAGGTGGGTGAGTATTATGACCCTTGCTATACAGGTGGGGAAACTGAGGCAGTGACGGGGGGGGGGGGGGGAGGAAGTGTCTCACCTAAGGGCATATACCAAGACAATGGCAGAACTGGGACTAGAACAAAAGGCTCTCTGTCCCATTCTCACTAGCAGGCAACATTTCCTCCCAGAGTTTAGTGCAGAACCCAGGAGTCCTGCAACCTAATCCCCTGGTCTAACCACTAGGCCACACTCTTCAGGAGCTGGGGAAGAAACAATTGGTCCTGACTCAGACCTGTGTCCTAAATATGAGCCAACACTCCAACATCTGGGAATAGAACCCAGGAGTCCTGACAGCCAGCCAATGAGATAATACAAATGAGACACTGCCTTGGCCTTAGCAAAACTGGATGGAAGGCATCTCGCTGGAATCTGATCGTCATTCGGTGGCCTGTAATGAGTTTGGGGGATCCCTGTTCTGTGGCTAAACAGAGGGTTTCAGCTGCCTGGGTTTTGAATCTGGCACCTTGCCCTAGCCCCTAAAAACCAACCCCAGCTTGTTTATAGGGGAGGAAGAGAAGGAGGGGGTTTTCTGAAGAACAAAGTAAGTAAAGAGTTACATCAAGGACCAAGATACAGAAGCTTCTGTCACCGAGATGTCCCAAATGCCTGGAAGGAATAAGGGGCTAGACACCTAGCTGGTGTCAATCATTTTAGGGACAGGACTGGACCAATAGTTTGATTACCATTGTCCCCGCCACCTCCAACCACTAGCCTAAACTCCCCGCGAGACCTGGGAACAAAAACCTAGTAGTTACCAGTTAGGGTGACCAGACAGCAAATGTGAAAAATCGGGACTGGGGTGGGGGGGTAATAGGAGCCTATATAAGAAAAAGACCCAAAAATTGGGACTGTCCCTATAAAATCCCAGTCCCACCTCCAGCCACTAAATGCTCTCCCAGAGTGAGGAAAGGAACCCAGGAGTCCTGACTTCCACAGTATCATAGACTATACTTCCATCCTATGCGGGGCATTTTTCCTCCTCTTTTTTTTTTTTGGTCAATTACTAAGTAAACGAGAAATCTGTTCTGTTAAATATTTTTTAAAAATTGGAGCCAAGCAGCTTCCATTTTCCTGTCCCTGCGCGGTGTTCAGTCGGTTAGCTCAGAACAGCCCATGAAATAGCTCACGCCGATTTAGCTGGGTTTTGGGGCGAAATATAAAAGGCCCATCATCTGGGCTAGAGTCCTTGTACTTCCTCCCGCAAAAGCAGAGAGACCTAATCTAGTGCTTGGGTATTTCGCCCCCTCTCTTCAAACCAGGGCTGCCCCAGGCCGAGATCCCCAATCACAAACGTTCTGGACGAGGCCCGATCCTGTCAGGCGTAGAGCCCTGACCCTCTTTGGTGCCAAGAGGGGCTGAGGGACACAAAGTCCTCCCCGCCAACAAGCGCCATTATCTCTCCACCCGAGGAAACTGGCCGCCAGGCAGCACAACAAGAATGACCACGACAGGCGAGGCCATTTTGATTGTGGTGGTTGCCTTGGCAACGGGAGAAGGCCAAGGTCTCTGTGCAGAGAATGGCAACATGTTCTTCCCTGGGTCCCAAATAACGGGATTCAAGAGGATTTGCTGATAACACTTCACTTTCTGTGTGCGTGTGGGGTTCACAATGATCCCTAGTAGGTCAGCTCCTCTTCCCCCCCCATCCCCGACACTTTATCTTCTGCTAGCATAAGTATAACCCACAGGGGAATGTGCGTTACAGGTCCTACTCTGCTCCCAAGCCACAGAGGACAGGGGGTCAGTTACAGGAGCTCTTTAGCTCAAGCTGTAGCAGCTCCTGCTTTCAGCTCTCGAGGTGCCTGGTTCAATCCCCAGTAAGTCAGCCAAGATGGCAGCCATCACCCTCCCAGAGCAGTTTCTCTCTCAGGAGGCCCCACCTGACTGTGGGGTTTACGCTGGTCAGATCACAAAGAACAAACACCTCAGGGAGGATTCTTTGCAGCAACGATCCCAAACCGGAACCCCCCGTTCAAACTTGAGGGCATCCAGCGTCTGAAATGGAGTCTAGATCTGCCGTTCCAATCCACAGAACAGATCTCGCCCATGCAGAATACTCCTAACCATGGGAGTATGTGAAACCTGGGTGCTGTGACAGAGGGGCATCAGACTCTGTCTGGAGCAGAGGGCTTGGATCTCTTCTCCAATAACAATTTTGTCCTTCACTAGGACATTTCCTCTGAGGATCTCAACACACTTATTCCCTCAGAGCCCGTGAGGAAGATCAAGGTGGACAAACTCTTAAATAAGTCTCTCGTAACTTCACCGCCACTGGGAAGACATCTGTAGCCCAGGCTCTTTGCGAGGGGCTCCCACCTAGAGGGGATAGGAGCACCAGGAGCGGATTCTCACAGTAAAGCCCCGGTAGGTCTATTTAGTAATTAATTTACACACATCTTACTGCTAGAGTGGTGTAAAATGGGCCTTCGTAAAAATGAGACTAAAAGCCCAGGATATCCAGCTGTTTCCTTATCACCAGGCGCTGGGAGACCCAGAAACCAGCCCGGCAGCATGCTAATAAAAGCAACTTCTGTAGAACGCAGCTCCCATTCTCTGTATCTCTTCCAGATTCTCGCTAACGCAACGTCCCTGAGCCAAGTGACCCGGCGAGATCTTTGCAAGGGGAAGATGCTTCTCATTCCAGATCCTCGCCACGCTCGTTTCTGGGTCGGTCTGGAAGACTTGTGATTTTGTTGTTTCCGGTGTCAGGGAAGCGAACAACAAATCCCAGTCTCCTCACAGCCCCAGGACTGGCCTCCAAGAATCCATCCATGGTACCTTCCCTGGGACCCAGCAGCATGACGAGGAGAGAAGGTGAATCTATACTGTTCTTCTTCTAGCAGTAGGAAAACACACAGCCTGTGAACTGATTGCCACAGGGATTTAGCCAACGATTGGATATTGATAGGACTAACCAGAACTGCCCACGGGAGGGATAGCTCAGTGGTTTGAGCATTGGCCTGCTAAACCCAGGGTTGTGAGTTCAATCCTTGAGGGGGCCACTTAGGGAAACTGGGGTAAAAAAATCTGCCTGGGGATTGGTCCTGCTTTGAGTAGGGGGGGGGACTAGATAACCTCCTGAGGTCCCTTCCAACCCTGATATTCTATAACAGCAGGGGTTTAAAAAAACAAAGCAACTTAGAAGGGCTATAAACTGGCCTGCTTCAGGCCACTAATCAACTTCTAACCAATATGGTCAGGAAGGGACTTTTCTGGGGTGGCGATTATCCTACCACTGCAGGGTTCTCTGGTGCTGACCATAGCTGGAGACAGGCTAGGTGGACCCTGGGTCTGAGCAATTCCTATGACTTTCAGCACACATCTAAGCTGGCCAACTGTGAAGTCCATGCAGGGGAAGCCACATGGTGCAGGGAGATGCGAATGGCCTTTGGAGCCTTTACATCAGGAGCCCAGGTCTGTAATGATTGAAAAGTCTGTCCCTTTCCAGAAGCCATTTGAAACAAGCTGGGGGGTTGCTTCAAATGGAAAGTTTATAATTTGGCTTGGGGGAGGGGAGCTTTTCTCCAAAAAAAGGGAGAAATGTGAGGATCTGAAAAAGCTAAACTAAACATTTCAGTGAAAAACTGAAATAAACGTCATTTACATCAGACACTTCCATGAAACATTTCATACGAAAGTGGATGGATTTTCCAGGAAATTTATGTTTCATTCAGAAGGTTCTTTTGCTGAAAAAACTTACGATTTTTTAATGCAACTTCTAGCTTCCAACCTCTCTCTGAAACAGCTGGAAATATGCTTATTTACATCAGCTGAGAATCCGGCTTCAGGCGACTGGCTTAGTAGCATGATAGATCTGATCAGGTTTAGCAACCCTCGTGCTCCCAACACACAAACAACTTTAGGGAAATTCTCTTTGTATTAAGTATAATCAGGTTTAAGGGAATTAAATCTATTTACCTGAGTAAAGTCTGATGGACACTAATAACAGAACTCAGGGCAGCAGGCAGCACTTTAGGATCAGCCCCTATGGGAAGGAAAAATAGAAAGAACATAATTGTTCCTTTAAGAAAGGCCCCTAGAATAGCACATTATTGAGTGTTAAGGCTGATTCTAGCTCCCTTGAGTGGCTTAGGTCTTACTAAGAAGCTCCCTTCTTCAAAGCGGCCTCCTTGAAAGCATCAGCTAATTAAAGGTGAGGCCACGCTGGCTTCTCTAGAGAGAACAGGTGCAGCAGCTGTGTCTTAGAGGCCTTGCCTGTTCTCAGATTGTCAGCAAGACCCAAATATAGAATACACGTACTTAGCAATAGCTCTTGCTCCATTGATAAGCCATGCGTTACGCACGATCCCAGGGGCTGGGAAGGGATCAGACAAGGGGCCCCTCGGATCCGTGCCTCTCTGCATCCTCTTCCCAGCAATGGGATCCTGGGCCAGTAGCTTCTCTTAGGCTCAGTCTGGTCCCTAGTGGGAAAGCATCCACGCCCCCAAGAAGCTCCTTTGTCGGGCAGGCTCAGTAGAAGACCAGGACGGAATGGGCCATGGAGCTGAAATCCCTTCTCATCTCAGAGAGGTCACGGATAAGATATGCTGGCATGGGGGAAATCTTTCATTACCACTGCCTGGGCCACCCCTGTCCGGTGGATAGAGGATCTGGTTCTCAGCTACACTCAGGCCTAAAAGTAGGGGGAAATTGGCCCAGAATCCTCCTGCACAGGGGGCCTTCAGGAGTGGTGGAGGTGCTCTGCACCCTCCCTGCTCCCAGCCCCAGTAGCCAGGGTGCCCTGTACTGTAGCTAGTTCTGCTTCCTGGAGACCATAGAGAACCAGAACATGTTAAGCTTCAAGGAGGACCCTGCAAAGGCCATGAATCTGAGGGTGCAACGGTGGCGTGACATAACCTTCCTTCCCCTGCACTCTGTCCCTGCCCAAACACACGAACGGCAAATACAGCCCACGCAGTCTCCAGGGCTTGCCCACCCCCAGCACGTGGACACGCCTGCGTTGCAGTGCACCCCGGCTTAGATGCTGCATGCGCTTACCTGACAAGCGCGGTCCGGCATGGAGGAAACCTGTTAGCCCGCCTCAGCCTACCATGGCTGCCAAAGGCCAACCTTTGTGTTGCTGAAGGGACAACACACGCTTCAAGCCAAGTAACACAAACACACTGTGCGGTGGCGGTGCTGTTGTGTTGGACAAGGCACCTGCTGAGCAGCAGGAAGTGGAGCGCAGGGGATGGGAGCCTTGCCAAATTAGCCACCAGAAACTGGAAAGCCGGTAAACCAACACAGGACGCAAGCAAGGGCTGCAAAGGGAGATAGCGAGCCGCCCTATTATCTGTATTTTGGCAGCTGGGATGCTGGGCCAGCAACGAGTGAGTGATGGCTTCCTGCTGATGTGATGGGAGATTTGTGTTTTCTGCTTAAACCAGCAAAGAGCCATCAAGGACTGCCTGGGCGGTGGAGATTGAACCCCAGGGAAAGTGGGACAGATCGCTGGCTTGGGACATAGGAGGGCTCTGTTAGAAAAAAAAAACTCTACAAGCTCCAGCCTACAGCCGGTCAAAAAGTTGCCCTGTAGCAATGTTTTTTTTACCACTGAAAAACAACACTTTTGTCCAAACAGAAACGTGTGCAGGAAACGTTTTCGATTGAATGTTCTTTAGGAAAACCCCAAACATTTAAACAAAACGGTTTTCAACCAAAAAATTTCAACTAAAAATAATGTTCATTTTTGTCTAAATTATTCCATGGGGGGGGAAATAGACCTGTTTCCAATCAACTCTGCTATAGACACAACACCCGGTTTCTACACAGCTCGAGCCCCAGCTGTGTCTCTGCTTACCAGAGACCACCCACCCTGCCCTGTAGCATTCAGAGACATCCAGTGGTCAAATAAACAACAACAAAAAAAAGAGTAAATATATTGCTCCCACTTCATTCCTAACTTGCTGGCCCCTCCACACGACCCACACAGAACTCACTTGATCTGTCTAAAAACTATACAAAGCTAGGGAGAGGCCTAGACTGATGTTGGCAGCTGGACATGGGATAATTAGAACTTTTGGCTTTAATTGGATAAGCAAGTAGCAGAACCAGCTTGTTCAAGAGATCAGCAGCGAAACACGTAACAGCGCTGACATGTAATCATTAGGCTTCAGAATCAACACTCCAATGGAGATGCACGGAGGCAGCTCACGCCTCTGTTTCAGGCTGTCTGCAGATGCACAAAGATGTGGCCGCAGAAGCTTAAGGAAATCTTTGGCTCTATAAGAAATAGGGACTATTTTGTTTTTAAGAGCGGTCCACGTCTGGAGCAAACATCTGAGACAAGAGATTCTGCAGTAAATGCTTCCCTGCTTCTAATCACCCACCTGAAACTAGATGAATTTAAGTTCCCTCTATTCCCCCTTATCCTCTCATCCAATATATCTTGCCACCCCAGGCTCCTTCCTCAAATCCTGCAGGCATATGCTCCTTTGCAACCGCTGGCTCGATCAGAGCTCCCTGCAGGTAAGAGACCTGCCTTGCCCCAGGAAGTCTGCCCCATTCCTACGCTAGATTGCTGGCAGAGCAGAAAATCCCTCCAAGGACTGCGCGGGCAGCCTTCCGAGCGAACACTAAGGGGGCTGATCAAGAGTATTACGAGAACTCTCCTGTCCTCACCTTCCTGTGCAGTAATATCACCACCTTGCCTTTATATAGCGCTATTATCCTTAGATCTCCAAGCTCCTTTACACGTGGGGAAACCAAGGCAGAGAGGGGTGAAGTGGTTTGTCCAGTCACTCAGCAGACCTTTGGCAGAGTCAGGATTAGATCCTAAGCCTCCTAAATCCCAGTCCACACTGCCTCCATAGTACCCATGCTGTGGCAAAAGAGGCAGCATCTCTGTCCCCATCACACCCACAACCTCCCTTTTCCTCTCTCCTCTCCCAGCAGCCACTGCCCCAGCTACACTCTGACAAAAGGATGTAGGATTCCCTCATTGGACTAACAGATATGGACTTGCCTGGAATGGTTTAATAGAAACGAAGGAATCAGGAAAGCTCAAGATCACTCACCATTCCACACCCCCCAAAAGAGAGCTGACTTGATACATGTCCACCACCAAATATGAAGCCCAGGGCAAGTGCCTGTGCTAACTTCTGAACAGCTGGAGGCCAAGTCAACAGTCTGTGATCAATCACAACACTGCCCAGTGGGTTGCTTTGAGATCCTGAGGTGTATTCATCTGTGTATGGAACTGACCAACCACCTGTACTCTTCAGGATCGCCCCAGCCCTGGAGGAAGCTAGACAAGAGAGGCAGTCGTTGGGTGGTGGTTCTGCTTCCTACCAGGAGTTCTGACCCACAGCCTATTGAAGTCAGTGGAAAGAGGGCTGCTGGCCTTTGGTGATCTTTGGATCAGGTCACTGGAGAGAGGTGGTAAAATTAAACAATGAAACATGAGGTGAGCCTGCTAGAGAGGAGAGGCTAACAAGTCGTACACACTCAAAGCTCTAAGTACATGGGAGGTTTCTAACAAGTCACCCCTGGCATCTGACATTAGTCAAGTTGCCAGCCTGGGTTTCCTGGTGCACCTCAGCCAGCATCAGAAAGCTTCTCGCCACAACTAGAGCAAAGGTGTCCCACAAAGACAGGCTGACGGTCATGCAAAACCCAGCACCATCTGCAGGATAAGGGCAGGGGGACAAAATCTGATAAACTGCAGGTCACTCAAGGGCCACAGGGTCCCCAAAGGGTAAATGGAGCCATCCAGGAAAATACGTGGAGCAAGGGGAGACAGATGGTTGTGTTCATTTCTTTTGTTTTTCAATAAGAGTGGTATGCACATTTAGATGCAAATGACGTAGCTGTATTGGCTCCTGGGAAGCTACCCCGCTGGTCCTCAGGAGGGTGGACTCATTGTGAGGTTTGAGCACCCCTGAATTAGAGAGCAGACGTACAAACACAAGAACGAGGACTTTCAACATTTTCCAGTGGAGAGAAAGATCTTTGTTAATTTCCCCCGCCCCCCATTTTGCTTTTACACTTTCAAAAACCAGACAGCAGAGACACAAGAGCCACCACCCCCGTAACGCCACAGTGCGAGAGAACTGTAGTGTTTGGGCAGAAAACTGCTTCTCGAAAGTTCCCCTTGGCAGGGTACACTTCTTCCAAAACTTGGGTTGAAAATCATAAAATAAAATAAAATAAAATACGAGGAGGGGCCTGATTCTCAATCACATCAAGGCACATCTACACCACTCTGGCAGCATGGGGGGGTGGGGGGAGGGGGCTCAAAGCAAATGTAATTTACACCCAATGTTATGTCCCCCTTTACACACTTCCATAGTGGAGTAAATGAAAATCACGCCCAGTGCGTCTGATGGGAGTATTTGAAGACAAATGACATCAGAAACATCCAAGTCATTTCAGTCCCTCTTTTGATCCATTCCTGATAAGATGCTGGGGAGAAAAACTCAGCCTAGGTTTAAATATTTGCCTGGAAGGAGGAATGGGGAGGAATAACGTACAGTTAAAATCAAGCTACTCAAACACAATCATTCAGGTAAGTAACTAGAAGTATCGTCTCTACCATCTAGAGAGGGAAGAGTGTCTGAGATACAGAGGGCATATTTAGGAAAAATACACATCTGAAGTCTCTGTGGCCACTTGCTGAGAATCGAGATCCACACACAAGCCAGTTAAAGAGCATTTCAACATGAAATCTTAACTTAGTAGGAATGTCGGGGTGAAGCTGTATCTTTTTTTGTTTGTTTTAAATACATGGACAGCTGTCAGAGGATATGAAAATGATGGTGGGTCTTCCTGAAAGGCCCCTGTGTGTGTGTGGGTGTGTGTTTGATGACTGTGGGACAGCATGATTGAGTTTAAGAAGGCTGGGAACCCAGCAGTCTCTCAATAGCTGCGTTGATGTCTCCACCGGTGGCGATGAGCGCTTGGAGGTTAGCCTCGCGGTTAATGAAGCCCATAGCGTTCAGCTGCTCCAGCTGCTGTTGGAATCGCACTTCGGGGCTCTGCACCTGCCAGGGGAAGGGAATCAAAGATCTTAGATTGGGACAGATAACACTATAGAGAGAGGGCCAGATGCCCAGCTGGTCTAAATGGGAGTAGTTCCATTGAAATCAAGGGGCCAGCTCCCAAGATGAAGCAATGGAGTTGTACTCATGCCTGGTAGCTGAAGATCTAGTCCAGTTAAAATCTATTAAGAATTGAGAGAGGTTTGTACCACCCTCATCACTGTAGTGTACAAGTACCTTGATAGACGTAGGCGTATATATGGTCAAACCCTTTCTGGTGGGTAGCAAACCCTTGGTAATTATTTGACGCTTTTCATTAGAGGATCTCAAAGCACTTTGGCAGAGGCGAGTTTGCCCCACCACCCCAATTCACCCTCGAGGCACAGAGAGACGTGACTCGCCCACAGTGCCTGCGTGGCAGAACTGGGAGGAGAACCCAGGTCTCCTGAATACCAGGCTGGTGCCTGAGTCACCGGGCCAAGTTCCTTCCCACAATTAATAGGCATGTAATCGTCACATGCTAAAATCTCTTCGCTCCAGCCAAAATACAGCCACTTCTGGGCTGGCACATTTCATAGGGCACGGTGTTGGATGGGGAATACCATGCCCAAGAAAAAGTTGCTGTGGGCACTCGCAGTCTCCAGATGGGATGTGACCGTCAACACCCCCAATTCATGTAAAAGATGCCACAGTCTGAGCCGTTTTCAGAAAGATGGCACCGCCAGTGGCGTCGCGCCTCCTAGCACGACGCTGTGGGGTTGAGCAGTGTGGCCTAGTGGACAGGGCACGGGAATGGGACTCGGGAGACCTGGGTGGTTTTCCTGGATCTGCCACTCACTTGCTGGGTGACCCCGGGCAAGCGGCCCCTCTCCGTGCCTCAGGTTCCCCATCTATAAAATGGGGATAGTGATCCTGAACTATTTTGTGAAGCGCTTTGAGATCTATGGCTGATAAGAGCTAGGGAACATAAGAGCGGCCATATTGGGTCAGACCCAAGGTCCATCTAGCCCAGTATCCTGTCTTCCAACAGTGGCCAATGCCAGGTGCCCCAGAGGGAATGAACAGAACAGGGGATCATCAAGTGATCCATCCCGTCACCCATTCTGAGCTTCTGGCAAACAGAGGCAAGGACACCATCCCTGCCCATCCTGGCTAATAGCCATTGATGCACCTGTCCTCCATGAACTTATCTAGTGCTTTTTCGAACCCTGTTATAGCCTTGGCCTTCACAACACCCTCTGGCAAAGAGTTCCACAGGTCGACTGTGCGTTGTGTGAAGAAACCCTTGCTTTTGTTTGTTTTAAATCTTTTGATAACCCCTAGTACTTGTGTTATGAGAAGGAGCAAACAGCACTTCCTTACTTACTTTCTCCACACCAGTCATGATTTTATAGACATCTGTCATATTCCCCCTTAGTCGTCACTTTTCCAAGCTGGAAAGTCTCAGTCTTATTCATCGCTCCTCATACAGAAGCCGTTCCATACCCTTAATCATTTTTGTTGCCCTTTTCTGAACCTTTTCCAATTCCAATACATCGTTTTTGAGATGGGGTGACATGTGCATGTAGTATTCAAGGGATTATTATTGGGTCAATGTTCACAGGGAGTATTGCAGTTTGGCTCCTAATCTCCCACAATATTTACCATGCAGCTTGCTGTGATGGGTTAAACTAATAACCACTTGGCTTATGACAGCAGCCATAGGATGCCTTGACGATCACATGGTACTGGGAGAATCCCAGCTGCATAGACACAACCAGGTTGCACATTACGTACTTGAGAGTTTCCTCCGGCCAAGAGTTGGATCATCTGCTGCATGAGCTGCTGTTGGGGGTTACTGCCCCCTGCTGGAGAGGCACTGGCAGGCGTCGAAGTGGAGGATACAGGGTTCTCTGGGATTGTGCTTCCTCCTGTGGAGGGTGGGGGGATTCGAGGCATTCCAAAGGAACCGAGGCTGAGAATGAAAGCAGAACGCTCGCTGCAGGAGATGCTACAAGGTCGCTCCTGCCTGTCTCTCTGGGATTGCATGGTACAAGCGTTCTAATAACGGGTGTGGAGTCTTTTCTAGGTCGCCAGTTCGAATCCAGCCAAGGGCAGGAACAACTGGCTGCCATTATCACGAGACAGCTATTCCGTGGCCTCTGTGAAACGAGCCGGTCGTACCCAGTCCTGGCCCTACTGAGCAGGTACCTACATCGCTAGACCATGCAGAACGGGGATTATCAGTTGGCAATCTGGGCAGAAGACAAGAACTAAAGGGGCTGTGAAGACTGCACTCCCCCCTCGCCCATACAGGGAATCCTCACCCTAGGGCAGGACTAAGGAGCGCTGGCAGGATTATTTGCCCCGATGTACCTATCCGTCTCCAGGGCTGTGCATCTCAAACCTTTCCCCAGTGCTAAATCCGGGCGATATTAAGTACTCTGAACTGCAGAGCAGAAGGGGGCTCTCATCATTCCTGGAAGAGAGCAGCAGGGGGAGCCCTCAGCAAGTGTGAGCAGGCAGAAGGGCGAGCTAATTCACCAGAGGCTGCACACAGCTGTGCTGGGAAGTAGCCGGGAATTTGCCACTGCTCCCCCAAGGCAGACCTGCCCGACAGGTATTGCAGGTCTGAGTTACCTTGGCACTAGTCCCGGGGCCTCCGTTTGCAGCGTCTGGAGTCCCTGCTGAATCTGGAGAAGAGCCTGCATGGCTCGGGGGTTCGTCAGGATCGAGAGGGAATCTGGGTTCTGCATCTGGGGAACAAGGACGGGAAAAATCAACGGTTACCAAAGATCCATAGTTTCCTTCAGTCAAAGAGCCGCATTAGAGGCAGGAGGGCCCTGGCCAATCAAAGCCCTTTAAACATGAGCTCTAGGGATCATCCAATGGGACACAGCGGGATGGTAGTTACAGCAAGAGAGTGGATTCCTGGATCCATTTCTCCGTCAGCTCTCTACGCCTCAGTTGCATCACCTACCAAGGCAAAGTCTCTGTTCTTTCAGCATCACAGCCCACCCTGATTGGACCAAAGGCTTCCCCCGCTGCGAAAGCCATGGAACAGTTCTGGCCCGCTGGATGGCCAGCGCAGAGCGAGGGTCTTGGCTCCTTACCTGCTGCAGAAAGACGGGGAGCTGAAGCCGTAGCTGCTCCTGAAGCTGCGGGTTCCCGGCAAAGAGCGGGACGTTTACCATCATCTGCCAGGAGACAGCACACACAGCATGAGTCAATGGGGTTATTAAACTCTCTTCATGGCCTAGTTCCATAGAAGAACATGTTAACTGGGTCCTTAACACCCCTTGCCACCCGTGGCTTTGGTATGTTCCACTTCCAACAGGAACTGACAGCCTGATCCTGCCATCAGAGATGAATGGGAGCCGCACCCAGCAGAAGGGGTGGGAGTACTTTTTAGTGAAGACCCCCACCCCTTTAGAGATGACTGCACGGCTCCCGGGGTGCAGAGATACACAGCCTTCCCCACCCCCACCCCGATCCAAGTCCAAATACACCCCAGCATGGCAGCTGCCACCCAGGAGAGTTGGTGGCTCTCAAGCCAGGTTCACGGCGGGCAGGTGCATCTGACTCACAATAGCCACTGGCACTGGCTGACCCCACCTTTTCTGGCGGTCTGAGCAGAGGGGCGGAGGACTGAATGGGCCATTGGAATCTGAATTCCCCCTCTCATCCCTCCCAGGTCAGGAAGACAGCACAGTCAGGCTGGTGCCTGCCCTCCCTCTGCCCAGGTTGTACACACTGTGTGGATATGCAGAAGACTTCATTCGTCCGGGATCTCAGTCCTGTGGTTGGGCTCATGCGGCTAAGAAGCACAACAGAGCTCTGCTTCCTTAAAATGAGCAACACCTCATGCTATGGTGACAGAACGTCTGCATCTGTGCTGGGACCCAAGGCTTGTTTGTGACAGAGGAAGACGCTGCTACGTGTTTACCTGTGCTGCGAAGTCTGGGTTCTGGGAGAGAGTCTGCATCATACTGCGCATGTAAGGGGCAGAGATCATGTTCTGCATCAGCTGGGGGTTCTCCGAAATCTGCTGCAGGAGACCTTGCATCTCTGGGCTGTTAAACATCCCTGCAGCAATACGGGAGAGAGCAAAACTTACAAGCCTGATCGCAGCTAACACAGGAGCTAAAAGCAAACTCGAAACACCGAGAAGATGGAGGCCGTGTCTGAATTTAGTGTTGGTAGAAGGTGGAGCAGACAGCGACACTGAGCAATCTTGATGTTCGTTTCCCACCGGTTGGTCTTCGTAAGAGAAAGGGTCAGAGGGTAAGTCAACACATGCTCCCCACGATTTGAGATTTTCAAGTGGGACGTGGGGGTGTGGATGCTGGAGAGGAAATCCAGCAGAGTAGTGGTTAACCCTTTTCAGGCTGGGTAAGTAAATAAGCCAAGGATGGGATAAACCAATACATGGAAATGCCCTCATCTTAAATAGCAGCAGCCCAGGGAGACTGCAAATCCCAGCATGCAATGCTCCATCTTGAGCAGCCAGGCAGGAAGTACTTTGTCTCCATGGGCTCCCCCTACAGCTGCTACCTGTCTCATCCTGTGCACATGGAAAACCCCAATGCACCTGAGCTCCCAATGCAGCCCTTAGTCAGGCAAACGAGGAATAACCCATTCTAGTTTGCCATGGGGCCGGAATGGCCAATCTGATGAACTCAGCCGCTACAGCAAACATACAAATGCTAGAAGTAATCTGATGCCATCTACATCTGACTGGTTTGTCCTGTCACTGGCGCCTCACTGCTGGGTACGTACCGGTCCCCAGGTTGGCAGCGCTGATCCCAAAGGGATTGGATACAGTGGGTGTGCTTTGGGTTGTCGTTGATCCGGTACTCCCTTCGCTGCTGGGTACTTGGGCTTGGGAGGTGGGCGGCGTGGGGCTCCAGGGGTTGGGTAAAGGCTCTCTATTTTCCGTCCGTAAAGGCTGGGAGCTCGAGCTGTCGGAGTTCCCAGCCAAGGATGAGAAAGGATTGTTGCCAAACTAGAAAGAGAGAGATCGCTGAATCAGACACTGTAAAGGAGAAGAGCAGACTAAACCCACCGCCGCACAAGAATACCAGACCCTTCTATAGCGCTTTTCACCGGCAGAGCCCAAAGCGCTTCACAATCTTTAATGCGTTCAGCCTCACAGGACGGTGCTATTATACCCGGCTTTCACTGAGGCACAAAGGGGCTAAGTGACTTGTCCAAGGTCATACAGGGAGTCTGTGGCGAGCAGGGAACTGAACCCGGGTCTCTCAAGTCTGAGGCTAGTGCCTTAAGCATCCTGCCTCTTCTGTGCTCCGTGTGTTCCATTGACACCTGCAGATCACATTCACCAGGACTTGCGACACCCTCTGTGCAGTTTCCCTGTTGAGGAATCTGCACCGGAGCATACAGACAGCTGGACAAATTAGCTCTATCACCACCTGCAGGCGGGGGGGGGGATAAGACCCACCAATCTACACCAACTGGAGCAGGAGTGCTCCATACCTGCTCCCTAGCTGCGCTAAACATGGGCTCCTGGATGTCGGTGTACATCCGGCGCAGGGCGTTGTATCCTCCTGGGATGCTCTCTAGGTTACTCAAAGCTCGGTCCTGGTTCCGCATCATCTCCTGCATCATGGCGGGGTTGCGGGCCAATTCCATCGTCTGGGGGAAGGAGAAGAATTTGGGGAGATCAGGCCCATTTACACCACAAAAGATTCCAGTGGCTTGAACTATGGGTGGCACCGCCCCCAGCAGTACCCCACTGTTCTACATCCAAGCACTGAAAAAAAAATAAGTCTCGACCTCCTGGGAGAAAAGCATAAATAAACCCATTTTACAGACAGAGAGTGGAAATCATTTGTCCAAGATAATGCACAGCAAGGGAAGAGAACCCAGGATCCTAGCCTCTCAAGTGCCCTGCTATCGCTGCTAAGCTACGATACAACCTCAATTCAGCTGGTTAGGATCATGTAGTTTCTATGCAAGATCAAGTCACCTCTGCCCAAACGCCTGGCTAACACCCCCGGGATGGACTGCATTTGAAAATTGTCCAAGGGTTGACGAGAAAACGATTCCCTCACATTTCAGTAAAAATAAAACCATCTTGTAGCTCCAGACCTCCGACAGGTCCTCCAGATCTCAGATAGGTTCTGCCTTTCTGGGGAAAGTCCAGCTCCAACTCAAAGAACCAAAGCACAGATCATTCACAAGACGATTTAGTCCAACTAACACACAGTGACAATTCACTGGGAGTTTGGAAGCTAAGAATTGGTTAGCGTGGCCCAAGCAGGGATAAGACTAGGAGTAACAGACTGAAATTGGGCATAGAAAACATCGGGCCGAATACCAAGAAACATTTGCCGACAATGAGATCTCTTCTTCTTGCAAGGGACATGATGTAAGTCTTGTCACTTGCTGTATTTAAAACTAGAGTTCTCATTGCTTCCTGGTGCTCCCGCCTGATTCCATCTGTTGTCTCTTGTCTAATTGTCTTTTGACCTGTGCTTGTGCATCACCTAGTATCAGAGGGTTCTGATCCAGGACTGGGGAATATAGGCACTATGGTAATAAAAATACTTTAAAATAATGAAATGAACACACTGTAGAGAACAATGCTACACTGGCAGTGGGAGATGGACCATGAGATCTTTCTCTGCCATCTCTAATTCCTATGGAAAGCAGCGCCTTTTGCTTCTGGTCTTGCAATAGAACACTCTAGATCCTTTTTGCCCCTAGGCATGTGATCTATTCAGCAGCACTGACACGGGTAGAAGGATTGGTAGCACATGGGTGCATGACTGTGGTACACACAACATGCATGAGTTTACACACAGACCGCCGTGTGTCTGGGCGGAGCCTGCAGCAGGTAGATAAAAAATCTGATCTCTGAATCAACTGAATCTGGACTCCACTCGCTCCCTTTACAGAACGGACACTGATGCTGAGGGAGCAAAGAGAAGAGAGAAGCTGGGGAGACCAGGCTGATGATCTCAGAGGCAACTGAAACAGGCTCCCAGGTGTAAACTCTCTCACCCACCTGTCTCATGAGCTCGGGGTTGTTCAGCATGTGGCTTATCTCAGGGTTTCGTTCCATCAGTTGCTGCATTTGGGGATTGGCCATGATCATCTGTCTCATGAGGTCGGGGTTGGACATCATGTTCTGCACGAGGGGGTTCTCCATAATCTGCGAGAGCATCTCCGGGTTGGACATCAGCTGCCGTTGCATCTGCTGCTGGAGCTCCATGAAATTGGCGGAGCCCATCCCGAGGCTGCCAAGCCCGGTGACGCCACCAAAGCCAGCTGGAGAGGGAACAAGACATGAAGAGAGACGCATGCCAGTTAGTGCAGTTATCTGCGACCGGAAAGAAAGAGGGTGTGCGTGTGTGGGGGTGGGGTGTGAAAGAATTTGGCTGAATTCTATCCACTGCAACCCAATGATACTTCACTGCTAATACCACCACCTTCCAGTTCGGTAATAGCCAGCCCCGACAGAAAGCTTTTCTAAATGGAGATATCCTATATCCTAGAATTAGAAGGGACCTTGAAAGGTCATCGAGTCCAGCCCCCTGCCTTCACTAGCAGGACCAAGTATTGATTTTGCCCCAGATCCCTAAGTGGCCCCCACAAGGACTGAACTCACAACCCTGGGTTTAGCAGGCCAATGCTCAAACCACTGAGCTATCCCTCCCCCACTTCTTATCCCCAGAACTCCAGGCGCTTTACAAAGGAGGGCAGTACTATTAGCTCCATTTTACAGACAGGGACACTGAGGCACAGAGTGGTGAAGTGACTTGCCCAAGGTCATCCCAGCAAGTGGCAGGCCCAAGAATAGGACCCCGAAGTCCTAATGCATGGCCCGCCTTGCTTTAACCACTGGGCAACTCTCCCTTCACAGAACAGGCACCGGGATGCCAAGAAACCAAAGTTGTCACCTACAGAGGATGGATGCCGCATTGCTGGGTGCTCCATCTCCAGCACCTGCCGTGGTCCCTGCTCCGCTGCTCCGCCTGCTGCTGCTCCCAGCGTCAGAGAGGGCGCTGCTGGAGGTGGAAGGCTGAGGTGGCGCAGCGGGAGAGGAAGGGGTTGTAGTGGGGACGGCGGTGGCAGCAGGAGCAGCGGGGGCAGGGGTAGACGCAGCTGCAGGATCTTGAACCCTACAAAAAACCAGAAGGTCACACCTGGGGCTCAGTAATCTAAATAGCACCACCTGCAGCTCATAAGAGGAACTTCGCAATATCCATGTCAGATCAATGGGACATCTGCTCTGGGTGCTTCCATCCAGCCCCTAGTGTGTTCTTTCAAATCTCCCCCCCAAGCTGGTGACTAGGCGTCTGCCATGATCTTCTACAACATCCTTGGCCAGTGTAATGGAGGCACTAGTCTTATTCTGAATGACGTCTAACCCCTTCTTGAATCATGCTAAGCTATTTGCCTCAATAATACCCTGCAGCAGAGTTCATTCCAAGCAGGAAAAGCCTCCTGCTGCCTCATTAGAAACCTCAGCAGGTTAAACCATGCTTACTACAATAATCATTTGCTTTTCTGTAATGCCTTCCATCTGTGGAGCCAACCTGAACTGGTAGCTTAGAACCATGATTCTTTTCCCCATGTTTCTCTTTTTAAACTCCCCTGGCGTGTTTACAACCCCAACGTTATTGGGCTAGTGCATGAGAGGTTTCAACTGATAGTGGATTACAAACAGGAATAACTAACTCATCTTCATTCTCCAAGCTGGGCAAAAGCAAATACGTCACTGACGTTAATTTTAAAAATCATTTCAGATTCAATAACTGAAGTCTTTATTGAGGAAATAATTTGGTTTTTAGTATATGTATACTGAACTCGGGCAAGGTCGCTAATATTAAATAATCTCTAGTTTGTTTCCCATTTTGGTTTAACAAGTCACAGACTTTAATGTTTAATATTACATTGTTTAGTTACCAGTGTTTTGATTGCTAAATAGATACAGTAAACTTACACTGTCGGATTTTCTCTTAAACCTACTATGCTGGTTAAAATCAACTGAAGAGAACTACAGCCCCCATCCTGCAAATGTGACAGCCACAATCTTGGCTGACACTCCAGGGACTGAACCAGGGACCAGCAGAGTTAAAAGCATGAACTGCTAACGCTCTGTAAAAACAGGGGGCGGTAACAAGCCATATCCTCTGTGGATTGGCATAAACGGGTACCTGGAACATACACTCACCGGTAAATTACACAAACACTTATACACATGTTTAACTTTAAGCACATGAGCAATCCTGCTGAAGTCAAGGCTACACTTAAAATGCACAAGTGTTTGCAGGACTACGGTTATAACTACAAGATTAGGGGGAAAGGGTTCACTACTTCTTGGGCTTTAACGTAGCGCATTTGACAGTGTTTTGTGTCCGGTTTCCCCCCTTTGTTTGGGTCTTTAACAGCAGCAGGAGAAAGAAACGTCTTTTAAAATAGGAAAATCTACAAAGGCACAAAAATCAACAAGGGGATGCAGGGCCAAACCTGAAACTACTTTGAACTTTCTTAAACTGACTAGATTTCCAGCTGCTGCAGCCTTGCGCTTTAACAAGGTATGCTGGGAAGTGACTCAATCATTTGGATGGCAAATGATGCCACTTGAGCTGAGCAAAAACGCATGAAGATTTTTTTTTATTTTTTAAGACAAAAATATTCTGGGAACATCTGAGAATGGGGGAGGGGAGCGATCAGACCAGGAAAAGGTAATCTGGACTCATCCCCCTTCTAGAGATCAGAGGCTTGAAGCTTGCAGAGATAGCCATTGTCTTTTAAAGAATGCCCAACTGGCCAGTTACTTAGAGATAAACGATCTGTAGAGTCCTTCTCCATACGGCCCCCCTGTGCTACCATCTTCCTGTGTTTATCAGGCAGCTCATCTCCCGCCACTCAAACAAAAGCGGCTGAAACAGAGTGCACCCAGCCAGTTGTTATAAGACATTGGATTCAGAGACCTAGCGGAACCAGAGCTAGATGCATAACTCCCCAGGTAGCAAGCTCAAGGCAGCTGGGACGGTAGGAACTGTCAGGTGTGTGTTTTTAAACTTGTACAGAGCACCTTTTAATCCCCAAGCACTTTACGGCATCAGCTGACTGCTGCTGGAAACCAGCCCTCACTCAGAGGGAGGCAGGGCAGGGTAGGAAGCAAAGTGGATGGGAAATAGGAAGTTTAAAGCAAAAGGAAGAGGGGTAGTTGGCCAGAGATCACTAGATCCTCTCTGCACAGGAAGAAGCTGTAATGTTTGCAATAAGCCCTACAGCACCTTTACCAATGACCATCACACGGAATAAAATGAATGACACTGGCCAGATGTTTACTGACATAGTGTGTGAGCACTGCAAAGAGAGCAGAAAACGGCATCAACCTACCACTCTACACAGAAATGCAGAATTTAGCAACGGGCCTTCGGCAATGACTGACAATACCCATGTTTCTTTTAAAAAAAACATTGATCTTTAATGAGCAAGGACTCCCCAGGGGGCAAGGCAGCTTCACAAAGAGACGCAGCCGGTTTGTTCACCAGCACACGGCTGCTCAAGCAGCAATGGGGACCCATGAAATTGTTGCGAAGGGCATTTAGAAAGCAACGACACGTGTTCACATCTAAAATGCAGCAACTGCTCTTGGGACCATTTGACATCTAGGACATTTACTTAAGTTTCATCTGGTGGCACCGGATATGTTGATTTTCATATATGTTTCTTAGCTCCCTGAACTATGTACTGTGGATAAAGCTTTGTATTCACTACGTGTCTTTCAGCAATAGATCTCAAAGCACTTGAGACAACATGAACTAAAGGTCAAGGAACAGGAGTCAGGGGAGCTGGGGTCTCGTCCTTGGCATCAGTGCTGACACTATATCTGCTTGTAGGAAAGTCACTTAACCTCTGTCAATCTCTCCATCTGTAAAATAGGGATGATACCTGCTTGCCTGGGTTAGCGCAAGCCTTAACTAATGCTTGTAAATCATAAATTCTCTTCAAATGTAAAGCTCTACAGAATAATTATCGTGACAAAAGCTCAAACCCCAAGTAGCAGTAATAATCATTCTACAGATGGTTAAAATGAGGCAAAAACAGGTTAAGTGACTTACACTCGTGTCAGAAAGGGGAACGGAACCCCAGTTCCCCTTCTCTAAACATAAAATCAAGCATCACCACAGAGCCAGAAATTGAACCCAGGAGTTCTGACTCCCAGTACCCTGTTTTCGCCACTGGACAAAACACTGCCTTTCTAACATACTTTCTTCACAAAGTAAGTTTCTGACAGCACCAGAAAGGAATGATTTCTTACTTCTGTGGGGTCTTAATGACCAAATGCACAGTCAGCCCGTCTTTGATCCCATGTTGATTCAAAGTGTCTCCATCCTTCAGTATCTTTCCAGCAAAGATCAGAACCAGCTGATCCTGTTTGGCTTTAAACCGCCTGGAAATCTCTTCTTTGAACTGGAAAACAGACAACAAGGCGATTTAAGAACATAAGAACATCCACACCGGGTCACACCAATGGTCCATCTAGCCCAGTATCGCGTCTTCCGACAGCGGCCGATGCCAGATACTTCAGAGAGAACAAACAGAACAGGGCAATTATCAAGTGATCCATCCTCTTCGTCCACGCCCAACTTCTGGCAGTTAGAGTCTGAGGACACAGAGCACGGGGCTGCATCCCTGACCATCTTGACTAATAGCCATTGACGGACCTATCCTCCAGGAACTTATCTAATTCTTTTTTTGCAGGCAAAGGAATGAAAGCAGCGAATTTAAAATGTCGAAGTGTCTGCAGCAGAACATCACACTCACTACACAGACACTACCAACAGCTGACATTTCTAGAGTGTCTGTCTGAGCTGTTTAACAGTATCCACTTGGGGAGCGCAGCTCCGGTTTGGGGAAGGGGCAGGGAGGAAGCCACAGTGCATTACCTCAAAGAGAAACGAGGGCTAACAAAGCCAGACCAGTTGTCTCTTTTTGATCTCATCCAAAGACACTGTTTATCCTCTGAACGTCTACAACTTTTTTGTCTCTCTGCTCGTTTGAATTTCATAAAGGGAAACCCAGTTCTTGAGTGATTTTAAAACAGGGCTAGAAACCAGGGAACAACGCTGCATTAGCCAGGGGAAACAGATTAAATGGTCTTTCCTAGGTCTAACTTCTACCATCATATTCCTTTTCAGCATGCCACATGGTATAACGCTATCTGACGACTACTCTTTGGGACGGAGTGGGATTACTCCCTGCACGGCTAATGCAGCCAGCGGGCATTCTTCAGCTTTGCTTTTTGGTAGCCACACACCATGGGAGTAGACTTTGCAAGGGAAAGGGTTGTTCTCAAAATTCAAAAAGCCAGTTGCTCTACACTGGCGCCCAGCCCCTGAACTCAACTCCAGCAAACATACAGCTGTGAAGCCCGAAGCCATCCAGGGCACACAACTAAAAAGGCATCCCTCATACCCTCCTCTGAATGCCGCATTCACGTAAGGCCGTGTTTGTACCGAGGGGCCGCTAGGAATTGAATGCGGGGAAGCGGGGATCTCAAAGGGACCAGAAGTGTCTAATACCAAGGACTCTGCTACAGTCATCACATCCACTACACCGTCAGCTCAGCCATATCCTAGACCAGCATCCAACCGAGGTTGCCACGAACAGCACCAGGCACACTTTGCCCTGGTGGCCATGACCACATGTTTCTGCAACACCGGATGTGCCTTTTAAATCCTTTCACAACCTGTGCTTCCGTGCCCTAAAACCCCGTCCGCCCCCAGCCCCTCTCCTCCAAACCTCACTCCCCAGCCCGGGGGGGCCCCCGCTGCCCGAGCGGCGATTCCACTCTGGGCCCCTTGGTCCCACTCAGGGGCGCCCAGATTACAAGTACCCACAACCCGGGCCTCAGTCCACCCCCTTCTCTCCTGTGCACCCACCCCAACCTCTCCAGATCCAGATCCAGCCCCCCCCCCCCCACTCCAGATCCAGCCCCCCTCAGCCCTTTCGCTTTCCCCCAATGCTCCCTAGTGAAATCCCCCAAAGCTCCCTGGTTTCACACGCCCCAGGCCCTTCACCCCCACCCCGGAGAGATCGGTCCCCGGCCTCGGTCCCCTCCGGCCCGAACCCACCCCGGCTCCAGCCCCCGCCCGCAGCCCCCCAGCCCCACTACCCGCCTGCAGACCCCGTCGCCAAATTCAGCCCCCCCCCCGACACACACGCAGCAGAGCCCCCCCCCCCGCAGCAGCCCACGGGCCGCCCCCACACCCCCCTTCCCACGTAGTCCCCGGGCCGCCCCCCCCCCCCGCAGCAGCCCCCCCCCCCCCACGAGCCGGCCCCATGCCCCCCCCCCGCAGCAGCCCCCCCCCCCACGGGCCGCCCCCACACCCCCCTTCCCACGCAGTCCCCGGGCCGCCCCCCCCCCGCAGCAGCCCCCCCCCACGAGCCGGCCCCATGCCCCCCCCCGCAGCAGCCCACGAGCCGCCCCCCCCACGCAGCAGCCCCCGGGCCGCCCCCCCCCCCGCAGCAGCCCCCGGGCCGCCCCCACGCCCCCGTTCCCACGTAGTCCCCGGGCCGCCCCCCCCCACAGCAGCCCACGAGCCGCCCCCCCCCCCGCATCAGCCCACGAGCCGCCCCCCCCCCACGCCCCCGTTCCCACGCAGCCCCCGGCCCGGCCTCCCCCCCGGCCCGGCCCCACCTCCCGCACGGAGGCGCCGTCCCCGATGACGATCTCCTCCTTGTCCTTCGGGGTCTTCACCGTGACCCGGATGAGGAGCCCCCCGGGCCCGGAGCCGCCCAGCTCCGCCTCGCCCTCCCCGCCGGGGCCCGGGCCGCCGCCGCTCAGCTCCGCCATCTTCGCCGCCCGCCCGCCCAGCCAGCCAGCCCGGGGGCAGCCGGCGTGGGGAGAGCGGCGCCCGGCCGCTGCCGGGGGGGAGAGCCCGGCGCACACCGCCCCCGCGCGGCCAGGCGGGGAACTGCAGCCGGGGGGGGGGGGCGGGGAGGGGATCTCAGTGCGGGGACCAGGGAGGGAGCCGCAGTGCTGGGCGAGCCACGGAGGGTTCGGACCGGAGTGGGAGCGGCAGGGGGAGGGAGGGGTGGACTCACGGGGCAGGGTGGGGGAAGGACTCGGGGCAGGAGGGGGTAACTGGGGCGGGGGGTGGGGTAGACCGTGTGGCATTCTTTCCTTTGGGTTCCTAGTCTGACAGCCGGCAGAATAGGTCGGGTGATGTCCCTTGAACAGGAGAAGCACTGAATGTCGGGATCAGAGGGTTCCCTGGCGGCTAGGGACAGGGCTGCTGGAACAATTTGTACAGTGAGGGTGCTGACAGCCACTGAACCAAACTGTAAACCCTGTATATAATGAAACCACTTCAAGCCAGGGGGTGCAGCAGCACCTCCAGCAGCCAGCCCCCCTAGTTCCAGCACCTATGGCTAGGGATGGACTGTTGGGATCAGAGGGTTCCGTGGTATAGGGGATGGAATGTGGAGATCAGAGGGTTCCGTGGTAGTGGGGACGGAATGTCGGGATCAGAGGATTCTATGGCCACTGGGGATGGAATGTCAGGATCAGAGGGTTCCGTGGTAGCAGGGACAGAATGTTGGGATCAAAGGCCTCTGTGGTAGCGGGGACAGAATGTTGGGATCAAAGGGTTCCGTGGTAGCTGGGGATGGAATGTCAGGATCAGAGGGTTCCATGGTAGCTGGGGATGGAATGTCAGGATCAGAGGGTTCCATGGTAGCTGGGGATGGAATGTCGGGATCAGAGGGTTCCATGGTAGCTGGGGATGGAATGTTGGGATGAGAGGGTTCCGTGGTAGCGGGGACGGAACGTCGGGATGAGAGGGTTCCGTGGCAGCTGGGAAAGAACAGATAGGAAAAGACAGTTCTGACTGATAGCTGGGAATGGGCATCTGGAGTGAGAAGGAAAAGTGTGAATTAAGTGTGGTGAGAGCCCTGTCTATACTACAGCATCCATTTCCAGAGCTGCGCGGGTGGTTAATTATGGCTGTGCAGTCTGCTGTTGTGGGCAAGGCCTAGGGATATCAGCAAGGGATAGCATTTTATTATTATTCAAGATCCACCCCGTAGGTTTGCTGAGATGGCAACAAAAACACAGAGAGAAATACAAGTTGCCCTTTTAGGACATGTCTACCATAGCAAAATTGGTACCCGTATTTCAGTAACGGCAACAATGGGGCAGTTGGCCTGGGGCTGATCAGTATGTAAAGGCAAGGGCCCAGCTGTTTCTTCTAATGTGTGTATCTATCTAGGGTACTTATATGGCCCATTGGCCCCATTGCCTTAGTATGTGAGTCCCTCCCAAGTTATAGTGTATTTATCCTGTAAATAACCCCCGTAAGGCAGGGCAGGGCAGTTGTCCCCATTTTTTACACAGGGGGAACTGAGGCATAGAAAGATTAAATGATTTGCCCAAGGTCACACAGGAAGTCTATGGCAGAGCAGGGAATCCCCGAGTCCCACTCTAATTAGCTCTAAAGGGAGGGTTGAAAGGCTCCTCCCACATACCCACACTAGTTTGCTGGTGTAGAGGAACTATAAAAAGCCCCGCTGTGAGGTGCTCCTGGGAAGGCTAATGTAGAAGGAGGGTGATGGTAGTGTTTTGATAGAAAATGAATCTCTTAATGTAAGTAGCAGTGTGAAAGTGACTTAATTAGTTATTTGATTCTTGATTTTAGGGGGTACCTGTGCTACAAATGTAGTTATATTGTGGGTACAATGTTGTTAAAGCAGAGTTTGTGTGAAGTTAGTTCCCCTTCTCTCCCCACCCCAATCCCCTGATATTCAGCACTCTCAACTGGGGGCAGACTTTGTCAAAGTGACTAGCTTTGGCTGGGATACTCATAGCTGGACTTATTTAAGTCATAAAGTCTTTGAGGTGCTATAGCATCGATCCTGCTCCATGATTAGAGCTCTGAGGTGTTACTGTAACGTGTCTGCCTGTGTCCAGCCCAGCTGAGCTCTTCTAGTCTTTTAAAAAAGAATAAAGTCCCCATTTGGGTATAAAATGGGATGTGTGTGCCTCTGGAAACCTGAAGAAGGGCCACTGCATTTTTATTGTCCCCCCTTGATCACAGTGGTGGAGTGAAAACTGCTGTATCTCTACGTTTGGCAAGAAATGTGACTGGCAGTAACCTGCTGTCTCATAGACTGACAGGTGCCCTTGCGTAGATCCAGAATTCTCTGCTGTTAAAAGGTGCAGTGCTAAGAAGACAAAAGTTTCCCAGTTAACTCATCCAGCCACCTAGACTTTTCTTCCACTGGTCCCAGAGGATTTTGGGGTACCTGGGGTAGTAGTGGGGAAAATTATAAACTGATGGGACAGCAGTAGGGAAAATGGCATGGATGAGGCAGCAGTGTTACCCCCCCAAATGATTGAAATCATGAGTGAGCCCCCCCAAAAGCCATGAGATTGGCTTAAGGACAAGCTCTTCCAAAAATAACATGTATTTACTTCTTTTTTCTGAGTCTTTAGATGTCATGCTTGTAAGCTTTTCTTTGCAACTGCAATGTTACCAAACTAGATTTTTTTTTTTTAAATCATAAGTCTTGCCATATTTGGAGTCTGACTTAAAGTGCAAGCTCCTGGAGTCACGTGAGAATCACACATAGACATGGATCTCATGGTTTTGGGGAAAAAAAACTTGAAAATGTGACCTGGGTGTTCCTAAAGGCTCAAAACACAGAAAGCAAATAAAAAGAACCCAACATCTATTATAACTTCTCAGGGTCTGGCCCATGAGTTTCTTTCTTTCTTTTTCTTTTTTTAAATGCTTGGGATTTGCTACGCTGCAAACATGAAGGCTAGAAACTTTGTTTTAACAAAAGCTGAGATTCACCTGACTCCAGGAGCTGGGGATGGTGGTGGTGGTTTTTTAAACCCCAAATAGTGTGAGTTGCCTCCATGATCACGTGGAGTGTTTGTAGCTTGTATGTCAGTAAATGCTATGTTTGTTTCCTGTAGTGAGATTACAGGAGATCACATACTGCTGTGCGAACTGCTAAGGATTGGGCTCCTTTGGTGTATAGCACGAGCTGTATGTGTGTAACGTACAGAGAAATTACACAGCAATCTGTGTGAATGAAATGCCATGTCCTTCCACCTGGGCCTGACTATGCAAAGTCCTGGCCAGGAACTACAACTCCCAGCATGCTCTGGGCTGCGGTCCCCGGCATGGGTTGATCAGCTGATGGGGAAGTAGGAGCTCTGAGCTGTGTGTTTCCACCACCACAGGGAGGAGAGAGGGTCTGTTGCGACCATGTTGCGCCCCAAGGCCCTTACCCAGGTCCTGAGCCAGGCCAACACTGGAGGGGTCCAGAGCACCCTGTGAGTATAAAGGTGTTTGGGGGAGGAGTTAGGGTGGCTGGGTATGGGTCAGGGAGCCTTCACCCTAAAATATTGTGGCCAGATCAGTGGTCCCATTAAGGATTAGTGCCCCCTCCGGGTGCAAATGGTCTTCCCCATCTTCCTTCCCCCCGCGCGCGCGCACACACACACACACACACACACACACAAAAACACACACACACAAAAACACACTCGGTGCCCAGGTAGGAACAGGGACATCTCAGTGTTCATCTCGTCCCCCCCCACCACACACACACACACACACACACACACACACACACACAAGGAATTGTGCAATACAACCTACCTGAAAGCAGTGGGGAGGAGGGGGCAGCCCAGTGTACCCCAATAAGGAATACTCCTCCCCCACTAAAAGGCATTGTGGGGAGGTGACTTGGAGAACACATTAGTAAAGTATTCTCCTTGTTGAGGGACACCGTTGCCGCGCACTTCGGTATCACCGCATGACCGTCCTCAGTGCTCCTTGCTTAGGCCAGCCATGCGGGGAGTTTGCATGAGGGCAGCTACACCAGTGCAAAGAAATGGGAGTGGGTAACAGTGGGATCTGTGTAGATATGGTGTTTAATACACCCCTTCCCACTGTAGTCAGGGGTGGAGTTTGAGAGCGGGCAGAGCTCCAGCCACATGAGAACTGGGGGTGGGAAATCCTGAGCTTGCACAACTGCTGTGGCTGAATCCAGAGAAATATCCACTAGATGGTAAAAAAATTGGGGAGGGGGGGTCCATTCCCCCTTAACTCCTTCTTCCTAGTAGCTGCACCCATGGAAAAAGAGCACCCCTGCTAGGGAGGAAGGATGGTCTGGTGGATAAAGGAGAAGCTCTGCCACTGCCTCACCGTCTGACCTTGGGCATGTCACTTCACCTTGAGCCTCGGATTCCTTCTCAGTAAAAGGAGGGTGAGACCTGTGTCAGGAGGGTCAGTGCATGATCTGTCTGATCGGGTACTAAGGCGATGGAGCATCATAGAAACCCCTATGAATAAAGCCCATGCCTAAGCAGACGTGGTGTAAAGCCCTGTGGGCGTTTGGCTCAAATTCTCCTCCTCTCTCCTTCGTAGGCTTCTGAACAATGAGGGGTCTCTGCTCGCGTATTCTGGCTATGGAGACACAGATGCCAGGGTCACTGCGGCCATTGCCAGTAACATTTGGGTGGCCTATGACAAGAACGGTCACCAGGCTTTCAACGAGGATAATCTGAAATTCATCCTTATGGACTGCATGGTACATTGGGGCAGGGAGGGGAGGAATGGGGCAAGGGCTGAATTCCCATAAAGAAGGCTGAGTTTCTCTGCAGGAGGGGAGCTGCAGGTCTCTACTCTTCCCAGTTTAACCCATAGATCCCTGAAACAAGTGTGGAATTAGAACACAAGACTACAGACTCCTGTTCCCAGCTCTGCCACCGACTCACATTGGGCAACTGCCGCTTTCTGCCTCAGTTTCCCCAGGTGTAAAACAAGGCTAATAGCTGCTTCATGGGGTGGAGTGGAGGTTGAAATTAAGTGCTCCGAGATCCTATAATGGAACGTGCTATAAGAATGCAAGTTATCGAAAGCCAAAACTTTAAGAAGGTTGCCATGCCCCTCTCCCCACCCCCACACAGTTGAAAGGGCTTATTTCAGAGCAAATGCCTTGCTTTTTAAGAATGATCTAGACTTTCAAGTGTGACTGGACAGTCCGATTGGATAACATTGTACAGTTGTTTTGACCACCGTGTGCAGGGCAGTAGGAATGTGGTACCTAGCTCTGAAGCAGAACACTGGCATCAGTAGATCTCTCAGCCATTCACAGTCTCCAGTCTTACAGAGGGTTTCCGAGGTCACCCAGTAGGCCAGTGGCAGAACTGGGAAGAGAATCCAGGTCCCCAGTAGCTTGACTCTAAAAGCAGAAGGTCAAAATGGCTATTCTAGGGTACCTATGGACCCTGGGACATGGGGTGTGAGGGCAGAATTCTGCAAACCTATCAATCAAATGCATTTTTCTTCCCCCTTTGCAGGAGGGCCGTGTTGCTATCACCCGGGTGGCGAATCTCTTGCTGTGCATGTATGCAAAAGAGACCGTTGGATTTGGGATGCTGAAAGCCAAGGTGATGCTGCGCTGACTGATCTCATCTGAGGGGAGGGCAGGGGCTGCTGGTAGCCGGCTGTGTAGCTGCGGTTTGAAAAGTGGATTAGTGAGCTCTGCATAGGATGAGCGGATTTCTAACTGATGTTGGGGGAAGGGGGGGGGGAACCTAGGTGAAGTTTTGGGGAACCAAAGGGCCTCATTCTCACTTTACCCAAAGGCCCCTTAACCCCAATCTAGCAAAGGGGGAGCCTAAAATTGGGAACAAGTTGCACTTACATTTTAAGGCCTCTGTAAACTACCAGAGCTTAGTGAATGTGGGATCCGTGGTGTATCGCATAGATTTTATAACCGCCTACAAAATCCGTGTGGTAGGGTCTGGGTTGTCTTTTGTGTCTGTACAGCACCTAGGACAACAGTCCCAATTCTGGGCCACTGTACCCCCAGGCAGGCTGTTTGCCTCAGTTTCCCCACTGTAAAATTGGGATGATATTTCCTTACCTCTGAGCAGTTCGGCTGTAGTCAAGGCTGAGTGTGGCTTATTACCCATTCACTAATGCTCATCTCACTGTGCTGTGTAATAATCCGTTCCCAGGCCCAGGCCCTTGTCCAGTATCTGGAAGAACCGCTCACGCAAGTGGCAGCATCCTGAACAAACTACGGCGGGGCAGAGCGGAGGATGAATGAGGCCGCCGCAGCTCAAGGGCAAAGAACCCTTCCCCCAAAAGCTCTTATAACGGAGAACCGGTGAAGTGGGCACGTGAATGGTTCCATGGCATTGGCATCACACTGAAAACCAGCTGACAGCAGTGGAGGGCACCTGGGGCCTTTTTTTATATATCGTTAAAAAGAAAAATAAAACTGAGTATTTAACACTTGAATCCCGTCTCGCCTCTTTCAGATGAGGAAGGGGCTGGGGCTTTCATCCTAGGGCTCTTCTACACTTGAAACGCTACAGCTGCGCCATTGCAGTGTAGACACAATGTACGCCGATGGGCAGGATTCTCCTGTCGTCATAGCGTTCTTTGGTCGACCTAGCGCTGTCTACACCAGCGGTTGGGTTGGCTTAATTACGTCACTCAGGGGTGCAGCTGGGTTGACCTACGTTTTTTGTGTAGACCAGGCTCAAGAGGTTAAAAAGAGCTGGAAAGTGGAGTCTGTGAAGGAGGTGGTTAAGAAAAGGAGAGGCGCATGGACCTGTACGAGAGCTGGGTCAGAATCAGGTCTCCTGTCCTAGGATGACATTCAAAACTTTTTCCCATGGCAAATTGGGATGGAAAAGTTAAAAATCCTGCCAGTTGCTGTGAACTGAAAAATCTCCCAACAAATTTCAGTTGGGGCAATGGCAACACTTTGTCTATTTCAACCTTTATTTATTTATTTTACTATGTTAACTTTTGCAATAGTCACTTTGACTCAAACAGAACTTTTCATTTACAAAAAAAAAGTCAAAATGGAGCGTCCTGACCCTTCTGAAACTCTTCTCAGCATTCTTTTGAAGTGAGATTTGGCCCAATCAACCTTTCCCCACAATTTGTCTTTGATAAATGGGCGGTTTGTGATTTTTAGTACTCCTGACCAGCTCTAGTCTACACCAGTGGCTCTCAGCCTTTCCAGACAACTGTATCCCTTTCAGGAGTCTGCTTTGTCTTGTGTACCCCCAAGTTTCACTTCACTTAAAAACTATGAGCTTACAAAATCAGACAGCAAAACACAAAAGTGTCACAGCACACTATTGCTGACTTTCTCCTCTACCATCTACTTATAAAATAAATCACTTGGAATATAAATATTGTGCTTACATTTCCTGTGTATAGTATACAATGACTTGTTTACACTGCTCTATATGAAATGTTAGTTTGCACTGACTTCGCTAGGGCTTTTTATGTAGCCTGTTGTAAAACAAGGCAAATCTCTAGATGAGGTGATGTACCCCCTCGAAGACCTCTGCATACCCTCAAGGGTACGTGTCCCCCTGGTTGAGAACCACTGGTCTACACCCTCCCATTCTGATATGCAAACAAGGGCACGTGTCTAAGGCCTGATCTAAACCTAGGCTGGGCTCCTACAGCAGCTGTGTCCCTAAGCCACAGACTGATGGATGTATCAGCGCATTGTGGATGGGGGCTGAAATCTGACGAGGGTGGTGTAACAGCTGAAGCCTGTCAATCTGGATCTCCACCCAACCTCCGAGCGGCATCGTGCCTGTGATCCTAGGCTCTGTCCATCAGAGGCAGTGACTGGATGGAGTAGCCCGGCTCAGCCAGTGGGACAGATTTCGGCTGCATCCCTCTTGAGCAATATTCCCCTCTCCTGAGCTGATCGTGGTGTTAATATATATATATTTAACAAGGTGCAGGCTCCAGCTGCCTGGAGCCTAGACTGCTTCCCCACCACCACTTGGCTGGATCTTTAAATGAGCTTTGCCCATGCTAAGGCCCCTGAGGTGTTCGCTTTGGGCTAAACTCACCCCTCTGCAGAAAGCCAGCATGAAGCCGATTTTGTGAGTCCAGGGAAACTAGCATAAGGTGGAGTGTTGGATGAGGAGTCCTGGGGTCTACTCCCAGCACTGCCACTGACTTGCCTGGGTGACATCGGGCAAGTAACTTCCCCTCTCTGTTCCTGTTTTCCCCTCCCGCCTTCTCTATTTTAATTGCAAGCTCTCGGGGACAGGGCTACCCCTTGCTATGTTTCTCTATATAGCCTAGCACACCGGGGCCCAGATCTTGGTTGGTGCCTCTGGGTGGTCCTGTAATGTACATAGACCTCTGTGCCACAATCTCACAGATATTCCCCCCCGCTCCCGCAACCCACTGTGTAATTAGACTTTGGAACTCTCTGCCACAAGATCATACAGAGGGCAAGAATTTAGCAAAGAGGGACTACCCTTACATAGGCCCTTGTACTGAGGTCAGCGCTCTAGTAACTGTGCTCTAGTACGTTACGCGGCCTGACTAACATGTCACGCACAAGAGGCTCAGTTAGAATAGTTAAGACTGATCGAGCCCGTCTACAGTGCAAAGCCTTCGCCTCAAGGCTTCAATCAGTCTCTAACAATGAGGGAGTGGGAGGAGATCTTCAAGGGGCTGGGGGCAGATTATCCCATAGCTGCCCATTGGTGGGGGAGAAAGGAGGTTCTTGCATCTTCCTCTGATGCAGCTGGTGCTGGTCACTGCTGGAGGTGGATTTTTGAACAAGTTGACCTGGAGCAGGGAGTTAACTCCTATGAGGATTCAGGGGTTGTTGTGATGTCTAGTTTTTCCCTCTGTTGCTCACATGATGGCAGCAGAGGATAAGGAACCCAACTTTCATTTTCTAACACAAAATGCACAGGGGCAGATTCTGCTGCCAGTAACGCCGGTGTAAATCTGGAGCGAGTCACTGGCATCACTCTGGATCTACACCAGCAGCTGGCAAATCTGGGCCCGGTGGTTTTTAAAGTGAAACTAGCAAATTAATCTAGCGCTGTGCTCAGGCTGCAGGCTTGGGTCACGCCAAGGACCTCAGGGGTATGTTCTGCCTGTCCTGTCTGGCACAAGACTACATCAGTACGAGCTAGGTACCCTTTAGTTCACACCAGCAAGGTCTACACAGGGCAGATCGAGTGTAACACAGGAGAGCACGCGCCAATTCACACATGCTGTGTCCCCCTCACCTTCCCTCCCATCAATACAAATGATTGGACATAGAAGGACATTTGCTACCTGAGAGCTAAGGGGGAGGCAGTGTGGCCTACTGGATAGTGCACTGGACAGAGAGTCAGGAGCCATGAATTCTATTCCCGCCTCTGGCCTGCTGGGTGACCTTGGGCAAGTCACTTGCCTGCTCCGTGCCTCAGTTTCCCTGTCTGTAAAATGGGAATAATGATACTGGCCTCCTTTGTACAGCACTTTGAGATTGGCAGGAGGAAAATCTGGGCTATAGTTACAGAGGGAAAAGCTGGCCCAAGTGAGGCCAATGGGAGCGTTGCCAGCCACTGCAGTGGAGTGGAGTGCCGGAGCAGGGTAAAAGAGCCTTAGTGCAACTGAGAATCAGCCCACGGGACTTTGTGTCACACCCACTGCACGGACATTCAGTGGCTTGCTGGAGCGTGGCGTCAGTGCTGAGCAGCGTTAATCCCCTAATGCATCTGCTTTCTCCTGCTTGAGCCTGGCCTCTCCCATCCCTGCTGAATGTTCACCTGCATTTGTAGGCGGTGGTATTAGCACACACAGCTCTCCACCCACCAGTAAAGAGGTGTGGTCCCAATCACAGAATAAGGCCTTTGTTGGCTCTGTCATGCCCCCTCCCTCCCCTAAGAGCCTATGGTGGATTCTTTTGCAGCCACTGCTCTGGGGCGCCAGCTGTCTGGATTGTAGTGGCTCTAAGACTAGGACCTCAGAAACCCCTTCGCTTAACGATCTACAAATATATTGGGGGTTCCCCACCAACACACCTGGGTTTAAATCCTTTCCCATCAACCTCTCTAGAGGGCTTCCCAGTTCTCCTCTACCAGTTCCCAGAGCAGATGCTGATGCAATTACACTCCATGTGTGTGAGAGGAGAGCCTGGCCTAGTGGATTGAGCACTGGCCTAGGACTCTGGTGAGCTGGGTTTTATTTCCAGCTCTGCTGTTAACCATGAGGGAAATCACTCCCCGTCCCACCTTCGTGCCTCTGTTTTGATTGTAAACTCTCTAAAGACAGAGTCTGTCTCTCACTGTGTCTATGTACAGCACCCTGCACCGCGGGGCCTAGATCTCAATGGAGACAGTTCAGTGCTATAGTCATACAAATACTGATGATAGAGAATGCCTCCCTCAGGCTCCTTGTGTTCACTTTAGCAGTATCAGGGGGACCGTCTGCAGGGCAGCAAGAGAAATTTGGGGCCCAAGTACATTGTGTTCCTTTTTCAGAGTAACAGCCGTGTTAGTCTGTATCCGCAAAAAGAAGAACAGGAGTACTTGTGGCACCTTAGAGACTAACAAATTTATTAGAGCATAAGCTTTCGTGGACTACAGCCCACTTCTTCGGATGCATCCGAAGAAGTGGGCTGTAGTCCACGAAAGCTTATGCTCTAATAAATTTGTTAGTCTCTAAGGTGCCACAAGTACTCCAGTTCTTCTTATTGTGTTCCTTGGGGTCCCTCCCATTTCACTTTATTTATACAGGTATTTGGGGGCTCCCTGAGCTAGGAGCCCTGGTACAATTGGACCCTCTTTCCCTCCCTTCTTGTCAACCTGGGCCAGAATCTTATTGTCAGCTCATCCCTTCTCCTCCCAAATACTGTCGTTTGTCTCAATGTGATATAAACATCCCCTTGGCTCTCTGCTCCTCCAAGGAGTGCTCCAGGAAAAAAACGGTGCAGAGTGTGTGATGGGCCTCTCTCTCTGCCCTAGCCACAGCGGACAGGCCTCTGCTACGGCCCCTGCCTACAGAGCGGAGCTCACGCGATCGGGGCTAGGGCTTTTCACACTGGAGTCAGTCCCGGGTTATCAGCCACTAGCCAGGCACTTGCTGTTGCGAGGGGAGCTGAGCCAGCGGTACGTAGAGAAGCAGCTAAGGCACTTGTCCCCAGAGCAGCAGAGTTGGTTCAAACTGCACAATGCTCCTCTCTCCATCCTCAGCCTCCCACTCCCTGTTCTCTGGCCTCCTGCAGCTTGCACTTTGGCCAGGAGGTCCTGTGGCGGGCGGGTGGGCGGGTGGGGGGTCTAACATGCCAGCTCATCAATAAAACACAGTGCCTGTGGCTTCTGCAGCCTGGGCCAGTTTGCAAGTCGTGGGCACTTCCACGGGAGAGCAAAGAAAGTGCAGGATCAGGCCCACACTCCTAGGGTTGCCAAGCCTCCAGGATTGCCCTGGAGTGCCCAGGAATTAAAGCTGAATCTTTCGTTCGAGATTACGTCCTGCGGTGAAACCCCCGGGATTGTGTCCGACCACAGTTGGCACCCCGGCCTAGTCCAGCATGAACACAAGCAGAGGCAGCGTGCGTGGGCGTGTTCAGCAGCCATGTGACACTGGTGGGGGCGGTGAGCACTACCTGACAAACCTGTATGGCGACACCCAGGTCACACCCCATTGAGTCAGCCACCCAGCAGAGCTGCACCTTCAACCTGCCTAGCAAGGATCTACTCCCCGCCCGGCCCCTTCGAAAAGAGGCCTAAGAAGCACAGGGCTGGCTATTTTTTGTTTGTTTGGCTGGTGCAGCAAAGGGAACTTGGCCCTGTGGGTCTCCTCCCCTCGTTTGGCAACTCTCCTCCCAATCGCTTTCAACTTCCCTGTCTTGGGAGGAAATTTTGTCCTCCGCCTTCTTGGTTTATCAGATCGTGGCAAGAAAAAAACCCAAAAAAACCCACACACACCCTGGCTGCTAAGGAAGCAGGTGAAGACTGAGAGGAGGAACCCAAGCCGGAGGGGCCCAGGTGTGGCTGGGAGAGATGGGGACGGCGGAGGAGGACTATAACTTTGTCTTTAAGGGTGAGTTTTATTGGTACCCCCTTTCCGTGGCTGGTTTCAGGCTGGGCTGCATGTTCTGCAACGGGCTGGTTCTGCCTTTTGAAAGAGGTGGAATTGGGGGCCCGGGGCAGCGGGGGCAGAAGATGGATGGGATGTGGGCTGGGTGCTGGAGGCCGGATGGAGCGGCGGCGGTGGGCTGGGGCACGTAGCGCCAACAAGGGGTGGAGGGGAAGCAGCCATCCAGAAGGGCAGCTGGGTCTCTCTCTTGTGGTAGTGGGGAGTCCTTGGCGGTGGATCTTTGAGGGCAAATCCCACCACGCCGGGGTATAAGCCCCAGTGAAGTCAGTGCAGATGCACCAGGAATTTGGGTCAGATGAGCCCCTCTGCCACTCCCCCCACAGTCACTGCAAGGTTGTGACTGGCTTCGGGAACCCACCGAGCATCCTGTCAGTAAATCCACCGCCCAGCTCAGTGCCTGGGCCGACAGCTGCATGGTGGGGTGCAGACAGGGGGCTTGACACCTCCCTCTTAAGCATTAGGTACTGACCTAGCTGGATGGGTGGGCCAATCGGATGTGGCCAGCCTCACAGTGGGGACACTGCTGGGGAACCAGTGGAGTGGGACGGAGGGAGGGCACCGAGGTCGCTGTGGAGGCACGTGGGCTTCTGGCAACCCAGCTCCCCAGGGATTTGCAGGGATCCTGTTGGATGTCCGGACTGAACACCCTGGGGGCTGATTCTCCTTCACACTGCACCGCGAGTGCTCAGTTACATCCATGCAAAGTGCTACCGAATCCGAACGGGTCACCCCGGTGCAAACGCCTGCACGAGGTGGAGAGCAGTGGCGAATGGGGAGCTGGTAGCCATAACGGGTGGAAATAGCCCCGTAAGGATCCTGCCTGCACATGGGGCTGCCCCAGGTGGTGTGGAGCTGAGGGAAGGGCTATAGACAGTGGCTCAGGGGTGTGGCCAGAATGCCCCATGCTGTGGCTAGTCTGTGCTTCTCAGGCCCCATAAGGGGCAAGGGACTGTTTCTTGCTATGTGTAGTCACAGGCCCCATCACACTGGAGCCTCAGTTTTGGTACGAGCCTCCAGGTGCTCCCGTAATACAAAACATAATAATGCCCCCACAGCGTAATGCCCAGCGAGAGGATCAGGGCCTGACAGGATTGCACCCCTCTAGGGACAGTTTATTCTAACCCGGCCGAGGCCGCGTTCAGTAACTGGCCTTGCAACAAAAGCTAGACCGAATCGCATTTGTTAAAAACCAAAAACGCATTCATTTTCCCCCAAAAGGAACGTGTTTTGGTTTTCTGGAAAAAAAAAATCAATTTTTTTAACCAAAATTTTACTTGCCGGGAAAAAATTTTTTACATTAAAAAAAATTTGAAATATTTTGAGGAAATGTTTACTATTTTCTAGCCGGTTCTGTGTGCCCATGTTTCACTGGGAGAAGGACAGCTGCTCTGGCAACCAGATCCCAAACCTTTCAGGGCTTGATAGGCTAAAACTAGAGCTAGCCGGACAATGTTGGGGGGGATGGGACGGGGCCTTCCATGGTAAACAGACACAAACAACAAAATCCTCAACACTTTCAGATGAACATTTGAAAGAATGTTGTACAAAACGGAAACAGTTTTGGATTTTGCCCAAAGATTCTATTTTTTTTTTTTTTTTTTGCTTTTCCAACAAGAAAAAAAAATCAACATTTTTTGAGGAAATTAAACACTTCCTGTGAAAATGTTTGTTTAATGGAAAACCCCAACTTACTGGAGAAAAGCGGCTTGGATGAAAAATGTTTGATCCTCCCTAGTGAAAGCCAACACCTTGAATTCCACCCAGAAGCTTTTCGGGACCAAGTGTTGGTCATGTAACATGGACTGATGGGCTCCCAACGTGCAACTCCCCTTAATAAATAGGCTGTAGCATTTTGCATTAGCTTCAGCTTCTGAATGGTCTTGAGCTGCAGGTTCAAATCCCCACTGAGGAGTAATTTACATTCTTGTTATTTCATTTTGTGTTGTCTGGTTCCAGGGTCAGGAAGGTTTTCCCAGCTCTGGTGCTGCCTCGTATGGTCCAGGGGTTCTGTAGGACTCAGGAATTAAGTGCTGATGATGGTGGGGAAAACTGTTTTGGTGGGGAACTGGGACAGTGCAGGAGAGGCAAAGAAAAGCAAACTGGACCAACACAGCTGAGTGGAATGCAAAACATAAACATTGTCCAAACAGCTTAAATGGGGAAAGTACATTTAAAAGTCATTCTGCTTCAGTAATCTTGGGAGTTGTCATTAGCATTGTAGGTAAAGCAATTTAGGGTTTAGAAATATTATAATGACCTGGCTGGTGTGTGTGTCATCACTTGTATTACAGTACATTAGGTGCTGTACATAAACATAATAAGAGACAGCCCTTGCCAGGCAGAGCTTACAGCAAGATAGTTGAAGGGGAAACAGAACAAGGCGGGTGTCTTGGGCAAGGGCACCAGCAAAGCTGGGCCAAGAACCCAGATCTCCTGCTTCCCAGTCCAGGGCTGTAGACACTGGATAACACTGCCTCTCTGGTATGTGTCACTGCCCCCTACTGAATGGAATCAGAACAGCTCAACTGTGTGTCACAGGCCCTATATTGCCAGGTGCTAATGAGGAGTTGCCTTTAGCTTGGGTGCTAGGGGCCTGAACTTTTGAAGCAGGGGGAATCGGAGTTCTGTCCCCCGGGTCACCGTGAAGTTCCACATCCTAGGCAGCCACAGATTAGCTACGTGCATTTGAAGCTGGCGGTGTCCTTTTCAGAACAAAGCCAGGGAGACAAACGGCTGCTTGGCCCTTTAATGTCCCACTCACACAGCTGCGACGGCGCGGGAAGGCTGGTGTTTGTGCAGACTTTGCACACGCTGCCGCCTGCCACACCTGCGTGAGCGAGCCACACGGCCTGACAGTATCAGGGCACAGGCAAGCTCAGTTGGGATTCTTCAGCCAGGTTTCAAGCAGCCACTGCCCGGTTAGCTGCCCCCCTTCCCCAGCGAGCAGAAGATCAGAGCTACCAGCTTGCTTTGCAAACAGAGCGGACACAGATCAGATATGCTGCCGGGTGGCTTGAAACAGGGTGGAGACGGTCTCCATTGCCACCTGGGTGGAATATGTACTACATAAGCCATCTGGACAAAAGACACACACACATGCACACACTTAGGGGGCCCATTAGCAAAGCGCCAACTGCAGGAGGAGGCAGGCTGACATGAAGACAAATCCCTCACTGTAGGGAGTGGAGGCCAGATGGGGTCAGTCCGGGGAAGGCTTAGGAGGGAAAGGAAAAAAAGATGGAGGATTCGATTTGTTAGAAAGCCAACAGCCAAAACCTATTTGCCTAGGGAGAGTCACCTCTAGGACTAGCCCTGCCCAGCTGTTATCGCATATTCCCAGCTGGTGGGCCAGTTACTCAGAAACTATCCTGGCTCTTGGGTTCAATTCTATGGACTGTGTTGTGCTGGAGGTCAGACTGAGGGGACCAGAATGATCCTTCTTGGCCGTAAAAAGACAACGATGAGTCTGATTCTCCCTGCGCCTCATGCCGGTGTTTACGCCAGGGCAAAGTGGGGGGTAAAATGTTTCTGACTCAGAACGGGAGGCGTTTCGCACTTGCTCGGCCCTGGTGTAATTGACGACACAGTTTGATGGGAGAATCAGGCCCAGTCACTATGAATAAAGACAAACCCAGGACAGCTAGGTTGTGTCCGTTTGAAGGGGCGGGATCTTAAACGTGTCACCGAAACACGTAGCAAAAATCCATTTTGATGAGAAGCAAAATTGCCTTGACATTTGAAATGGGTCCATGCGCCAAACAGTCAGGACATGAGGTGCTCAGGAATTGAATCAGGATGGAGAGCAGGTCAGGAATTTTTTGTCTCTCTCCCCTTCCCTTCCCTCCTCTCCTCTCCTCTCCCCCCATGGAAAATTTTGAGGTTTTGGCAAAATATTTCAGCTAAAATCCAAAATATTTCCATTCAGACTACTGCCATGGTGCTTCATGGGAGCTGTAGTTAGAGTTCCTCGTGCTCCCATTCTCCTCTATAGGCCAGGCTCTCTAATCAGACTACATCTCCCAAGATGCACTGTGGTCTCTGCTCTTGATAAGGGGAGGTGGTGTTTTGTGGCAGACCCAGGGTGGTGATGCACAATGGGAGGAGATTTACAGATTCCAAGGCCAGATGGGCCCATTGTGATCATCTAGTCTGACCTCCTGTTGGACACAGGCCGGAGAACTTCACAAACTAATTCCTGGAGCAGATCTTTCAGAAACATATCCAGTCTTGATGAAGAGGAAGTCCAACTGGGGATTTTACTCTGGAAGCCAGGGTAAATTATGAATTATGTAATGAAGGCCAGAAACTGCCTTCTGTTCCTGACATGCGAATCTCAGCTTTCATTTACTCACGTGACCCTGGGCGCTGGGGCTTTAAGAAAAGCACCAAATATCATGAGCATTTGCAAAAGTTGGCAACATTTGATCTGCACCCTACTGTGTGCTAGGGGCTGTTCGTACACACGGACAATGCCTAGCCCTGAACAGCTAACAATCTATATAGACGTTGGGTGGGAGAGGAAACTGAGGCACAGAGAGAAAGGGACATGCCCACAGACACCCCACAGGTCAGTGGCAGGGCCAAGAATAGAACTCATGTCCACAGATTGCCCTACCTGCCTTATCACACCACGTCTCTTCCAATACGGACACAGCCTCAGTTTCCCCTGTGGCGTGTGTGGATCTCCCATGTGGCAGGCAGAGAAGAGGGTAAAAGCACTGAAGAGAAATAGGAGCATGCATCTATAAAGCTGCAACAGTGGACAGAGGGATTCAAGGGCATGTGCTGGGCCTGGAACGACTATGAACTCCTGGTTTGAAACTAAGGGCTTGTCTACATGGGGAGATTGCCCAGAATAAACTATTCTGAACTAGTTTCCCAGGTGGACACTCTTATTCCAGAATAAGAGTGCCTTTTCCCTGAGTTAGCTTAATCCGGATTAAACTCCCAAGTGCCAGTGTCCGTTTAAAATGGGGGGGATTTGTTAACTTCCCAGGCAGGCTACACAGGTATTTAGGGAGGGGAGGAGCGGATAAGGTGGGTTTGATCATGAGTTATTATTACGACAGTGATGATCAGGTGAGCACCCACTGGTCCTTCAATGCGTCTTTTAAGGGCTGGGGAGGGAGTTTATTTATGGGTTGACAATTGTTACTTTAATTGCAGTGGAGTCTCTAGGAGATAAAATCAGTGCTGTAAATAAATGAATTCCATCAAAACTGTGAAAGACTTGACAGGGCTGAGACAGGAGAAGAAAGTCTGGCCCAGTGGTTGGGGGCGTAGTCTAGGAGGTGGGCGATCTGGCTTACATTCCTTGGTCTGAAATTCAATAAAGACCAGGGCAAAGTCCTGCATTTAAGAAATAAAAATCAAATGCACAGCTACAAAATGGGGCGGCTAGGCTGAAAAGGATCTGGGGGATCATACATTGAATATGAGTCAACAATGTGATGCAGTTGCGAAAAAGACCAATAGAATTCTGGGGTATATTAACAGGAGAGTCGCAGGTAAGACACGGGAGGGAATTGTCCTGCTCTGCTTAGCACTGGTGTGGTCTCAGCTGGAGTCCCATGTCCAGCACTTTAGGAAACGTGACAAATTGGAAGGAGCCCAGAGGAGAGCAACAAAAATGATCAAAGGTTTAGAAAACCCGACCTATGAGGAAAGGTTAAAAAAACTGGGCATGTTTAGTCTTAAGAAAAGAAGTCTAAGGCGGGACCTGATAGTCTTCCAATATATTAATGGCTGTGATAAGGAGGACTTTGATCAATTGTTCTCTATGTCCACTGAGGGCAGGACAAGAAGTAATTGACTAAATCTGTAGCAAGAGAGATTTAGGTTAGATATTAGGAAAAACTTTTAAATCTCAGGGTAGTTAACCTCTGGAACAGGCTTCCAAGGGAGGTTGTGGAATTGCCATCCCTGGAGGTTTTAAGAACAGGTTGGACAAAAACCTGTCAGGGACGATCTAGGTTTACTGGGTTCTGCCTCAGCTCAGGGCACTGGACTTGATGACTTCTCAAGGTCCTAGCCCTGTATTTCTAGGATTCCCTCCTCTGCCCCAGACTCCCTATGTGACCTTGGGCAAGTCACTTTGCACTGGTACAGCTCCACAGATTATTTGCTATATGTATCATAGAATATCAGGGTTGGAAGGGACCTCAGGAGGTCATCTAGTCCAACCCCCTACTCAAAGCAGGGCTAATCCCCAGACAGATTTTTGCCCCAGGTCCCTAAATAGCCCCTTCAAGGATTGAACTCACAACCCGGGGTTTAGCAGGCCAATGCTCAAACCACTGAGCTATCCCTCCACTTAGCCTGTCAGTGCCTCAGTTTCCCCACCTGTACAATGGGATAATAGCACTGCCCGGGCTCACAAGGAGGGAGAATAAACATATTAAAGCTTGTGAGGCACTCAGGTAGGTAACGGGAGCCAGAAAAAGTTCCTTAGCTCGATAGGGTGTGTCCACACCACAAAAAAAGACCTGCGGGGTGGAGGGGAGGGGTGGTCTCAGAGCCCAGGCTCCATCTGGAGCCCGCACACCTACATTGCTATTTTTAGTCCCCCAGCATGAACCCAAGTCATTTGACCCTGGCTCTGAGACGCACTGCTGCAGGTATTTTTCTGCTCTGTACACATACCCCTAGATACTAAGCCACATTCCTGGCTCTGTGCTAGAAAATTCAAGTGCATTCCACCAAACAGAGAGATCAGAAGATACAGCAACATAAGAAAAGGCAAATCTTCCATAAAGGTTTTTCGGTTGCTGTTTAGAATAGAGAGGCAGAGAGAAAGCGCTCTCAGGTTTTATTTTCACTTTGGCTTAATACAGGTGTGTTAAGAGGCTGTAGCATGAAAAGAAGGAAAACTGTAGCCGAGCAGAAGAAATTTGGAGTATTTGATGAAAGTTCCAGCAAACAATGTGATTGTTGTCTAGGGTGATCCAGAATCACCAACCCCAAGTATTCAAAAATCATGAACTGGGGCCCCCCCAAATCATGACTGGCTTAAAATCTTGAGATTTTTAAAATAAATAATTTGGGGGGTTCTTTTTATTTGTCTTCTGGATTCATTTGCTCCACGTTTTCTAGTTTTTCTCCACCAACACAAGGGCTAGAAACGTCCTTGGTTTTTTTAGATGAAAGCTGAGATTCACAAAGTCAGCTGACTCCAGCAGCTGGGACTTTAAGCTCGCCCAAATAGCTCAAGAGTTGATGTAAAATTGAGAAACTTGGGACAGCATTGGCAGCCGTATCATGTGGCTACAATGGTGCGTGTAGCTAGAAAACTTTTGTTTTCTGTGTCCTGCACCACCGTATTTCTAAGAACTCTCCCTGGATGCAGAGACAGCAGCTGTTGTGAAGTCAGTTCCATGCAGACTGTTAGAGGGGCTGCATACACTGTGCTCTCTCTCATAAGGGACTTTCCTTTTGTTCTTTCTTTTTCGGTTGGTTTCCTTAATCTGATTCTGATTGAAATCTGCTCCTTGCATATGGAAAAACAAAACAGATGAGGGCGAAGAAGAAATTTTCTTTACGGGCATGTTTTTCCCATAACTGCTTAATGCAGAGACAGGATACTGGACTGAATGGACACATGAGCTGCTCCCACGCGGCAATTGCTATGTTCCTAGATGCAGCAGTTGTCTGTTGCACTAGAGTATTGGCCTCACTCACAATTTCCCTGCAATTTGTGTCATCATTTGCACCAGTGAACAATGGTGATTCTGCCTAGGTAGCACACAATGCCTACTTTTGGTGGTGTAGATGACAGCACGAGGCACAAGGCAGTGGAGAATCAGGCACCAAAATATTTGCATTGCAGCCACCTTGGGGATAATGATTCCTCTGCGTTTGTACAGCATCGTGCACCATGAGAGAGTTCAGTACATTGTTAATAAAACAATGATGGACTGGTTGGTATGTATGATTATTTATACTGCGGTAGCACCAGACGCTCTAGTCGTAGATCAGGGCCTCATTGTGATAGGTGCGATACAAGAAGAACAAAAGTCCCTGTCCCAAAGAGCTTACAGTCAAAGTCATGTTCCATAGCTCTCTACTGAAATCAGAACTGGGTGTCATATGCCCTGTACTGCTCCCAGCTCATGAGGATTCTCCATCTTCCTGTGCTTTTGGATTAGGAGGATCAGAATTCTATCCCTGGTGCACAAGTGCCATTTGCATCTCATTTTGCTAGGAGTTTCCCTCTTGTCTCCCTAGTGGTCCTGATTGGAGAGTCCGGCGTGGGGAAGACCAATCTGCTCTCGCGCTTCACCCGCAATGAATTCAACCACGACAGCCGCACCACCATCGGCGTGGAGTTCTCCACCCGCACCGTCATGGTGGGCAATGCCATGGTGAAGGCACAGATCTGGGACACCGCCGGGCTGGAGCGGTACCGTGCCATCACCTCAGCGTAAGCGGGCCGCGCGGCTCGATGCAACAGCGGGAGGGGTGGTGATGGCGGCCGCGGTTCCTAGGCGCGGGCGACTCCCCACGGGAGGCAGGCGCCTCTGAACACAGAACTCCACGGGGGTGGCACAGGGGGCTATTGTATGTGACCTGCCCATACTCAGCGTGACTCACGGTCTCCCTCCAGCGGCTGGGCCACACTGAGGTTTATGAGTCCGCTACAGTCTTTGAGCTAACAGCTCTTTTAGCTCAGGTGGTAGATGCTTGTGCATTTAGAGCCAAAGCTCTTGGGTTGGAGCCCCCCTGCTTAGAGGAGTCATGGTACCCCTAGAGCAGGTGGGATGGAGAGTGTCTGTCACCCAAATGAAGCCGCAGGGCCTGATTCTCCATTGCCCTGCACTTCCTGAGTCATTGACATGCGTGCAAAACGGGCTTAGAACACTATTGTGAAAATGAAGGGGAAAAAAGTCAGCGACACCAGGGTGTTTCTTTGACCGTGACTGATGCCCGGCAGCATTTGAACCCCAGCCCTTCACAGGCACAGCACAGATCTCTACTGGTGGAGTTAAAGGAGTGAATCCACTGCTTGGCAGCAGTAGTAGGCGGTTATCCTAATAGCTCAACCACAGGGAGTGAGGGGGCAAGACAGGGATGCGCTAGCCACTCTGTGGGCCGGCTCTTGGAGCAGCAGTACTGGATTATAGGTAGGCGCACTGTGGGTATGTCTACACTGCATAGTGAGACACGGTCAGTGGGACCTGACCTTGAGGACTCCGGGTTTCCAAGCCTGTGCTTGAGCGTCCACATTGCACTGTAAACCTGGGCTTACAATTGCTGGACCCAGGTCTCACAGCCCTGCTAACGCGTCCACACTGCCCTGCGCAGATCTTCTGACTCAGGTGTGAGGCTCGAGCTGCATCCACACAGCAAACTGACAGGGCTTGGACCCGAGGTGCAGCAGGACTCAGGGTCTGTCTGACCCACCCCCCTCGCAGAGTCCTTGGACCTAGGTCCTGAGGGCTCACTGACCCGAGTCAGACGGATTTGTGTGCGGACGGAAGAGAGATCTGGGCTCAAACCTGAGTCAGAGCTTGGGCTTAGTGTGCAGTGGAGACACACCCAAAGAGGTCTGACCCCACTGGAGGCAGTGGGGCCGTGACAGGCTCCGGCTCAGACCCTGTGGTGAAGGCCGCCCGCTCCCTCTCGGCAGGTATTACAGAGGAGCAGTGGGCGCCCTCCTGGTTTTCGACATCACCAAGCACCAGACCTACAACGTGGTGGAGCGCTGGCTGAAGGAGCTGTATGACCACGCCGAGGCCACCATCATCGTCATGCTGGTGGGCAACAAGACAGACTTAGCCCAGGCCCGCGAGGTGCCGACCGAGGAGGCCAAGATGTTTGCAGGTATGGAGCCGCCTCCCAGGGTGGACCCACCCCGAGACAGCCAGCGCCCGCTGGGTTCTGCTACCCCTCCCCGAGAACACGTCCTGAAAGCCTCCTATTCCAGCCAGAGCTCATGGTGCTGGGTCCGCATGAGCTAAGCAGGGTCCGTAATGTGATAGACCAAGGGGTGCCAGGCTGCAAGGAGGTGGGGGCTCAGTAGGGGGCGCTCTCCCTGTTGACTCAGTATTGATAGGACCCCGGGGGGGCTGTACTATGGGGTTCTCTCCCCTCCCTGACCCTGATGCCCCAGTGTCGTTCTGCTGGGGGAGATGCCATGCTAGATGGGCCAAGGGCCTGCCCTGTTCTGGCAGGAAGGGGGATGCTCGGGTAGCCGGACCCCCAAAGGGTACCACAGTTCCCATGCCTCTTGCGTGACCGTCCTTGCAGAAAACAACGGGCTGCTGTTCATCGAGACGTCTGCGCTGGACTCCACGAACGTCGAGCAGGCCTTCGAGACCATACTGAGAGGTGCGCCGGGGGCAGGGGAACGTGGAGTCGGGGGGCTGGATTCTGAGCAGAGCATGCTCTGGGGATGGCTGACGGAGAAGCACCCAGGGGGGTGAACTCTCCATAGAAAGAGCTCAAGGTGCCATGTGACAACTGCCCCGCCACCAGGGAGCGCTAAGGAGACCGAGTGGAATCCGGTATCCCACCTCCTGCCATGACAAACCAGCCCATTTGTCTGCCCCTGGAGCTTCTCTCTGCACCAAGGGGGGCAGGTTAACGACTAGGCCAACTGGTCTAGAGAGGGGATTTTCCTAACACCGTGGGACACTCTGGAGAGAGAGAAGGCTGGGGAGCAGGTTTGGGCAAGGAGTTACCCTCATGCTGCCTGTTTCCACCACGGTTCAAGGGGACATGACTAAAGAACACCCCGAAGCAGGGCTGATGTGGGGCGGACGTAATATGGGGACAATAAGTGATCTCTCTCCTGCCATCCATCTCCACCCTCTGACAAACAGAGGCTAGGGACACCATTCCTTACTCATCCCGGTTAATAGCCATTAATGGACTTAACCTCCATGAATTTATCTAGTTCTCTTTTAAACCCTGTTACAGTCCTAGCCTTCACAACCTCCTCAGGCAAGGAGTTCCACAGGTTGACTGCGTGCTGTGTTTTAAACCTGCTGCCCATTAATTTCATGTGGTGGCCCCTAGTTTTTATCTGACGGGAACAAGTAAATAACTTTTCCGTATTCACTTTCTACCGTCGTACCAGAGGCCTGAGCGCGGGGTTAGGGAGGGCCCCAAAACGTCTGTGTAAATAAAGTGAAATGGGAGGAGATAGGACCCTAGCAAACAGGCTGTATCAGGGCCGCTCATTTCTCTCTATTGGCCTGCACCACAGTGAAAACCTAGCAGGCCCTGTAGATCCACCCATATTATGCCAAGCCCCAGCAGGGACCGCTAGCCCTTTAAGCAGGAGCTGGTCCGGCTAATAGCGCCAGCTGGGTTGGTTAAGGCAGTAGGAGGTTCACCAGCCTCTGTCTGTGGCCCAGCCCCGGCTCAGGGGGGACACAGCACCACCCGGTGGGGGTTACCCTGGGCCAGGGGGAACGCTCCAGGATCCCTTATTATCACTCCCTCTTCCAGACATTTTCAGCAAAGTGCAGAAACAGCAGCAGAGAAGCCCCCAGGACAACAAGGTGTCACTCTCCAGCGAGAACCCCCACGGCGCCTCCCAGACCCCGGAGGAGAAGCGAGCGTGCTGCGTGAGCCTCTGAGAGCAGGGCGGGAGCCGGCCCGGGACTCGCCGTGGAGGCACGAGCCCCTCCGTCCGCTCTGCTTTCTGACCAGGGGGAATGCCCGTCCCCTCCCTCAACACCCCGTAACTGCACCAAGCCAGGCCGGGGCTGGGCCACAGAAACACGTCTGCAATGGATCGGTCCCTTCGCCCCCTCTGCAAAGCCATTATCCACGCCCCACTCTGCAGGCAGCACCGCTAGAGAAGGGGATGCTGCATACCCAGAACTCTGCCCGCTGGGGTCTGCCAAGCCACAGCAGGGGGAATCTTGGGGCGGGGAGGGGTCGGCTGGACAAACTTCCCCCTAGCAGAGGGGGAATCAGCCATAGGAACATGCCCATCTATCTTAGTTACCTGATCCCATTACCACAGTGTCTGAGCATCTTTTTAATGTATTTATCCTCACAACCCTCTGTGGGATAGGGCAGTGCTATTATGCTATTATCCCCAGTGTACACATGGGAAAACCGAGGCACAGGGAGACTAGGTGACATGCCCAGGGTCACACAGGGCGTCTGTGGCAGAGCTGGGAATTGAACCTAGGTCTCCCAAGTTCCAGGCTCGCACCCTAACGGCTGGGCAGTCCTTCCTCTCTTCCTGCAACCGTGAGGTTTCAAGGAAGGCATTTAAATATGATCAATATATTGGTCTGATCCTGCCATTGGATCCACGCACGCTCCGAATCTGGCCTCAACGCCGCTCAGCTCAGTGGGGCTTGCACCAGATTCACACAGCTGCATCTGAGCTCAGAATCCGGCCCTCCCTGTCGAAGTCAGTGGAGGGTGCGGCCACACGGCTCCGATTCCAGGATCGGAGCCACGATTTTCGCCCAGATGCTGCCGCTTTAAACATCCCGTCCGTTTTGCTGTCTCCCATAACCTGTTCGTTCACCTAGTGAGATCCGTACAACACCATTGTCCTCGCCCCTGGGTACAGAATCTCTTTCTCTGACTAGACAGCCTCTGAAAATATGACTGTGCCCTACACAGAGTGGCAATGCAGGAGTGGAGAGAGAGAAAGCAGACATCTCCAGTTCTAGGGCGTGGGTTGCCTAATTAGCCTCAACTTCTGCTTCAGCCTTGCTTTAAGGTCTGAGATCTTGGAGATGGGAGGGTGAAATGGAGGGAGGAACTCTGTTAAAATAACTCAACGAAGGGCTTGGATTTCAGAGGGGCGGTTGGAATTGTGACTACCTCACCAAATCATCCCTTCCATCAATATACACTGAACATGGGGCGACTGACTTCTGGCTTCTAAGGACTTGACCCAAAGCCCCTTGATGTCACCAAGGTTCTCCCCAGGGAGTTCAATGGGTATTGGATCCAGTTTATAGAGAAGGAAGTGGCGGGGGGAGGAGGGGCTTGCCTGTTATTAATGGTGGAACGTCTGAGCTCTTTACGGGACCTGGGCTGGATTGCGATCTCTGGGGAAGCTGGAGTCGTGCTGATTTCAGTGGAGCAAATCCACAGACACCAGAATCTAACGTCGCTGACGTCACTGGGCCACGTCTCAGCAGGTGTCAATTGGCAAAACTCCGCCCAAGTTATGCTGATATACACCTGCCCAGTGGGTTGACTCTGGCTCCGTGTGTGCCAAGGTAGCCGAGATCAGACGCGGCCCACCGCCGTTGGAGTGAGGGGGGTGACTCTGGATTTGCACTGGTGCAATTTAACTCACTGGGGCAGTTTCTGTGCTGAGACAGAAACACTAAATCCCTGTTACGCCTCTCGTTCGTGTCTAAACCTGGCTTTTGCCCGCTGTTAATCTAACCGCAGCATCTTGTGAACGTCTGAATTCAGTGGGAATTATTTATATGATCGCTGGAGCGGGGCTGGATCTTTTTGTACAGATCGTCTCACGAGCAGCCCTGGTGAGGGAGTGTGCGTGATGCGATGGACTATAGGACCTTGACCCAAACATTAAAACATTTAGAGAACGTTTCAAAGACAGCGGTCTGCCTACCTTGACTTCCTGCATATTCCTGCTGGGTTTCCCTTTAGGATCTCATTTAATTTTTCCATCTTTTTCATTCCCCTTCCCTTTCCTCAGGGATGTTAATGGGCAGGATGTGGGGTGAACCTGCAAGATATGGGGTTTCAGACTGGACGACCAAGTGTCTGTGAGCTCTGCAGTGGCCCTGTAACTCTACTTCCATCAGCGGTGGTGGTCGTGTGGGGAGATTTCACAGCACACAGCTCTGATAGCACATCTCAGGCCTCACCCGTAGCCCCACCTCTGCGTCCCCTGGGCTCATAACATAAGAACGGCCATACTGGGTCAGACCAAAGGTCCATCTAGCCCAGTATCCTGTCTACCGACAGTGGCCAATACCAGGTGTCCCAGAAGGAGTGAACCTAACAGGTAATGATCAAGTGATCTCTCTCCTGCCATCCATCTCCACCATCTGACAAACAGAGGTGAGGGACACCATTCCTTTCCCATCCTGGCTAATAGCCATTAATGGACTTAACCTCCATGAATTTATCCAGTTCTCTTTTAAACCCTGTTATAGTCCTAGCCTTCACAACCTCCTCAGGCAAGGAGTTCCACAGGTTGACTGTGAAGAAGAACTTCCTTTTATTTGTTTTAAACCTGCTGCCAATTAATTTAATTTGGCTCTGCTGATGCCCCTCATTCCAACCCATTCCAGCCCCCAGCTGTTCCAGCCCTGGGTTCCCCCAGCGAGATTTTTTTATAGCCATTGTGGGGGGGCTTCATTTATTCCCTCTCCATGGTTCCCAGTTGCATTTGGTCTACGCAGAAGAAAGAAAATACATACTTTGCCTTGTGACGAAACTCTGCCCACGGGCTGAAGGGGAGCAAGAGTTGATCTCCGTTGACGGTTTGTGCAATTCGTCTAAGGAAAAGCCCAACCCCGACCCTACCCTCCAACTAAACAGGCTCAAAGCAGTGCAGAGAGGTGACTCTCACCCTGGCTGGGAGAAGAATTCAGCGGCTTTCCCTTTGTTGTATTAGCTCCCACCGGGCTCTGAGGAGTGGGGCCGATCCTCAGGTGGTTTATATCAGCATCACTCCATTGGTCTCAGCACAGCTACCCCACAGCTGTTCGCTAGGAGATCTGGGTCAACCCAAGGCCTTGTTACAAGTCTAAATGGCAGAGAGAGGGCCGGGCTGCAAAGATCACACATGGAATCATGCAAGTTTAAAGGGAGGGTAGCAGGGTCAGTCCCATAGGGCTGGCCGGGCCTCAGCACAGCAGTCACCCTGCCTCAGTTTCTCACCTGATTCCGGACTCCTACCTGCAGACGTTCCCTGACTTTACTCTCTCTTGGCAGAGCTAACAGCAGGCCCTGATAATGTTCAGGACTGGAGGTAGCAACCTGTCTCTGGCCCCTGTTCCCAGCTTGGTGTGTTGAGCCTTTCTGAACATCTGTTCTTAGAGAAGCCAGGCCGGGGACAACAGCTGGTTCGCCCTGGGCCCCCCACACTGCCCTCAGAGGGGACAGCGCACACAGCATGGCAGGCAGAGGGCCAGGCTGGCAGGAAAAGTGGGCTAGAAGGCCAGGTTGCTACAACGGCAGGGAAACTTGAGCAATGTTCTCCATCCTGTTTTGCAACATCACTGTAAGTCAGGGGTGGGGCAGAGCAAATGTCCTGCCTTTTCCACTCGGGAGCTGGGCTCCGTCCACTACAGTATTAGCGACCACGCTGCTCGTGCTTTCCCCTCGCCCCCTGCAGTCCCGGTGCCCAGGGGTCGTGCCCCGTGTCGCTGCCGGACGCTGGCCTGACTCCGATGGACCGGGGAGGCCCCTCGCACAGGGGGGATTCTATGGGGGCTGTTTCGACCCACTTTAAGCCCCCTTTGCACTTCCAGCATGGCCTGGCGGGGCCTCACTGGGACGGAGAACCAGGCCCAGAACATCCAGTGCCCCCATCCAAACCAGGGAACGCTGCCCCCGGCCATTTCAACGGGAGACAGTCCCGTCCTTCATGTCCTGTCCTAAACTAGCAGGCAGCATCCCTGTGTCCTGCAGCTGCTGCTGCACCATGGCCCTACAGGGCCCTGGAGATCACTTCCCTGCAGCGCTGTGAGACTTCCCGGGGGGAGGGATAGCTCAGTGGGTTGAGCACTGGCCTGCTCAACCCAGGGTTGTGAGTTCAATCCTTGAGGGGGCCATTTAGGGAACTGGGGTAAAAATGTGTCTGGGAATCTGTCTTTGAGCAGCGGGTTGGACTAGATGACCTTCTGAGGTCCCTTCCCACCCTGATCTTCTATGTCTGGGGAGCAGGGCCATTCCTGTGCGGAGGACCCCAGCAGTGAGGCTCAGGCAGTGGGCTGGCTGGCTTTTCCCAAGGCTGGGTCCCCACTCCTTCTGTATGCCTCAGGAGAGAAACGGGGTGCAGAGGGCATGATTTGCACAGAGACCACTGCAAGTTTGCACTCCATGTCAGGGGGACTTTCTAAGCTCAGACTTCAAAGCCTGCTGGTCAGCTACACGGAAAGTCATGGGTGTTCCCCCAGAGCTCTGGGTAACCGGGGGTCCTAGTTAAGGACGCCAAGGCTGTCGTAGCTCAGAGTTTGTCTCTTTGTTGCCCTCTAGTGCCTGGTCCATGGAAGAGGCTTTTTATAGGTTGGCTGCTGCTCCCTGCTTTGAGCCCTGAAAGTCCTCGGTTCTAGCCCTGTTAGCGGCCCAAGAGGAGCTGGTTACGCTAAGGGATGGGGGATGGGAGACTGTATCTCACCCATGGGGGCTGCTTAGTGTTGGTCTGCTGCGGGAGGGGGGGCTGAACTGCCTTCTTGGCAGGTCATGGGCTGGGGCGGGAGGGAGGCCAGAGGTTGTTCACTGCATACAGACCCGCCTCCCAGGGAGCAACCATGTCAATCAGCCCCTCCCTAGAGCTGCAGGGACCTTGGCTAATGACATCAGCCTCAGGGGCCGCCGATGAGCCATCAACCTGAAGGTCTGGTCAGATTAGCTGCAAGGCTCACGGAGCTGAGAGCTGGGGCCCTGTTTCCCAGGGGAGCCGGGTTAGAGCTTGTGCTGAAATTTTGGGGCTAATTGGAACAAACCCAAAACTTTGGTGTGTGGGGGAGAGCCACGCAGGGTGTGTGTGTGCGCACAAGCATGAATGCACGTGTGTAAACGGGTGTGTACATATGCACACGAGTATGATTGAGCATGCATGTGTATGAGTGTGAGCATGTGAGTGTACATGAGTGTGTGCATGCATGAGTGTGCAAGTGTGAGTGTGCATCCACAGAGTGCAAGCGAGTACAGGTGCACCTGCACAACTGTGCAAAGTAAATGTATGTGCATTCACACAAGTGTGCAAGCATGAGTGTGCATCCATGTGAGTGCAAGCGCGTACAAGTGCACCTGCATGAGTGTGCAAAGAAAGTGTGTGCGCATTCATACAAGTGTGCAAGTGAGTGAACATGAGCGTGAGTGTGCAAGTGAACACACAAATCCTGCATCTTGGCAGAGGGTTAGACTAGATGACCTTTGCGGTCCCTTCTAACCCTATGATTCTATGAATAAATGTGTGTACCGGTATGTGCCTGCACATGAGTGTGCAAGTGAGAGTGGGTATGCACGTGTCTGAGCAAACACATGTGCATTTGGAGGGGGCAGCTGACCTCTGCTGCTCCATCACGGCTAGAACAAAGATCCTCCTAGCTCAAGAGCCACGGGCAGTGAAGGGTCTATGACACACAGAACAGCCGTTCTGATTCCATCCAGCAGAGGCAGTGGTGCACACATATACACATGCCAGGCAGATCATTTTATTAACATAGTCACACAAAAAAACCCTCACCCCATCTCCCCCGCCCCCATGTGTGACTTCATGTTCAAGACAAAGAGTTAAAGGAATATGACAGGCACTGGGTGTGCTTTACAAGTTCTCCCTCAAAGAGGCTGCCAGCTAGGGGAGAGAGCCAGCCTCCCTGCTCCGCCCATCCTATTCATCTGCCTTCTGACCCTCTCCCATCACCACCCAAGAGAGAGGAAAAAAGAGACACGGCTCCTTTAAAAAAAAATCATGTAAGCCCCACCCCGCATACCTGTGCCAGGTGAGTGCCTTGCCGGCCTGGCCAGTGAGGGACAGCCCCGCCGGCCAGTCAGAGCAGGAGAGGCGGAGAGCAGCAGGCCAATGGGCGTGCAGGGAAGGCTTGGTGAGGTCTGCTGGCCCAGCCCAGGAAATCCCAGAGGGCTGAGATCAGCTTTCCCAGAGTCTGGGGGCAGGGGGACCAGAGCCCAGGTGTGCACGGGGAGGACGCCTCACCTAGGGAGCGGGCGGCAGGATGCGTGGCAAGGACGATGAGTATGATTATCTCTTCAAAGGTAACTTTCCTCCTTGGGCTTCCTTTGCAACCGGGCTTCGCTGCTTCCATCCCTGGGAGGCACCTGCCCAGCCTGGGCTGGGAGATGAGTTATTGCCAGTCTCAGCGGCTCTCTCCTCCACCCGGCGATGGCCCGGAACCAGAGCCCCCTGACTCAGCTCCCCTTGGGATCCTGCTGGTCTAACTCTGTCTTCCCCTTCCATGGCCCATGTTTAGATTGCAAGCTCTGCGGGGCAAGGGGGTGTCGTTTTGTTCTGTATTCGTACAGCACCTAGCGCCGTGGGATCTTGGGCCAAGATGGGGGCTTCCCGGCGCTACTGCAATGCAAATAATCATCATCCATGATCCCACTTGAAAAAAGCCGCCTGCGTGGGTGGCTCTGAATCCAGAATCGGGGGGAGGGAGGGCATCCCCTTGACTTTATGGCACCTGCTCGGATGCTGGGGGATGGGAAGAGGGCTGCTCACTGAGGCAAGAGTCCTTTACGGCCAGGTGCATTGCAGGGGGTCGGTGGGGGGAAGTGATGGGCATTGGTGGTGGTGGTTGTCTGGGGGGGGAGAGGGGGATAGTGCCTAGCAGCCTGATCAGGGGGTGCTAGGTACATGTACAAATCTATAATGGAAAGATGCCCTGACCTAGAGAGCATCCTAGTAGGGCGGGTGGGTGGGTTACTCTATGGAGGCTGCTGGACACTGACAGCCCATGTGGTTCTCTCTGGCTTCACTGGACTGGTAACCCTGCCTTGATTACTGGCCTGGGTGTGGGGCCCAGACTGTGTGTGTGTGAGGGAAAATCAGTGGGGGGATGCCCCAGCTGGGCTGTGATGAGGGGAAAACCCCTTGCTAGCCCAGTCAGCTCAATGCAGCCTCACAGTTCTGCCGCGTAAACCTCCCCCTGCACCACGCAGCCCCGGTGTCTGAGCAGTGCCCATCCCCTCGGTATCTGCCTGCCCCGGCAGGTTTCAGCAGCCTGTTCTGAGCTGACCTGGTGCACAAAGCACAGAGGTGATGCTGGTTTCTTTAAGTGAGTAATATTGAAACAAGTGATGTCACTACTTCTGCTGCAATTGGGAAGGGGAGGGGCTTGTGGCTGGAGCACAGGGCTGTGAGTCAGGACTCCTGGGTTCTACTACTCCCAGCTCTACACACAGTCACTGGGTGACTTGGGCAAGTCCCAGCAATGCTCCGTGCCTCAGTTTCCCCGTGTGCGCGATGGGAATAATACTGACCTCTCGCGGGGGCTGGGGGGGTGGGATGCAAAGGTTAATGTGCTAATGTTTGCAAAGTGCTTTGAGACCCGTGGATACCAGGCACTAGCTGCTGCTAGTTGTGTGTATCTCTGACCTCTAACACACTTCTCTCTCTAAGTTCTAGCAAAGGCTATGGGGACTTAAAATGCTTTGAACATAGATTCATAGATTCATAGATTCATAGATTCTAGGACTGGAAGGGACCTCGAGAGGTCATCGAGTCCAGTCCCCTGCCCGCATGGCAGGACCAAATACTGCCTAGACCATCCCTAGTAGACATTTATCTAACCTACCCTTAAATATCTCCAGAGACGGAGATTCCACAACCTCCCTAGGCAATTTGTTCCAGTGTTTAACCACCCTGACAGTTAGGAACTTTTTCCTAATGTCCAATCTAGACCTCCCTTGCTGCAGTTTAAACCCATTGTTTCTGGTTCTATCCTTAGAGGCTAAGGTGAACAAGTTCTCTCCCTCCTCCTTATGACACCCTTTTATATACCTGAAAACTGCTATCATGTCCCCTCTCAGTCTTCTCTTTTCCAAACTAAACAAACCCAATTCTTTCAGCCTTCCTTCATAGGTCATGTTCTCAAGACCTTTAATCATTCTTGTTGCTCTTCTTTGGACCCTTTCCAGTTTCTCCACATCTTTTTTAAAATGCGGCGCCCAGAACTGGACACAATACTCCAGCTGAGGCCTAACCAGAGCAGAGTAGAGCGGAAGAATGACTTCTCGTGTCTTGCTCACAACACACCTGTTAATGCATCCCAGAATCATGTTTGCTTTGTTTGCAACAGCATCACACTGTTGACTCATATTTAGCTTGTGGTCCACTATAACCCCTAGATCCCTTTCTGCCGTACTCCTTCCTAGACAGTCTTTTCCCATTCTGTATGTGTGAAATTGATTTTTCCTTCCTAAGTGGAGCACTTTGCATTTGTCTTTGTTAAACTTCATCCTGTTTAACTCAGACCATTTCTCCAATTTGTCCAGATCATTTTGAATTATGACCCTGTCCTCCAAAGTAGTTGCAATCCCTCCCAGTTTGGTATCATCCGCAAACTTAATAAGCGTACTTTCTATGCCAATATCTAAGTCGTTGATGAAGATATTGAACAGAGCCGGTCCCAAAACAGACCCCTGCGGTACTCCACTCGTTACGCCTTTCCAGCAGGATTGGGAACCATTAATAACAACTCTCTGAGTACGATTATCCAGCCAGTTATGCACCCACCTTATAGTAGCCCCATCTAATTTGTATTTGCCTAGTTTATCGATAAGAATATCATGCGAGACCGTATCAAATGCCTTACTAAAGTCTAGGTATACCACATCCACCGCTTCACCCTTATCCACAAGGCTCGTTATCCTATCAAAGAAAGCTATCAGATTGGTTTGACATGATTTGTTCTTCACAAATCCATGCTGGCTATTCCCTATCACCTTACCACCTTCCAAGTGTTGGCAGATGATTTCCTTAATTACTTGCTCCATTATCTTCCCTGGCACAGAAGTTAAACTAACTGGTCTGTAGTTACCTGGGTTGTTTTTAGTTCCCTTTTTATAGATGGGCACTATATTTGCCCTTTTCCAGTCTTCTGGAATCTCTCCCGTCTCCCATGACTTTCCAAAGATAATAGCTAGAGGCTCAGATACCTCCTCTATTAGCTCCTTGAGTATTCTAGGATGCATTTCATCAGGCCCGGGTGACTTGCAGGCATCTAACTTTTCTAAGTGATTTTTAACTTGTTCTTTTTTTATTTTATCCGCTAAACCTACCCCCTTCCCATTAGCATTCACTATGTTAGGCATTCCTTCAGACTTCTCGGTGAAGACCGAAACAAAGAAGTCATTAAGCATCTCTGCCATTTCCAAGTTTCCTGTTACTGTTTCTCCCTCTTCACTAAGCAGTGGGCCTACCCTGTCTTTGGTCTTCCTCTTGCTTCTAATGTATTGATAAAAAGTCTTCTTGTTTCCTTTTATTCCCGTAGCTAGTTTGAGCTCATTTTGTGCCTTTGCCTTTCTAATCTTGCCCCTGCATTCCTGTGTTGTTTGCCTATATTCATCCTTTGTAATCTGTCCTAGTTTCCATTTTTTATATGACTCCTTTTTATTTTTTAGATCGTGCAAGATCTCGTGGTTAAGCCAAGGTGGTCTTTTGCCACATTTTCTATCTTTCCTAACCAGCGGAATAGCTTGCTTTTGGGCCCTTAATAGTGTCCCTTTGAAAAACTGCCAACTCTCCTCAGTTGTTTTTCCCCTCAGTCTTGATTCCCATGGGACCTTACCTATCAGCTCTCTGAGCTTCCCAAAATCTGCCTTCCTGAAATCCATTGTCTCTATTTTGCTGTTCTCCCTTCTACCCTTCCTTAGAATTGCAAACATAGATTTTTCAACATATTATCATGCTATTGCATGTATACTACTCTACTATATGGAGATATTCCTATCTCATAGAACTGGAAGGGACCTTGAAAGGTCATCAAGTCCAGTCCTCTGCCTTCACTAGCAGGACCAAGTACAGTCACACTTCCCCCCCCCCCCATCCCTAAACGCCCCCCTCAAGGTGTTGAACTCACAACCCTGGGTTTAGCAGGCCAGTGCTCAAAACACTGAGCTATCCCTCCCCCCTGTGCCACTGTCCTTTGCTGGATGGAACCAGCACTGCTCCACTGTGTGTCATAGGCTATTTACTGCTGCCAGCTGATGGGGATTCTCCTGTCGCTCAGGTGGCAGGCTCTTGTGCTAGAGGACCTGGGTTCTATCCCCGTCGTTGCCATGACGTTCCGAGTGCCTGCCATGGGGCCGTTTAGCAACCATCTAGCGGTAGCCGGCCACAGGTGAATTAGGACACAGAAAGGGTTTGGAAGCAAGGAGAGGCTGGACTGGCAAGATATCATCTACTGATGAATCAAGCCCAGGATGCATGAAGTCATCCTGCTCTGCTCCTGATGAGTCACTTCCCTTTCCAAGCACTTCTCTGAAAGGCTATAAACGGCTCAAGCCGCTTGTGCCTTTCAGGTGGTTTCCTATAAAACCAGCAGCTCCTTGCCTGGCTCCCTCCCGGACACACCTGTCTCTTGTGCAGAGCTCTTTCGGGCAATGGGGAAACTGACCTAAAGGTGGGGGGTGAGACCTGGGCCTGAATCTCCATTGCCCGGCACCTACACATGGAGTCACTTGACACTGAGGCAAAATGCTTCCATTCCGGCATGGTAGCATTTCGCACTGGTGCAAATGATAAGATAGCGGGGGGCAGAGAATCGGTGCTTTGGTGAAGAGAGCCTCCTTCCCAGCTCCTTTTCACTTAATTCAAACATGCACCCTGATTGTGGCAGATCAGGCATTGAAAACCCTGGGGTATTTGCAGTACCCGAAACGTACGAATCCAATGGAACTCAAACTTCACCCCACTCGCTAGTGAAGGACTTGGGGGTGCCCGCCTTCTGTAGCTGCCAGCCCATTGAAGATGAAGGGGATTTGAGGGGGGTTCCTGATCAGTTGGAGGCGGCAGCATGTGATAACTTCACAGGCAAGAAATCGACTTGAACTAAATTGCTATAAACCAGGGTTTTCACTAGTTGACTTTAAAACAGCCCCACCTTTAGTTAAGCCTGGGTGTGGACAAGGTCTATGGCCTGATTCTCCTTGACACCCCTCTGGCAACAGGGGCTAAGATACGTAACTGGCCCCATCCCCGTAATATTGGAGCAGCTCACCATCCTCAAGGTATTTATCCTCACAACATCTCTGTGAGGCAGGGCAGAGCTGTTATCCCCATTGTGCCCCAGGGAGAACAGAAGCACAGAGGGGCTAAATGACTTGCCCAAGGCTACCCGCAGAGTCCGTGGAAGAGCAGGGAATTGAGCCCAGCTCTCTCCGGTCCTAGCTTGCACCTTAACCGCTGGGACATCCTTCCTCTCTAGGGGCCTTAATGTACAACTATCATCACCACCCTCTTGAAGGCTCCTTTATACTGCCAGAGGATTGTAAATGGGGCCTGAATATAAATGAGAATAAGGCCCTAAATCTCCATTGTTTCATGTACCACACACATGAGAGGCCTCCAGGTTTCTAAAACTGTTTCTTAAGAGAGCTGCTCACACAAATGCTGCAGCTAGCATTCCAGCCATGTGCACACAGACTGACTTCCAGGTGCCTCCTCCAAACTCTTCCCTCTTGCAGCCTCTGCTCCTCCCTCCACAGTTCCATGCAGGTTGCTACACATGCAGGAAACCTCAGGCCTGAGTCCGAGCTCGGGTACCCCCATGGTGATTGAGAATAACTCCACTACAATCAGTGGAGTTGCAACCTTTTAAAATCAGTGTCTGTCAGATCAGAATTGGGCCCATTTTCCCCAAATTATGGCTGTTTTTCATTGAGGAAATTAATAGGCAGCAGGTTTAATACAAACAGGAAGAAGTACTTTTTCACACAACGCACAATTAACCTCATTGCCGTGGGACATTGTAATGCCCAAAAGCATAACTGGGTTCAAAAAAGAACTAGATAAGTTAAAAAGATATTAGCCAAGAGGATCAGGGACGCAATCCCATGCTCCAGCCACTCTAAACCTCTGACGGCCAGAAACTGGGAGGGGAAGACGGGGTGGATCTCTCCAAATTTGCCCTGTTCTGTACGCTCCCCCTGAAGCTCTGTTACTGGCCACTGTTTGACCCAGGGTACTGGACTAGATGGACCATTGGTCTGATCCAGTATGGCCGTTCTTATATTGCTCTGACCATGCAAGGGGGCTGCGAATTCAGTCTTTCTTCCAACCCTTCTCAGTCTCCACTTCTTCCCTGGCGCTCCTGTAAGCTCAAGGCTGTATCCATTGTTCTCTCCAGTGGAATATCCATGGTGCCCGCTACCGAGGCTTTGAAGGACACGGGCTATTCAGTGCAAAAGGCACTGCCGAGAGAAGGTTAAGGCGGGGTGAATTCTGCGCAGGGTTGCAAGGTGGCAGCAGAATGGAAGTTATTTAAATCTGATTGCACAGATGTTAAGGCCAGAAAGGACTGTTCTGGTCTCCTGCAAAGCACCAGACAGAGCGTTTTTAACCCCTTTCTATAAATAATCAAATGGGACTTGAACCTATAACTGCTTATTTTCAAGGCTAGGAAGCCTTCCCTAGACCACATGCCCTTTTCACGGGTAGCCTGCTTTGCAGTGCTTTTACTTCTTCATGTGCTCTGGGTGTTGGGTGGAATCCGAACTGCTCTGCTGTAGGTCATAGCCCCTATACTGCTAACACCTAGTGGCGATTCTCCTTTAACTCAGACGGCAGGGCCTCGATTTAGGTGCCAGGGGATCTGAGCCTATTCCCACAGTTGCTGTGACGTTCCAAACGGCCATGTGAGCAGCTTGGGGCTTACCATCGTTCCTAAGTGATTTACAGACTATTTTCGATTCCTTCTGGACTCCCAAGCTTGTCCTATTAATAACCGCATTTGCTACGTACTAACTCACGGCACTGATTTCAGACGACTTTGCAAATCTGAATTAAACCCGTGCTGTGATTGGGGGTCAGAGTCCTCGTCCCTGGCTCACCCATGGGGAAATAGAGGCACAGAGGCCAGGATCCTGCAACCATGTGGGTGTCAGTGCTGGGATTACAGCTCTGAGTTCCTGGCTCCCAGTCCACTGCTCACACCTCACCTCTGAGGACGATGAGCTAATGTGCTCCAGAGCTCTTCCCTTGTGGCCATATTCTGTTAAATCACACTTGCGTGCCCCTTTCAGTCTCTTCACTCTTCCCCTATATCCTGCCTTCTCGTCTGTCTCCTCTGCTACTGCAGGCAAGCAGCGTGGGGACCTTGAGCAGAGAGACCACAGGCCTGCTGGATTCTCTTCCCAGCTCTGCCACTGACTTGCTGCGTGACCTTGGGCAAGTTGCATTAGTGCCTCAGTTTCCCCACCTGGGCAACAGGTGCAACTCCCCAGGGGTGTTGTGTCTCATGCGGTTGTAAGATGCTTTCTGCATGAAAGGTGGCTAGAGTAAGAATCATTGTTTCTCACAATGTATCCAAAGGTACAAAGCCCGTGACCCGAGTTCTTAGTTACACTCCAGACTGGCAAAGTCCTCATAGATGGATGCAATTTATACCAGCATTGCTTATTCCAGCTGCACTTCTTCCCCGCTCCATCCCAAATACACACACACACACACACACACACACACACACACACACACACACACACACAGAGAGAGCAGACCAAGTTGTACTGGTAAAAGCACAGTTTTGCAGGTATAACTGTATCTACAGTAGGGCCTTCTGCCAGCACAGCGCGTGTCTGTCAAGGATCACTCCTACAGGCCCCCGACCAACAGAATTATGCTGGTAAAAAGCCTGGTGCAGACCAAACCTGACCGTAAGTGAGAATTCAGACCTGTTGCTTTCTCCTTTTCCCCACCCAATCTTCTGAGGTTTTACCACGGTGACACGTTTTCCCGTCACCAGATAGGAATTTAGGCGGTGACAAATTACTGCAGCGTCAATCCCCAATACTCCTCTGTGGGCTAGAGACAAACAAGGAGAGTTAGATCCGAGCACTTCTTATACAGCAAACGAACCCTAGCGTGGAGCTCTGAGTCGTTCAGTACTTAGGAGATGTGTGAAACCTGGACAATCATCAGAAAGAAACAGGCAAGACGCTGGGTTGCTGTTCCATCTCTCCTTGGGCCAGAGTGGACCCAAGAAAACAACTAGCGAAATGGATATGATTTTAGGGAAGCGATGGTTAGAGAGGCTTGCAAGGACAGGAAGGATGGCCGGGGGGTTAAGACACTAACACTAGGAAGGTCCAGGGTCAATTCCCTGCTGTGTCATGGGCTCCATGTGTGTCAAGTTACACAGGCCGGGTCTGCACTAGACAGTTGTCCTGGGGAATAGTTTTGTTGGCCATCAGCACAGCTATTTTGGGGGTTCTCACTGGGTTGCATCCTCATAGCATCCGGCTCGGGCTTGGCCTAAACTTGTTGCATTGTGGGTAGGCATCCCAGTATCCTTCAGGTGTGCTGCCTTGTGAGAAATTGTCACTGTATTGGAGGGCAGCTGCTATGCGTGGTAGGAGACTCCCCCCTCTTCTCAGCTGTCCAGAGATCTCACAATCAACCTCTTTGATCCCTCCAATGGGGGAGGAAATGACTTCCCTCCTTCCCAGGGGATGCTCAGTTGCAAGTTACTCCCCTGCAATGGCGCCCGCAGCCGTATTCACGTCACGTCAACCTCCGGAGTGGCTACAAGCACGGGGAGAAGGGGGCGGGGAGCCCTGGGCCATGTGAAATATTTCTGGGGGCACTCCTGCTCAGTTGCTATGGTGATGGGAACCGCAGAAGCACCCTATATGGCAGTCCATCTGGGCAGAAGACACCGAATAGCTAATTCATGGGGAAAACCAACTTGATCCCAAGTCCTGTGTGTCTGAGGGCGCGTCTACACTTACATTGGCGTGTGAGCAGGGACACTGCAGGCCCGGCTAGCCTGGGTATAAATAGCCATGTAGATGCTGAGGAACGGCTTGGGTGCGCACACTAGAGTGCCTTACACACTTGAACCCCAAGGGTATATGTCCTACCCAGCTCTGTACACACCCAAGCAGCGCCTCCCACATCTACACTGCTATTGTAATGCCTTTCCCTGCGGTGTGTAGCTGAGGAGAGAATTGGATTCCTGCCTCTGCCACTGACCAGCTGGGTGATGCTGGGCAAGTCATGTCCCCTGTCTGTGCCTCAGTTTACCCACACACCCTTTGCCTGTCTATTTAAACTGTAAGCTCTCAGAAGCAGGGACTCTCTTACTGAGGGTATGTATAGTGAGGTCTGATGCCTGCTGTCCCAGGTCGGTCATGTCACCTCTCCGTTCCTCAACTTGACCCACCTGTAGCATGGGGAGAAAGCCATCAGTTCAGGCTTTCAAGTAGGCAGAGAGGAAAGGCGTGGGCATTACTTCCTTTGGCAGAATCACCTGTTACACTAGCAGTACCAGCAACTGGAGGAAGCCCTGCGGTTAAGCAAGAGGAAGTGATACGTTCCTGTTGATGAATGCTGATTGGCAAATCCCAAAGAGGCCTGCTAGGGCTCACTGAATCTGGTTTATTCCTGTAGTGTCTTCATTTCTGGAGTGACTGTGTGCGCTCTTCTGAAGGGCTGGCTTCATCACTTCCTGGATACAGCTCGTGGGAAAACTTTCCTCGAAACAGTTTTCCCTTGGAAAATGCAGTTTCAACAAAACCAGAAAGTTTTGGCAAAATCCGATCAACTTGGACAATTATTTTTATAAGGGCATGTTGAAAATGTCTAAATGTCCAGCTATCAGCATGACCAGTTTGGGAGTTATCGTTTCAAAAGCACTTTTCATTTTGAAATGTGCTTTTGTATGTTTTTAGTGCCAAGGGTCACAATCAAATGAAAATATTTCACAGTTAGCGCGGTGAAATTGACCCGAAACAAAACTGTGTTTGGAATTTTTGTTTTGCCAGAAACATGTCTGACATTTTCTTTCTTCTCAATCAGGAAGGACAACCCCTCCCCCCCCCCCCCCCCCCCCTCCAGTCTTGAATTTTTTTGCGGGATGGAAAATCTGTTTTCTGGGCAGCTCTGTTCCAAGCCATGGGAGAAAGGGACTTGCCTGAGATCACCCAGCAAGCTGGTGGCAAAGCTGAGAACAGAAAGAAAGGCCTTCTGAATTCCAGGCCATGCAGGCAGTGTGAAATATTCAGAAGACTCCTTATTCTCCTTAAGGGAGCCAGTCTGGCCTAGCAGATAAAGCTTTGGATTGGGATTCAGAAGACTATGGGTTATATTCCCAATTCTACCGCTGACCTCCTGGGTGACCACAGGCAGGTCACAGCTCCCTCTGTGCCTCAGTTTCCCCAGCTGTACAATGGGGATAGTGATACTCCTTTGCGTGCTGGATGAGAGCTAGGTGGTGATATCTAGAGGTCTGATTCTTACTTTAAAGTCCCTTTATGCTGCCAGTGATGTGAATGGCCCCCACGGTGAATGAGCAATGCCAGAGCTGTGCAAAAGGGCCTTAACGTGAATAAGAATCAGGCCCCTGGGTCTGTATTTTTGCTGCCTGATGCCATCATACGAGGTACAATTCTCACTCCTGATATGCCGAGAAACCAGCCACCTCTCTGGCCTCCTAACACCAGGTGACTTTTGATTCTGGATTTCCAAAGTCCAGCCCCTCCTGGTTACGTCCTACCTTTTAAAAAATATTGCAATCATCAACGATGCTTCCATGCCTTCCAAACGACCTTGCTAATAACAGCGACTCATTTCACACGACAATAGGTTTCATAGATTGCTGTCATTCACTTGCAGTCAAGCGATTCCCCACGCCCTGGCCCTGCGTTACTCGGTTATCTGGGGCTTATTTAAAAAAAGATTTTAGTCAGAAAAAGTAATTTTTATGAAACGTTCTCGCTGTTCCCTGTGGCTTAGAGTCTGGTCTTCTGACTCGGCAAACAAGCAGTCCCCTACCTTGGCACTTCTGGGGATAAAAGGGAGCCTGAAGTGGGTTTTTTGGGGACGTAGTAATTTATAGTGGATTAGACCAGTGAGGAAGGACGGTGTGGTAGTTAGGGCGTTAGCCTGGGACTTGGGAGAGCAGCATTCAATTCCCTAGTTTGCCACAGTCGTCTGACCCGTGGCACATCACTTGTTCTCGCTCTGTGCCTCAGTTTCCCCATCCATACAATGGGGATAATAGCACTGCCCTGCCTCACAAATGGGTTTAAGGAGCAATACATTAGAGATTGTGAGGTGCTCAGAGAACGGGCGCCAGAGAACCATTTCCGAGACTGTCCTGTGGCCAGTACCAGAGAGAAGTGCAAGAATTTCTGCCATGGCTGTAATCTGCTTCTGGTAATATTCCCCCCCCCCCCACCCTTACCATCCATTAGCTAGAACTTGATTCCCAGTTCTCAGCTTTCTGTCCTTTCCAAAGTTTTCAATCTTCTAACTCTAGATCTTCCTGTCTAACCCTCTGTATAAATGTTGAATCCTTGTTTAACCCTGCTCGGAGCTCACAGAACTCTTGTAGGTATGTGTGGAGAAAAGTATTTTCCTTTCATTGGTTTGGAATTCACCCCCTTTGGGTTTAATTGCGCGCGCACACACACACACACACGTGCACACACACACACGCGCACACACACCCCTTTGCCTTGGAGCATTGGTTTATGGGGGAGACAGAGCAGTTTTGTGTCTCCGCTCCCAAGCTGGGTTTGCAGAGCCGGTGGTTGGGGAAAATCATTCTCTGCTGAGTCATAAACGGAACAAACTTGATGTGGAAACCACAGAGAGAAAACCCAGGGCACCACTTTTTGTTTAATGGAGGCGTTTTAATGCATGGGTTCTCCCGGAACAGGGCTAAGCTGGGACTCCTAGGAAATGCTTTTTCTAACCCACCCTCTGGGCATTCAGCACCAAGTGCGGAGGCCTCTCTGCTAATTGAGATGAAGGAGCAACTCCATTAGCTGGCAGCAGTAGTAGGCCACTATTCTGTGTGGCAAGACAGGCCTTTGTCTTCAAGAGGCAGTGTGGCCTAGTGGCTAGAACACAACTAGGACTCAGGGGACCTGGGTTCTAGTCCGGGCTCTGACCCTGGGGAAGTCCGTTCTACTGTGTGCTTCAGTTTCCCCATCTGTCTTGTCTGTTTAGCTCTTCAGGCAGGGACTGTATATGCCATTGATAGCAGCAGTTTCTGATGCTTGTCTGGAAAGAACTGAGACCCAGCAAACTCATTCCACCAGAGCTCCAGCTGGTAGCTGCTCCAGATCAGAACGTTGGAGTTACACATCAGGGTGAAGTGACAGTACACGGCCAATTGCAATAAGGCCCTTTCACACTGCTCTGTGGTATAAATCAGAACCTGACCCAGGGAGACCAGGTGACTCCCCCAAGGTCACGCACGGAGTCAGTGGCAGAGGGTGGGAACGGAACCCACGTCTTCCAAAGACCAGCCCAGTGTCTTAGCCACAAGCCCCTCCTTCCTCTTGCTGCTTCTAGTTCTCCATCAAATTCCATCCACCCCAAACCCTGGCTCCAAATTTGCATCAGGTGCCAACTTCTTGCTTTGGGTGTGTCTTATTGGGGGAGGAGGAGGCAGAAGATTGAAACCTTTGCAATCTCTCCAGCTCTGGCAGGAATTTTCCTGAGACCTGTTTAAAGCCTGTGGAGTGTCTGTGGTGTTTGGTTCCAATGTCCGAGAACGGGGGGTTCTGGGATCACATTTCATAGAATCCTAGAACCAGAGGGTTAGAAGGTACCACAAGGGGTCATCTAGTCCATTGTTCCTCAACCTTTCCGATACCAGGGACCGGCTTGCCTTTCTAAGCTGCGTCAGGGAGCTCTCGGGGACCGGCACCGGTCCGCGGACTGGTCCTTGAGAAACACGGATAGTCTGACCCCTGGCAAGGCGCAGGATTTGTTGTCTAAAAAATTGAATGGTTTAATGTGGCTATTACAAAACTACTGACCCAAGTAGGCTTGGCTGATGGAGTCAAAGGGGTCGGAGCCTGCTCAGGGCTATTTGAGATTATTCTGGGGTGGGCTGGATTCAGGCACCCCTTTAAGAGTCAGCCTTGCCTTACCAAGTCCCTGCTGCTGGTTCCACTAAATGATCCCCCGTCCTCGTCCCTTACAACCCAACTGCTGAAACTGTCGCCTCTCCCCTTGATCCCGGCCACACGCGCCCTGACAGCGTTAGCAACCGGGGACACGTTAGGGTAAGATCGAGGGTCTGACTGCGGGCTGCTCCTTGACAAGGTGCACTGGGGGCCATGGCTTTACACCACCGGGCTGCTCCGGGGGCCAAAACCCAGCATGAGTCAGAGCTGGGTTCAATGGCGCCGGGCCACGAAACGGAGAACGCTTGGTGCTAATCCGGCTTTCGTGCTAACATGAGGCCCGACTGCAGCAGGACAGCCACGCGGCTGGAGCCCCTAGTGTAGACGGGCAATGCTGCTGCCCACTACTGTATGCGCTGGTGCAAAACCTACAGGAAGGGTTTGCGCTGGTGTAGCTGCTCTGGGCCAGGGCCAGTGCCAGGGTAGACTAGGCCCTGAGAGTGTGCTCCAAATTGCTGCTCTGTGCCTCGGTTTTCCCAGCTGCAGAATGGGGACAATACTCGCTCTGCATCAGCCGGTGCCAGGTGAGACTTGAAGATTGCAAGCACCCTTGTGCCGTAGGCCGCCGTTAACCTTGCGCTTTGTGCCTCTCAGTGGTGCTGATCGGGGACTCCGGCGTAGGGAAGAGCAACCTCCTCTCGCGCTTCACCCGCAATGAGTTCAACCTGGAAAGCAAGAGCACCATCGGGGTGGAGTTCGCCACCCGGAGCATCCAGGTGGACAACAAGACCGTGAAGGCTCAGATCTGGGACACGGCGGGCCAAGAGCGTTACCGCGCCATCACCTCGGCGTGAGTAGTAGCATTTCACCCTAGAGCCTGGGTTGCAGGGGCAGTACGTCCCTTCAGAATGCAGCCACTTCTGGGGTGGAACACGGCAGCTGCTTAGCAGCACACAGTAACATAGAAACTGACGGGCTGAATCGGAGCAAAGCTTCAGATAGTCCAGGATGCTGTCTCGGAGAACGGCCAGCACCTGCTGCTTCTTGGGCCACAGCTCCCAGCCCCCCTTGGCTCTCTGTGCTGAAAAGACACTCCCTCCCTTTCAATACAGCTGCTTGTGTCTCCTCCACTACTGAGCCACTCACCGGCATTTTATAATCACTTGCTCCCTTCCCTGGCACCTGTGTGTGATAACCCTTAAAGGGGCAAAGCAGCCTGTTACAAGGCCCCAGTGATATCCTGTGGCAGTGAGTTCCACAGGCTAATTGTGCACTGAGGCACAGCTTGGTATGTCCCCTTGGGCACAGCTGGTAATAGAACCCAGGAGTTCCCAGTCCCCCCCCGATCTCTACCCACTAGACACTACTCCCCTCCCCAGAGCTGAGAATAGAACCCAGGAGTCTTGACTCCCAGTCTCCCACTGTTCTCACAGCACAGCAGCTCCCTGTATGAAGCTGGAACAAATCCCTGTCCGTGCTGCTCTAAGCTGGATCCAGCTTGACCTGCTCCACTCCGGCACCCTGTGCCTCCTGCCTAGCCCATGACAACACCACTGCTCTTTCTCCCACGCAGCTATTACCGGGGGGCGGTGGGTGCCCTCCTGGTCTACGACATTGCCAAGTACCTGACCTACGAGAACGCCGAGCGCTGGCTGAAGGAGCTGCAGGACCACGCCGACGCCAACATCGTCATCATGCTGGTGGGCAACAAGAGCGACCTGCGGCATCTCCGTGCCGTGCCCACCGACGAGGCCAAGAGCTTTGCAGGTACGGGCCCGGCTCCCTGCTCCGGGAGCTGCAGGGAGAACAGCGCCGGAATTCTCTCCTGTTTCTCTTTGCTTTACCCACTGGATTGAACCCAGAGCAGGGCCCGCCTGGGGAGACAGGGCTGGCATCCCGAGAGGGGACAGGGCTGGGGTTCAGTGGGGCCAGGCTAAATGGTGAGGGTGATACTCGGGGGTAGCAGTTTGCCGGTGTGCATGGGAAGCCTGACACGGTTTGTGTTGCCTCTTCAATACTGTCGAACGTTGGGGGCGCATGAGCGAGCCAGCGCACTGCCCTCCTCCGGGTGGCCTTGGCACTGCATAACCGTGTGTCATAAGCCCTCGCCAGTGGTGGAGATTCTCCCTCCGCTCAGCTGGGGCCTGTATGGCTTTTCATGCCAATTTCACCCTAGAGACTCTCCCAAACCCCAGCCTCTGGGTCTGCCCGGCCAGCCCTGCTCCTTGGCGTGAGTGGGGGTCGGGGGGCAGTTGTGTGGAGGGGGCTGACGGCCCAGGCGAGGGGTCAGGGCTGCTCTAATGCAGATGGAGGCGAATTAGCAGAGGACATCAGGAGAAGGGGGAGGGAGGGGGATTGCTCTCCCCCAGCCCCCCCCCCATGTAAATCAGCAGCGGGCACCTCCTCATTCACCCGAGGATGTGCCCGGCATCGCGGACGTGGATGGATGGAGTGTCCGTAGGGCACTGCCGTCCAGTGGCTGGAGGGGGGCTCTGGACAGTCACAGCTGGGGAGCCAGCGGCACGTCCCATCTCCAGCCCGACCTGCCCAATAAGCAATGGGGTCTGCTGGGCTGTGGGTTGCACCAGTTCCTCTAAGAGAGGCCAGTTAAAGGAATCAGCTGTCTGTTGGGGGGGGGGGGGGGGGGATTGAGTGACTGGGTTGAGAACCTGGGAGTTCTGCTGGGTGCGTCCATCTGTCTTAACCCTCCGCTTTCTCTCCTTGCAGAGAAGAACGGCCTGTCCTTCATTGAGACGTCTGCCCTGGACTCCACCAACGTGGAGACAGCCTTTCACAGCAGCCTGGCAGGTATGGGGCCCACAGCCGCCTCGCTCCCGTGGGGTGGGGACCGCGGCCCGTATTGTGGCGGGAGGGTGGGAAGGGATGCACACAAACCCCCCTCACCGCCTGGGTTTGCTCTTTCTCCCACCTGCAGAAATCTACCGCATCGTGTCGCAGAGGCAGATGACTGGTCAGCAGGAGCCGGAGTTTGGGTCCAGCACGGTCATTGACCCTATCAAAGTCCTGCCCACTCACCAGGATGGGAAACAGGCTCCCTGCTGTCAGAACATATGATCCTGAGGGGAGACACCAGAGGCAGACGGACCCCTGCCGTCGTCCCCCGCCGGGGCTGCTTCCCTGGGTGTGTGTGTGGGGGGTGTCAGAGCATGTGTTATATAAGATCCTGTCATTTTCCTGTCTCTTGTTCCCTCCCGCAACCCATGGACTGTTGTATTTAATGTAACTCCTACGTAAACCTAACTGGGCCACAGCCGTTTCCTTGGGGAGACGGGTGTTATCGATTTGAGATCATCATTTCCTCTGGTATCATGTCCCTCTCTTCCCGCACACTATTGGACGTATGTTTATATAGGGCCTACTCTAATGGGAGAAGACACATTGTGGGGATCTCCCCTTTGGCCCTGCCTCTCCTTTTAAAACAAACAAACCAAAAACAAAAAAAACTCTTTAAGATCCCTGATCGCCTAGTGCATGTGTGTGGTTCACACAAGACTCAAAGGCCCTGACGGCCCAACCCTGTAGGTGTGGCTGCTAGGTAGGCTCGCTAGACAGGTCTGATTAAGACACTGGGGAGAGCCCTTCTGTTTGCAGTGAGGTGGCTGGACGCAGAGTGCAGTTACACCCGTCTTAATCCAGAGTGACTCCGCTGAAAGCCCTGGGGCGACACACTAAGAGCCCAGCCCAGATTGGCTGACTATTTTCTGGTCCTTCCTGAGTTGGGCTAGATTTGAGTTCCGGCGGCGTTCACTCCGGATTTACTCCAGTATCAATGGCGTCGGAATCCCCGGCCTTTTGTCGCGGGCTGAGCACTGACGTGGCGAGTGACTAGTGGTTTGCGGTGCCTCCGTTTCGGGCACCCACGTCTGACCGTTTTGGTCCCCGGCTAGCGCGGGATTTCCAGAGGGGCTGAGCCTCGACTCCCATTGGCTTCACCCAGCATGGTGGGTGCTCAGTGTCTCCGTCACATCCCCGAGAGCCGAGGGTGCCCCCCAGGGGCGGGGCTGTTTCCCGCAAGGAGTGGAGAGCCGGCGCTGTTCTCTGCTGTCCTAGCAGAGCCTTGGACTCAAGATAAAGGAAGAACTTGATGCTCTTTCCGCCCCCACTTTAAACGGGGTAGCTGCTGGCTCGGGATCGTCAACTGGTGTCACTTCATTGCTGCAACCAAAGCTTTGCTGTCTTCGGCACCAATCCTACTAAAATTGCCCAGTATGATCCCGCCCACTTGGAGACTAGCCCCTACTCAGCCTTTGGTGTGGCCGCAGCTATGCTCAGCCCTACGTGTAGACAAGGGCAAGCCAGGGGCTGCTGGTTAGTTTAAGCATGTCCTTGTCTGGATCCAGTCTTGGAAACTCATTTCTGGTTGAGCCAAGAATGGAGAAGGTCCGGGCAAGATTCCCCAGTGCTTGTCTCAGAGGGACCTGGGCTGAGAAGGGAGTTTGGGCTGTTGAGTCTGTATGGTCATTAGCCTGTCTGCTGGGGCCACAGCCACTGATGAGCAGGGGTGGGGGGGTAACTGGTGGTGGCTTATTTCCCCCTCCTTTGTCTGCTGTGGTTGGATTGTGTGCAGCTCTGAACCTGCCCTGCCCCACACCACCACCACCCAACCTGTGTAAATATCATGGAGCCTTTTAACATCTGCTCTTGACTGCATCTTGGTTTTTGTTGAATGTGTGTATTGGGGGAAAAAAAAGGTTTAAATAAAATATCTAACATCTTTCCCTGTTGCCTCCCTCTCTCAGTCACGGGGCATGGGACTTCAGCCTACACCACCGGGCTCATCAGTGGGGTCAGAGCCTAGGGACCTTCCGCATTTAAAAAGCCTGAGCCTCTCCTACTCAAGGGGATAACTCCTAAGTGGCAGCGGTAGTAGGCTGTTATCCTCCAGGGGTCAATGGTGTGGACACTTCCCAGCATAAACCATCTGGAGGAGGAGGAGTTGAGGTTCCTATTTAAAAGGGTGGTGAAGGATGCCAGATCGCAAACTCTGTGGGGATTGACATATGGGCAACACCTTGCAAGCAACCCTCTCTTCCCCTCCCTGCCCCCAGGAGCAAAGCATGTTGTTCTGGAGAGACCCCGGCTAGGGGCGAGAGCGGGACTTCATAGGATTGATCCCGGGCATTTACAAATCATGTGGCTGGCCTCAAAAATATTGTGAGATCCATTTACAAAATAAGATTATTGGGATGCTCTGTCTTTTGCCTGCTGGTCTCCGAGGCTTTAGGTCATACTTAGCCCGGTTGTGTCACCAAGCTTTACTCCTCAGCCAGGAGGGCTGGAAATGTTTTTATGGTTTTTATTTGTTTAAAGGAAAACTGCCATGCTGCTGTAAATCACATGACTCCAGCAGCTGGGGCTTTATGCAAAGCATTGAGTTGGCGGCCCCGCGTGCAGTCTCTACAATCAAGCCTCCGTCGTTCTCTGCTAAGGCTGCCTGTGAGGTGACGTGGTGTGACAAGCAGTGGCCTGGAGACTCAATGCCCCACCTGCCGTTCAGGTTCATGTGCATGTGCCATGCACTTCCCAGATGGCTGCGAACTTTGCTTCACCCCAGAACTGGCTGCATTTCAGCTCCAGGGGCAGTGTGCTCCCAAAGGGCTCTGAACACCCGTCCTTTGTCACCCCCATCAAATGTTAAAGGAGGGTGAATGGGAAGGGAAGCATGAAGTCGCTATGTGCCCTTGCTGCCACTAGGTGGCGCTATTTGCTGGATTTAGGGGGTGACAGTGGGTGCTTGTCCATTCAACAGGTGGCTTGAAACGCCAATCAATGATCGCTGCTCCTTTATCCCCTGTCTAAGAAGGGCCCAAGGGAACAAATGAGCCTTTCGCTTCTGCAGCTCGGGGTTTGATTGTGGATCTAGGCTGCTGGGGCAAATGGCACCATTTATCTCATCTGGGCTGCAGCCCCTTGGTGCATGATTCCCTGTATTGCAAAAAAAACAACCCAACCACCCTGGTGTGATGGGCAGCGGCTATTCAAGAGAGGCCCCAGATTGGACTGGCAGGGGGGGCTGCGGTCCAGGAGCGTGGTGGAGCAGCAGCACCACATATGAAGGGTGTGGGTGCCAGGGGGGAGATCGCCCCCTGCCAATGTCAGCTGGAGGGAAGGCTGGGCTCCAGTCCCTTCCTGTCTGCTTCAGGGGTGGGCATGGGGCCCCCCTGTGGCTTAGCATAGGGTGAGGGGACAGTGGGGGGATGGGAGGGAGGGGAACGAGTGACCTTCCAGCAGCGCCGTTAGAGCCGGATTCCCACATCACTTGTCGTGAGCCAGCGCAGGAAGGAAAGACCCAGGTGAGAGTCAGCGAGGGCCAGCCATGAACCGAGCCCTGTGGCAGAGGGTCCCCCCTGGCGACAGGGCAGAAGAGGAGGCATCTGGGCAGGCGCTGTTCCCAATGATGCCACTCGTTCCCTGGGTGACCTTGGGCATGTCCCTGCCCCACTCTGTGCCTCAGTTTCCCCATCTGTGTAATAGGAACCATGACCCTGTGAAGCCACCTGGAGCCCCGTTGTGTGACAGACCGACTGTAAATGCTAGTGTAGCCAAATGGGCATAGTCTGACGTGCTTCCTCCTCTAAACCCCAGCTGTAGCGGAGAGAGGGCCGTTAGTCGCCCAACTGCTGAAGCTAGAGGGGCTTGTGCTGTCAGCGCTGGAGGGTCCCTGGGCTGATCTCCAGCGTTGGCCAAGCTGGTGGCTGGCATTTGAACAGCTGTTGTCAGGCCTTTTGCTTGGGCAAGGGGAACTTGGGGGGGAAGAGGCAATTGCATTGTCTAACTGGTGCTCCCCCTGTGCTGTTCCATGCAGGGGACAGTGGTCCACTAGCCCATGGAAATGGCTCGTTCCCAACCTCACAGGTCTCCATAGCTCTGGACTGGTCCAGGAAAATCAGGCGACTGCCCCATCCCATCCTGGCTCACGAACAATGGGGCTGTAGAAGAGCTGCTCAGCTGGTTCAAAGTGGCAAAAGGTCCCTTGGCTACAGACACTTAAAACAACGGAGAACTTGACTCCTAATTGTCATTCACCTCTGAGTGTTGCTGAGTGCTGTTTAAAAAACAAAACAGTTGGTGCATTCCACCCTAGAGGTGGCTGCATTTCAGCATCGGGTGAAACAATCCCAGTGCAATGTTACTGTGTGCTCTTAAACAGCTGCCATGCTCCACCCTAGAAGTGGCTGCATTTCAGTGCCAGAGGGAGCAATTATAACCGCCGAGGCGTGTGCGTTACAGATCCCCTCCCCCCCATGCTGAGCCACAGCGCATAGCAGTAATTACAACTCCCCCTTTAGAGCTGGGGATCTTCAGCTCATGCTTTTAGCCCTGGAGGTCACCAGTTCAATCCCGGTGCACCAGCCAATCCCTAGCCAGGTGTTGTTTGTGGTGCACTTTGGGGCCCTGCCAGCTGAAGATGACTGTCTCCAGGTGGGATATTATTATTAGCTAGCATGACTCCGCACTGAGCCCACACACAAAAATAACCCTCCGAACGGAGCGTGGAAGAGACAGTCGCACCTCGGCCACGCACTAAGTGGCTGCGATTACTCTGCCTGCATCAATCACGCTGATGGAGCAGCCAAGTGTTATTTCCCCCCCACACACACATACACACCTTCCTTGCCACCATCTGCCTACACCGTGACTCAGTGCCAAATGGTGATGTCATCCTAGTCCCCAACTGCTTCGCCCACCGGCGCTGCCAGGGTGGAGATGAGGAGGGTGATGTTATTCTAACACACCGTGGCTGGTGACTCATTCTTCCTGCATGGAGCCGGAACAGGTGCGAGACGGGTCCCTCCCCATGGAAAGGTGACTGGGTCACATGGTCAGTGGGGATCTGGATGCAGCGCTGAATTGGTTAGGGGCAGAGCAACAGGTCAGTTTCCCACGGTAAAAGGAGTCTAGGAAAGTGTGTAAAAAGTCTCACCCCTGCTTGTCCCAGTCCCTGGCCCACAGAGCTTGGACTCAGCTCCTCAAAGCTCTCTACACACCTGACTGCCATTGATTTCAGTGGAAATTAGAAGTCTCCTTACCTTTGAGGATCTGGACCATACACACTGCACAGCAAAAATACCCCAAAACCGTGGCAGCGCGTCTCAGCGCCCAGCTCCAGCGCCTCAGGCTAAAAGGAGCAGGGTAGAGATTTGGGCTGGGGCTGGAGACTGGGTTTCACGACCCTCTCCCGTCGCCAGGTTTCAGAGCCCAGGATCCAGCCTGTCTAGATGCCTATGCTGGTATTTTTAGCCTACAGCATGAACCCTGCAAACTCAAGTGAGCTGACCCAGGGTCTGAGACCTGCTGCCGTGGGTGGTTTTTGGCTGTGTAGACGTGCCCCTAAGGCCTGGTCTATGCACAGAATTTGCCCTGCTTTAGCTAGCCTGGTATAGTGAAACCAGTACAGCCTCACTTGTGTGAACACAACTATAGTGATATCAAGGTACTTTATATTGGTATAGCTCCAGGGGAAGAAGCTATACTGTTATAAGGCACCTTTTTCCTTATATAACTGTGTCCACATTGTACTCGTATAAGTACATTGATTTAAAAAAAATCATATCCCTAACAGCTTAGTTATACAACTGTGTGTAGAACAGATGTAAATAGACAGGACTGACAAAGAGCAAGAGGGGAAACTGAGGCATAGAGCATGGGTGTCACTTGCCCAACGTGCGGGGTAAGAAGGTTCCGTTTCCTTGGTGCGAGTGATTTATAAGGTTTTCTTTTTCTTGGGACCCTTTTGGGGCACTTGCTCCCTTTTTTGTCCTTGTAGGGTTGAACAAAGCACTGAAATCAATGGGAGGCAGGTGCTTGAAAACCTTGGAGGGCTTGGGTCTTGAGTGTATCGAAGTGTTGTTGAAAATCAATGAGCTTTAGACTTCTCAATCCCAAATGTGACTTTTGAAAAAGGGAGAGAGACTCTTAAGTCACGCGGGTGCTTTTAGAAAGACCATCCCCTCTCAATTGAAATCAACCCAAATGAGAGAGAATTCCAAGCTGCTCTGATGATTAATGACCCATACAGTTAAAAATGTCACCTTGTTTCTGCTCTGATTTCTTCTAACTTCATCCTCCAACCGTTGATTCTTGTCCTGCCTTTGTTTGCTAGATTAAAGAGCCCGCTATCCTCAGGTACCTCCTGGCCAATCACCACCATACTTCAAATTTGTAACTAAGTCTGATGGATTTTGATTCTAAAAACATATTCCATGGAAGACACCTTCAGCCACTGAATGTTTTTTGGGATTGAGCTAAAGCTCAAAGAGGAAATCCCAAATCTTTAATTCAATGCAATGAAATCAAAAGGTGGGAAATTCAAAACCAATAACTAATCATTTAGACTGCGGAACTCATTGCTACAGGAAGTTGACAAGGCCAAAAACATACCAAGACTCTGAAAGAGATTGGACATTGATATGGATTTCAATATCCAGAGATGACATAATTATGACAAACAATTTTGAAAGGGCTGTAAGAGAAAGAATACTGGACTAGAAGAACCTTGGGTGTAATTCAATCTGGCAATTCCTATGTTTAAATCCCAGACCTGGATGGAGGCCACCCTCAATGGGCAGCTCGAATGACTGGATCAGTCAACAAGTCTTTGAATTTCTCCCATCTCAAAGCGAAGGCAGGAAGATGCAGGAAACAATCAACACATGACACCAAGTTTCTTAAGTAATAATACTTTAATAAAATTAAGTTCTTAATGTAATTTAGCACATTTAATACATTAACCCTTTCCCTTCTTTGTTTTCTACAAGTTGTGCAACATCATTTTAATTTTTTATTTTATTTTAATTTTTTTTTCTTCTCCCCTTTACTATATGCCTCAAAACTCAGACATCGAGCCTAACTCTACTTTTCTATGTTCGGTTATATCTCTCGCAGGCCTTTAATTTATTTATTTTTGCGAGATGCTGGAGAGATGAAAATAGCTGGATGGAACATGTGATCTGTTTCTGCTAGTAACAATCCCAACTACAGGTTTCCTATGATGAGAACAAAATAAAACAAGGAATGGACTTTCAACAGAGTGGCCACACAACTGGGAAATCAAGGCTAACGCTGGGGAATTTTGTGGCTGGCTGGTTTATCAAGAGAGATATTTTGTTTTAGACCGAGTGATAGGAACGTACAACGGTGCCCAGGTAAGAAGGAAAACAAAGCGCACGCACAAGTTTGCACTGCAAGTGTAATCTCAGACAAGAGGATGGTAATTTTGTTGTTAAGCAAAATACAGGAAGGGCTGAAGGGACATTTGTAATTTACTTTGAATGCACTGAGCCAGATTCGTTAGTTGTGCCAATCTGCATAGCTCCACTGAAGTTAGTGGACCCAATTTACACCAGTTGAGGATCTGGCCCATTGATAATTGTGATTCTTCTTATTACGCCGGGTCCCCGTGGAGCACGCTGAAGTCCATGATCGGGATTCCAGTCTCTGTTGCTCCAGTGAAATGTGGAGTAACTCCACTGAATTCAGTGGGGTGAATGTGGTTTGCAGCCGGACAAATGAGAGAAGAATCTCCCATGTTGACTTCAGTTTGACTCCAGTGTAATTTCAGTGCAGATATGTCAGAGGCGAGATCAGAATCTGGCTCAGTCAGAGGAGAGTGGAACAGTGTGAACGGGAGAACGGAATTTGCTGAGATTGAGGTGAAAACAGCACTGTCATTTTAGGAGCCAACAGTGTCCAAAACTCACCCTCATAATCCTGAAGCCCTTCACGTTTGCTTAACATCTTTTCTAATCTAGGAGCAAATCCTGTAGGCAAAACAGGATCTGGCCCTGAATATTTGTATTTTGAAAAGCAAGTCAGTTGTAATTATGAAAAAAAAAGTGCTGATTATTTTACAGAATAGCAAAGCAGTTTGCAAGAACCAGACCTTCTACCACCAGCTCCAGAGAGCTTGCAGAAGGAACAAATTTAAGCAGAGATCCAAGGAGTTAGAGAGAGTTGATGGGTGTTGCTGCTACATTTCTTTGCAAGTTGTTTCAAAACAAGCTTGGAAAATCATAAGACTGAAAAACAAATTCTGCCGTTAGCTGCCAGGCTAAATCTGGTGTCACTCCAATAGTGGCTCCAAATTTTATCCCAGTATAACTCCACTGACACATGTGGAGTGACTCTGGATTTACTCCACGGATGTCAGATTCCACTGTGTAACTCAACTGAAGTTAATAGATTAAAAATCTGGAGTCTCTATCTCCATTGACTTTAATGGAGTCACCCCAGCATAGAATCTGGAGTCACTCCAGTAAGGTGATTCTAGATTGACTCCAATGGAGTGACACTGGAATTCCACCAGAGAAAGCAGAATCTGGCCTTCAGCTTCTACAGTATGTGAAAAATAGTAATAAAAATACAAATCCCTCCTAAAATCCTAGAAACGACTTTTTGACTAGTTAACCTTTCCTGGTCCACTCCTATCACTGCAGCCAATGGGAATTTTGCCATGGACTTAACAGAGGTAGGATGGGACCAGTGTAAAAGTTAATATAAAGTGCATCTGATCTCCAGTCCAGGGCATCACTGCATAACTTCAATCACTGACAGTTCAAGTATTAAAAACAAAAATGAGGTAAAATAAAAATAAACGAGCAAACAGCCTGCTTCTTGACCCCTGCTGGGAAGGACTAGACCTCTTCACTCCACCCACCACAAACTCCAAGGGCCGGCACACAAACCAGAAACAGTCACCCTTTGCTTTCAAAAAGCTGTCACCGTTTTAATTTTGTTGCAAGCTGGGCGATGGTGGTTCGGGCTCCGTTTCTGCTCTCCTGATTACAGCAGTGTCAGAGAGAGAAACCAGGCCCACTGGAGTTACTCCTGATTTGCAGTGCAGTAACAAGAACCAATTGCCTTCACTTCCATCCTAAACTGCCAAACGCCATTACTGTGCGCTGTTAAACAGCTGCTATGTCCCACCCCAGAAGCAGCTGCATTTCCAGCAGTTGGGGGAGGGATGCAGCAGCTGCACTGCCTGTGGAAATGTTTTGGAATCTTGCCGGGTGCTAGTGAACGGTAGGATGTTATTGGATTCTTTGTGGATGAATCACAGCACAAAATATTAAAAACTAAAAACAAAGGCAACACCTACTTCTCTGAGGCATCTCTTTTGCGGTAGTTAATTTCTTCTCATAACACCTATATATTTTAAAACTATGTTATTTATTTTATAATAATATCATATAAATGGGAGATTTTGGTGCCATCGCCACTGCTGTGGGACACAGGGCTCACCCTACTCTGAATGATGACTAGGGTGTAGCATGACAATACTCAAAGTTGCTGGGCAACCTTTGTCCCGTCTACAGCTGTCCAATGCACTCTCTGGGCTGTTTCCTACAGTAAAACCTTGAGTGAATGCCCAGGACACCGGATAAGATTCCATCGGCAGATCTCAAAGCTCGAGTCCTTGATCCATAGCTCCATGAACTGAGTGTAAAAGCTCACATTGATTTCAATGGCTTTTTTGGATCAGACCCTTAAACCTGAACACTGTTCTGCCAGGTAGGGAGGTGTTGGCCACACCCCCTACCAAAGCCGGGAAAAGAACCCAGGAGTCCTGCCTCCCCTTTTACATAGGGGGAAGTCAGGCATGTGGAGCGCGAGGCTGATCTGTCCCTGAGATCATAGTATCTCAGCTGCCGAACTGGGAATAGTTCCCTCTTTCACTCTGGATTCATAGATTAGCCATAAAAATAAAATAGGTATGTGGTTCATTCACTTCCATCCCTGCACCATAGTGGTACTCTGCGCTCCATCGGCCCCCTCCATTCGAGCATCTCAAATTGCTTTATCCCCAGTTTAAAGGCAGAGGAAGCTTGTGGCACAGAGCCAGGGGATGTGACTTGCCCAAGGTCTTGCACTGAATTCAGAGGTAGAGTCGGGAATAGAATCCCAGAGTCCTTGCGTGGGACTTGTGCTCTAACCACTAGACCACACTCACTCCAAGACCTGGGAGAGCCCAGGAGTCCTGATGTCCAATCCCCTGTTCTAACCCCGAGATAACACTGTTTCCCCCAAAGGTTGGAACAGAACCCAGAAATCCTGATTCCCTGTATCAGCCCCTAGATCATACTGCCTTTCCATAAGAACACATACGTCTCCTTCTTTAGCCTCTAAATCACATTGTCCCCTCTAGAGTTGGATATCAAACCCATGAATCCTGACAGCCAGTGCCCCCTTCTCTACCCAACAGACCTCCCAGGCCGAAGCCAGGAATAGAACCCAGCACTCCTGACTCCCAGTCCCTCTCTCTAACCAACAGATAACACTGCTGTCTTTCCGTTTCTATCTAGGAACCGGAGCATAAATATTAACCTTCCCACAGAGGGCCTGAACTGGCAGCTCCGATGTAAACTGGCGTAGATGGGTGCACAAGAGAGTTGAGCAACCAGCTCCCCCCTCCACCCCAGCAAGTCCAAAAGACTCTTCTCCCCAAACATGACATCTCTGTGCCCCGGCAGAATGGTACAAATGCTTAGGTCTACCCGCTAATGCTAGTTGTCCATGGAAACTGGTCACGGTTTTCCAGGGTATTACGATCATCTCGTCTGACCTCCTGCATAGCGCAGGCCAGAACGTTTCACCTGGTGATTCCTGAAGGGAACCCAAACACTTGCAGTTGAGCTAAAGCCCGTGGGGTTGAGCAGTCATTCCACTGGCTTCTCCACGCACACTAAGCTGTTTGGGATGGAAAAGTGGATGGTATGACATTCCCCTCACAATGCCACTTGCTCTGCCAGAACCTGCAGATTGTCTAGCAAGCAGGGGACTTTCACGTGACAAAGGGCCAAGGTTCATTTTTGCAACATCCATCCATCCCTCTGCAGTTTAGTGTCGCCCGCTAATGGACAGGGTCAGTAACGCTATGAGACAGACACACGAGACTTTGGATGCGCACCTCATTCATCTCTGGGCTTACTGGCCTGATGCTCTCCCTGTGTGGCTCAGATAGTCAGGGTGCAGAATATTAGCAGGCTGGACTTAGAATTTCCAAGAGAAACTTGCCATCAGTTTTTGCTCTGAGAGTTGCACAGCGTGTGCGTTCGGCCGGTGCATCACACAGGACCCTACATGAATCCCACATGCCCACCTAGAAGCCAGACAACAGTGTCAGAGGGCCTGATTTTCGTTTACTCCAGTCACTTGAAGGCACCGGCCTTAGGTGCAAATGAAACTCAGGCCCCAAACCCAACATTGCATGATCCACGAGGTGGTGAACGCACTCCTCTGACCTCAAGACACTTGGTAGAAGAAAGAGGTTAAAAAGCACCATCCTTTTACAGCACGTTTCTTTACCTTTACAGAAGGGATTTTATTTTCCTTTGCCTCTCTGCCTATGTATAATGTAACTTGTCTCCACCAGCCTGCTTCAGGGACCTTCCAAAACCATTAGTGCTTCTGAGAAGTTTAAAAAACCCAAAGTAATAGTACAAGAAACATAACGACCACGAGATATTTACTTTTAACCCTTCTTTCTCTGAAATCTCCACTTCCACCCATGCTAGCCCAAGGTTGGAGGTCAGAATAAGGCAAAAACAAGGGCCTCACTTGCCAGTTTTGTGTGTTCAGTGGATAGCCAATTTTTATATATTAAAAAAAGGAACATAAAACCCCAAACTGATCTTTTTTAAAAAAATACATATTATCAGATCCCATTTCCCCCCCCTCTATAAAAATAACTTCAGGACTTTGATTAACAGAAGGTACCAGACGGAGGTTTGAATTTTTGTTAGGTGCTTTTTTTTTTTTAAGTTTCAGAAAATAGTACTGAGCAAAAATGGATGGAATCGGTGGGGAAATTAAAACAGTAACAACTGACCTTGTTTACAAGTCTAGTTTACATTCTGTTCTGTCTGGGATCATCACCTCTACTATAGATAAAACAATATGGATAGCATCTACTATATGAACTAGTTAAGTTTATTTATTTTTTAATCTTTTCTATAGGATTATATGAAATAAATTTCAATGTTTATTATTATTTTAACATTTTTATACCCATCAACTCAAACTCCCCCCCCCCCCTCTTTTTGGTTAAAAACAAACAAGTCTTATTTTAAAATGCTTCTTTAGAAGGCAACAGATTAGAAACACCCCACTACCACCTTTCTGATGCCTTGAAAAAAACCCAGCTCCCGCTGACTTGTACTGGGGTCAAGAGTGCTCAGTACTTCTGCAAGTCAGGTCCTTGAGCCAAGATCATGCAAAACACTTGAGCACACGATTAAAACTTAAGTGCTTTCCTGACCAGGGATGGATTTAAACATACGCCTTGCTGGATCGGGACCTTAATGGCTAAAAGGGGGCAGGGGAATTAACATGCCCACCCTCCCCTCCAAAAGCCCACGGTTTTCTTAAAGAGGATGCATTATCTTTATAGGTTTTTGCACCAAGTGCTGCTAATGTTCTAGCTTGTAGGGGGTCAAAAGAGGGCAAGGTCAGGGTAGCCAGAAATCCAAATAAAAAAAGATAGAGGCCGGGCTCTATTCTGCGTACCCTCTTCCCCATCCTTCTGGCTTGGTCGTATCACTTACTATAATCTAAGAAGGCTACATTAAGGCCCCCATCCTGTAAAAGCTACTGGGTGCTGCGGAACCACTTACGACAACAGGCACCTGATAATGTTTGCAAGATTGAGCTCTTGTGGTAAATCAATAATCCCGCTCCCTACAGTTCTCAGGGTCAAGCTTCTGCTCCTCACAAAGGGCTTGATCCAAAGGGGTGAAAAACGGGCCTTGCGGAAGTCAAAGGCAGAACTTCAGTGAGGCCAGGAATTCACGCAATGGGCTTTGGATCCGGCCCTTAAGTGCATGCTTAACTTTAAGTCCTGCTCAAGTCAACGGGACTTAAGAACGTGTTTAAGTGCTTCACTGAATCAGGGCTTGAAATGACAGCATGATTGCACCAGACAGGAAAAGGCTCAAGCACATGATTAACCCTTGACTCTACTGGCAATTAAGCATATGCTTAAGTGCTTTCCCATACAGGGATGGGTTCCTGGACTGGAGCCATAGTGAAATATGCCACTGATTTAGCGAAGGCTTGTGGCCCGATCCTGCAATGACTCAGGGCCCAATCTGGCAGATTCATGCCTGCTGATAACTTTACTCCCCCAGGCAGTAGGACTACCCCCATACGTGAAGCGACACATATGAGGAGCTGTTCGGAGGATTGGGTTTTAAATGGCAGCAAGATTTTGAATTCATAGTGGTTTTTCTCTTCTCTGATTTTTAAGTTTTTTAAAATACATACAACTTTGTGTAACTTTTTTATTTCAGGGAAGGGCCATTTGCACTGTAACTATCACCTTTTACATACACACACGCACACACAAAAAAGAAACATATATTAAAAACACTTTTTAAGCAATACTCTGGATACAAATGTATTTTTTTTAACCTACATATATTCTAACCCTTCTAAACTTTTTAAGGATCACTTTATCATAAAATAAAATATCCTTTTTTTTTCTTATAATAAATTACCTAATAAAAAGTATTTTTATTAGCCCAGTTCCTTGCTACATTTACATGTAATAAATGCATTTATTAAAATAGAATATTAAATTATAAAGAAATGTTCTAATTTTTAAATCTTATTTTTCCTCCTCTTTCTCTCTCTCTTTTTATTTTTAAAAAACGCCTGTAAAAGAACCGAAATAAAAAGTCAAACACCAAATAAGCAAGTTGAATATTTTCGATTTAAGAGGTTCTGAATGTTAACAGTCTTAGCCTTTGCATGTATGGAGATTTAAAAAAAAAGAAAGAAAGAAAAGAGAAAAAAGAATAGATATCCCTCCAGCTGAAAAATATGTTTGTGAATGGGAGCTAGGACAAGATATTCTTATAGTATCTCCTCATTAAATATAAATCCAATTTTGGTTCTTTTTTTAATTTTATGTATTATAATACATACTATTCTCTATATAATTTATGATGATGAGGATATCACAGTATATTTTATATCCCTCCCTGCCCCTTTGTTACATTTATCATCCCTCCTCCCCAAGTCATCCCCCCCACCCCCACAACCCCTCCCCGATACCTCTAAAATAATGGCCAAAGACATAGCATATTTGTGTCTCCTTTCACAGGCAAAGCAGATGTTATTAATGAATTAACCCCTCCTCTGAACATCCTGTCACAGCCCCCATCTTCTAGTGTCACAGTCCACCATCTTCTAGTGTCACAGTCCACCATCTTCTAGTGTCACAGTCCCCATCTTCTAGTGTCACAGTCCACCATCTTCTAGTGTCACAGTCCACCATCAAGGGGTGATTTGTGCCAAAAGTTTGCAGTACCATATACAACACCAAGGGATCTCCCCTCCGGTCCTGAAAATCTTTACTCGCCCATCAGGACTAGTTGTTGAAGGTGACTTGGTGAGTAAAGATTGCAGGATTAGGCAAAGCACTTAAGCGTGTGCTTATCTTTAAGCACAGGCTTAAATCCATTTCCTGTTCAACAAAGCACGTGCTTAAGTCCCAAGGCTCTGCTGAATTGGGTACCAGATATGTCCCTGTTTTCTCTATCCACTCAGACTCCTAAGGGCCAATCCTGCCAGGTCCTGAGCGCTTCAGGAGAAAGGGCTCAGCACTCTCAAGTCCCAATTGACGTTAACGTCACTACTCGTATGAGTTAAGGACTATTTGCATAAGTCAGGTCCCATGTACCAGAGATGTCCCTTTCTCCCCATCCACCTATGCATCTAATCGATCTAGTTCTTTGGGAGCGCGCCCATCAGCATGGTATCGGAGCCATCTCACCTCCTATTGTCCATCACCCCGCAGGCCTGGCCCCTAACACACAACGAGGGCTCTGTCCTGCCCTCTGCTGTGCAATCCGCCCCCTGCCCCGCAAAGCACTTAAACACGTGCCTCCACCGCTGAGCACCTTGACAGGATCAAGCCCCTCATGCGACTCCCTAGGTGTTCTATATGGTCACTGCTGTTCTATAGGGTCAAGCCCCCACCTGCTCCATTTCTCCCAGGAGCCCATTGGAATCTAGTATCGCCCGATGCTGACGTTACAACCCACCTCTAGCCTGTCCAGCAGCGCCAAGAGGTAGAGCCACAGCAGCATTAGTAGAGACCTACCCTCTACGGCCCCGATCCTGCAAATACTTAGGCACATGTGTAACTTTACTATTACTAGTAGCCTAATTGATTACAACAGGATGACTCATGACAGCGAAGTGTGTTTGCAGGACTGGGGACTGATCCAGTTCCCATTGAGCATTTCTTTTGTTCTTAAACCCTGAGGTGGGGAGAGGGTGGAACAACTCAAATGAGACCCGATACTGGTCCCATTTGCTGGGTTCCATTTCAGTCCAACATTGCCCTCTTTCCACTAGGGATGTTTTAGGGGAGGGAAGGGGGAAGGGAGATCCCCATAAATTTAGCACCCCAAATAGTGCCTCATGGAGTCCTAAAATACGTCCCTTCTCCCATGACTGCGAGGTGGAGACACTAAGGATTTGTCTACACTAAAGACATTTGCACGGGTGTAACAATTGCAAGATGGGCCACCCAGTATCTTACCCCTCACCGCAAATACACCCACTCAGATTTACACTGAGTGTAAGTTAGCAAATAAAACCCAGTACAGACAGATTAGACTGGAGAGGGGGCATTTCTTTCTTTTATCCTCACTGCTGGTGAATTGGACCAACAAGCCATTTCTAGTCACCTATCCAGGAAGGTATAAGTCAGAGCAAATAGTTAAGGTCATGGGCATTTTTTGTGTGGTTGATTTTTTTTATTTTTTTGTGGGTTTTTTTTTTTAAAGATTTTTTTTTAATATATATATACATATATTTAAAAAGAAAATAAGGAGTTATTCAAATTTATGCTCCGCCGCACGTTGGGGTCCTGGCGAGCTACTAAGAGACGGGGCCCGGGGCATTCCATCAGTGGGATGCCCCCTACAGGCGTTCAAGAGGATTTAGGCCCCCTGTGCCTCCCTCCCCCCCAAAGTATAGCCCCCTCTCAGACCAGAGGTAGCTCTTGGTGCACCTGCAGCCTGCTGTTCTCTTCTGAAGTTGCTACATCAAAATATGGGGAGGGAGAAGAGGGGCAAGGAAGGGAGAACAAAATAAAACAGGTCGCAATACTGCTACTCTGTATAAACTAGAACTGCTACATCAAGCTTTCTTTTAATATATATGTATATGTGTGTGTATATATATATATATATATAAAGGTTATTGGAACTAAAGATTTCGTTAAAGGCCAACTTGGAAGCTGGAGTGGGAATGCCCAGTCCATGGAGATATGGACAGGCTGCCTACTGGCCATATGGATGGCTTCCCCTCCTGGTTCCGATCGGCAACCTTGGATAGCTGTTTGGGTTAGATTTTTTTTTTTTTGTTTTCTTTAGAAAGGTTTTTCTAACATTTTCAGCATGCAGGAGGCTTTATATCACTTTATTTCATGAAGGGGAGGGAGAGAATCTAAGCTCTCATACCTTCCTCCCCACCATTCCCTAGGGTCAGTGCTAGAATATGGCCCCCGTCCCACCCAGGTCCCCAGTCCAGGTATCTTCCCACCCTACCCCATCCCACCCCACCCAAAGCTCTTCACAACCTGGCATCAAAGAAAAACATTGATCAAAAACTCGCTCACATTACCACGAACAGACTTCACTTAGCCAATAATGACTAGTCACTCAACTAAGATATTGGCCCCATGGGACTCAGCCAGGGAAGCACCGGCTGTTGCGTTGTAATCCCATCCGTTACCAACACAGATATTTCTGAACGCCCCTTTGGAAGGGTGGTCTGATTTCCAACTCGCTTTTCCCCCCAACCACTCTCCTGACATCAGTAGGAAAGGTATGCGCAAAGAGGAACAGAATTGTGGAGGTTACTCCCCAAAAAGAAAACTTATTTTTTACCTTTCCTTCTCTTCTATTGGGATCGAAACAAATCTAGATTTCAAATAATAACTGGACCCTTTCTGAAAAGGACGTGGTCAGAACCGGACAGATCCTCAAGTTTTCACTGAGGCTGTGTTTCCATTGAAGTGGCTGGGAGGGGATCTCACTGCTGCACATTGGAGACAGCCCGAATCCCATGCACCACCATATAAGCCCTCAAGATTTGAGTGGTACTAGCCTCTTGCTCCTATGGAAGGCAACTAGCCCAATTCGCCATTGCCCTGCAGCACTGGAGTAAACGACGACACGAGCAAGTGGGTCTAAAATGCTATGGAAATGATTTGGTAGCAGTTTGCCCCTTTCTTTGCAGTGGTGTAAACGACTGCAGAAGGTGCAGGGCAATGGAGAATTAGGCTACTTAAGGTTTGTTAAAGCTGTGAGGGGAAGAAGAGGGGTCATAACTTTGACATGACAGGGTCCCCTTTTGTACAACATTTTCTATCAGCATCCGCTGCAGAAGCTAGGAGCACAACCTCCTACCGCCGTCTATCCCCTGCCCTGTATAACAATCCACCATCAATGCAAAGTGTTATAAGTACAAAATTTCACGCCCCTCCACCTAACATCTGAAGATCATACATGGACCTTTTCCGAGGCTAGAGTCCAAACAGAGGCCTGCCTCAGTATCAGCAATCCACCCCCTGTATGTGACCGAAGGATGTCTTGAACGAATTGTAAAGGGGCTCACTTGGGGTCGAGTGGCAAGGAATCAAGAGGAAGAGGGGATAGTCCCAGGAAGCACATTACGATGAAATTAAAGTCTCCTGTAAATCAAAGAACATCTCTGGCTATTTTTATTTATTTACTTTTTGGCTGCAGAACTGTCTCTCCCAAGTTGCTAAGCTCGTTGGTCCACAGTTCTAAATCAGGGTCCAGGATTCGTGAGTAGAAGTAATTTGGGGGTAGGAAGAAAATGGGGTGGGGGTAAATATATATATATATATTGGTACTTGGTAGGTTAATCCAACACATGTAACTTTGCCACCATGGCAATTTGGCATCCAGGTACTGGTTGAACAAACCTGATCACGTTAAGATGCTGGATTGTGATTGGCGTCGAGGCCAGATTCGAAGCCCGTCTCTCCCACTTCCCAACAGTTTAAAAAGTATCTGATTTAACAAAACCAGGAGTCTTCAAACGATTAAAAGGATGTTCAACAAGGCAATTCATTTATTTATTTTTTTGTTTTGTTCTGAAAAAAATATAATATATAAAAGTGGCAACCTCCGGAAGATCCAGGTTAAGGACAGTTGAAGAGGTTTTGGTCCATAAAGAAATATTTTCTTCTTCCTTTTTTTTTTTTTTTTAAATTTTCCACTTGGTTTTGGGTAACAAAAGTTTTGGTCCAGTTTAAAAACAACGACGACAACAAAATTATATATATAAACTCATTTTTTTTTGCTTTCTGTCGGGATGCATGTTGGTTTCAAATGGGCTCATCGCCTGTATTGCATGATCGTCTTTCTTAGGTTTTGGTGCGGTATACTTTTTTTAAGAAAAGAAAAGAATGTTAGCGTGTGTGTGTGTACTTTAAGAAAAAAACAATGCTGTGTGTGTGTGTGTGTGTGTGTGTGTGTGTGTGTAGAGCTGTGTGTAGAGCTGCAGTTGGCATCACTTGGAAAAAGCAAAGAAGAGTGAACTATGGAAACATGGAAGTCAATCCTTGCCCTTGGATGGGAACTCAAGACTGGTTTTGAAATACCCTGTTAGTGACTCCTGATTCAACTGATGAACAAATCCCAGTTTGGATTTTAAAAAAACAAAAAAAACAAACAGAGTTCCAAACTCCGCGGTGGCTCAGAATAATAAAAATAAATGCTAAGCACCCAGTGTGACTCCTACAGGTTCTTCCAAACCTTCTTCAGTTTCACCGGCGTCATTTTTATTTGTTTTTTCAATGTTCTTTTTTTTAGAAAAAAAAGGAAAACAATAAAAGTTCTTTAGCTGCTGTTTTGTGGTTTTTTTTTTTTTGTTTGTATTTTTAAAAATCTTTGAGGTAATAGAGTTGTGCCCTCGTTCTAACAGGTTCCCAGAGGTTGATGTTTTTTTTTCTTTCTTTTTCCCCCCTTTGCCATCTGTTTTCTTTTCTTTCTGTTTGTTTCTTTCCGAGCTCTCCTCTGCCAGTTGGTTTGATGTCCCCGGGAGGGGGCGGGGGGCAGCTGCAGACCAAGTTAAAAGAGGGAGTGTTGGTGAGGAAGGAAGAGCTGTTGGGGAAGCCCTTCATTTTCCACGTGCCCCTGGTGTCTCGGTCAAATAAAGATGACCAAGCTTGGTCAATGCAGAAGAGCTGTGAGTCCTGTCTCGCCACAAAAAAAAAAAATTAACTAAACCGCTTTGCTTCCGAGATCCAAGTGTGCGTTCAGAGTACTTGTTTTAAAAAGACATCGTAGGCTGGAGCATCGTTTGCCCTTCAACATTTCTGGCTTTTCTATTCATTTTAATTTATTATTATTCACTTCTTTTTTTAAAAAATAATGTACATTGCTCGTAAAATAATTTCTTTTTTCTTCTTCTTTAAATTAATTATTTTATTCTTTCATTCATTTGTTTATTCTTCAGATGTCATTAATTATTATCATCATCATTATCTTTTTATTGGACTCCCACCCCCTCCCCATTTCGGTCCCCACTTCCCCCCACCACCCCGTCCTGTCTCTTTAAGAAAATATTCTAATAGCCTGAGTGGCTGCAGCATGGCAAACCGGGCACTCCGGGTCGGTCCTCTCGCAGATCCGCACAGCGCACTCCATGCAGAAGAGGTTATGGCCGCATGGCACCAGGGCGGCCGTCACTTCACTTTCAAAACACACCATGCACTCCCGGCTGCTGGAGATGGATGTCCGGGCGGTGGTGTTGGCTCCCAGCTTGGAAAATCCTTGCAGTGGTTCCCCTGGAGACCTTCTGGGGAGCCCAGAGAGGTTAGGCTCTTGGATAGAAGAGGATGGGGAGCGATGCGAGTTAGGATGGACGGCGCCGGTGCTGCCGGATCGTTGCTGCTTAGAGAAGAGCACTGAGACGGGGTTGGTGTTTTCCTGCCCGGCCCACATGGGGGCACCAGATTCTGGCACCCCATAATAGAGATCTTGTTTGTTCACACCATAGTTAGGAAAGAGGTAACCATAATTGAAGTCATTTTGGTCGTTCAGTCGGGGTGTCTCGTAGACCGGGTCCACAGAGCAGTCACCGATGCACCCAAGGCTGTTCTGTCGGAAGGTGGAGAGGGGCTTGCAGCCTGGGGCAGGCGTGTGGACCCGCCACGCCTCTGAGTATCGGTTCTCCATGCCCGAGTCAGGGCTGCTGGACAGGAAGTCATTCTCATTGTTGTATTCCAGGATCTTGCCCGTCCTCACTGCGATGTGGGTCTCAATCTCCTCCCGGGCCCGCTCCACGTTGCCGGGTGCTCCTGTGATCTCAAAGACGGGGTCCCGGTCCCGGCTGGGTGTGATGATGTAGGTATTGGTTTGCTGCTGGATCCGCTTGATGGTGGCCCCTTTGGGACCCACTACCAAGCCCACCACGCGATAGGGTACACGGACCCGGATGGTGACTTGGCCGGGCAGGGTAGGGGCGCTGCCAAAGGTGGTGCCGGCCTTGTTGCGGGAGGCCCGGATCATGGAGAAGTGCTCAGCTGCCGAGATGATCTCCCGCCTAGCCATGGCTACGTCTTCCCGCCGCCCCGTCACCATGAAGACTGGCTCCTCGCCACGCACCGGGGTCTTGATGTAGGTGTTGGTCTTTGCCCTCAGAGCTTTGATCTTACAGCCTTGGGGAAAAGCAAAGACAGAAAACAAGGGAGAGGGATTAGAGTCAAGGCCTTCTCCCCAACATCCTCTGCACAAAACCCCACCTGGGACTCAATTTTCCCTCAAGGCCTACCCTGGGGCCCAGCCCCATCAGAGGCCAAGCAACTTCCCACTCAAGGCCCAGCCCTGCCAGGGGCCAAATGACCAGAGACATATATTCTACACTCCCAGGCCTGTGCGTAGTGACCAGTTTGTCCAATGGTCTCCCCCAGAAATTTAGGGCCTGAACGCGATATAGCTCAGCGTTTTATGATCAGCAGCCTCCCCCGACTCCTCCCTCCCCAGCACCGGGTGCTGGGTAGCGATTCCACCCAGCAGGTCTGTTGAGAGAAATATGAGGCTCTGGTACATCCTTCGCTGGGTCCTAATCCTCTCCCCATTTCATTTTATTTGCACAGACATCACAAGTGTTTTGGGGGCCCCCCGAGCTCAGGGTCCCAGTACAATTGCCCTCCTCTCTCCCCCTCACATCAGCCCTGCCCCTCAGCCCCCGGCAACCAGGCAAGGCTGGTGACTGTTGGTGGTGGCACCATCTTGAGACCAGCAACCCCAGCCCAGGAGAGGAAGGGGCTAATGCAACCGCTGGGGAGGAAAGCTTCATTTCACCACTGCAGGGATAGGTCACCTAATGAATGAGGCCCCCACCTCACCCCCTCAGCCACACACTGGGGAGTGGGGAGGGAGAGGCCCCCACCCCCCCAGACATACACTGGGGTGGAAGTGGCCCCCACAGCCACACACTTGGGAGGGAGAGGCCCCCACCCCCCTCAGCCACACACTGGGGAGGGGGGAGGGAGAGGCCCCCCACTCCCCTCAGCCACACACTGGGGAGGTGGGAGGGAGAGGCCCCCACCCCTGCCCCCCACATAAACATTGCATGTAGAGGCCTCAGGAAATCACCTGCCCTCTGCCCCACAGTGGCTTGTGCCCCCGGTCCCCTTCTCCCCCAGGCCAGGTGTCCCATCATGTCACCCTGAGAACCCTGTCCTCTTCCCTACACACTGCCTGGGCCCTGAGGGGGATTAAACGGCTCCCATGGCAACGCAGGATTCAGCCTGCCTAATGCGCCGAGGGGCGACCCGTCATTCCCATTGACATTAACAGGCCTCATCCCATTGACTCCCATGGGGGAATAACGGGACCCCGACTGCAGACGAGGGAAGCTAAGCCCCTCTCAGCACGTTGAAGGTCCAGCTCCTGAACGTAACGTTGGGAGAGGAGATTAGTGGTGAAAGAGAGGTGGGTTGCTTGAAGAGATGGGTTTAAAGGACAGATCAGGTGCCTGGCAGAAAAGTGTCCCGGCCTAGGGGGCAGCATGATGGAAAGCATGAAGCAGGGAGCAGGAGGAAGAGGTGAGGAAGGGATAATGCAAATGGCGGGGCCTGGGTTCCCCAAACAGCCAGTGGGAAGATGGCATGAAGCCTCCCCCGCCCCCCCGACAAAAGGGGATAAGGATGATTTAAACCCTTGAGCGAAGGGTGGTAAGGCCAAGGGGCTGAGAGTTTGGACTGAGGACCACACGTGAGGACAATGGACTTTGTTACCCTGGAAGGGGTGGAATTAAAAACATGGCCTGTCCGAAGAGCTGAACTGCAGCAAAAGACAACCCACTGCAGGACTGGAGTGATCACTGGCAGGGAGCGCTACCGAGGAAAGAGCTGCTATGTCATATCCAGCGACGAGGGGGCGAGACAGTGGTGAGTCTTGTTATATTAATTTAGATGGAATATATGGGCCTGAAGAGTTAAAGCTGTTAACTTGACCCTGTCTGTCACTGTCCCACATAAAACAGTGTTAAATAACCTCTGGGGTTTGGTATACAGAGCCTGCTTAGTACCATGGCAAACATGCTAGGAAATTCACGCCAAAGGTTAGAAATGTATTGATTGAAACACACAAAAGGAAAAGAATCAAAAGGTGGCAAAAGGCGTTGGAACTGAGATTGAGTGATTATGCAAAACAAATTTAATCAAAACCGCTTTTTAAAGAGGACAAATACTGGTTAAAGACTTTTATTCTGTCAGACAGTCCTTGGTGGGGGGAAAAGGATTAGTTCTGGTGTTCAGTTCTGAGTTGGAAATGATAGCCTCAACACAGAAGGGAGAGGAGGGCAACCTGGGGAAAATACAGTTTTGTCCATGTTTTTAGGGTTCAGGGTGGCAGGTCAGTCAGGAATGGATGCTCTCAACCCCGCCTCACCTCCAATCATCTCACTGATCTGGTCAGGTCCCTCTCCCAGTCCATCTCAGGCCTTGCAGGACTGAATAGACTGCCTTATGTCAGTCTGCAGTGTGGTACAGTTGACTTCAAGATCAAGTAAAAAGCAGGGAGAGAGAGAGAGGACAGAAGGAATATAGTGGGGGACAGAAAGACACAGGAAGGAGGGGAAGACAGAGCAGGATCTCACTCGTGTGAGCCTGGGTTCCCCACTGGAGCAGCGATGGTGGCCAAGCGTCCCCAATGGAGTACCAAGGTAAAAATCCCTATACCGCAGCCACAATGGTTGTAGCAGTTCCCTTTCCTCCCAAGCCTCTTTTTAGTGCCCCAAAAAGCGTGATGGGTGGAACGGCTCATTCTCTCCTTATTTCGCCCACCAATTAGGCCTAAGTTCCAAAGCACCAGTTTTGGCTTATTAATTTCTGGTCCGCTGCTCCTCTTGTTTACCGGTCATAATCTTAACGCAGTCCTTGGGTAATATCAGTAAACCCTCTCTGCTGAAATTAATTCAGTCTTTCTGTCTCCTTAAATCTTTTCTTAAAACAGTTTTATGTAACAGGTCATTGTAACAATTCATGAACCTTTATCCACGTTCCATTGGCTTGGCTCACAGGTACAGTAGGCCTGCTAGGCCTTCGAGATTACCTGTTATGGTAGCATCTCTGGCCCCTCCCAAGATTGGGATTTATTGTGCTGGGACATGGTGAGAGACAATCCCTGCCCTGAAGTGCTTCCAATGTAAATAGACAAAGGAACCATTATTATCCCCCTTTTACTGATGGGAAACCAAGGCACAGAGAGTAAATTATTTGCATAAGGGCACACCAGGAGTGTGTGGTGGAGGCAGGAAACCAGATGTCCCGGGTCCTCGCCCAGCACCTCAGCCACAAGACCATCCTTCTTCTAGGTGGCAATAACGGATAATTACTAGTTGAAAAACAAATGTGTCCTTTGTAAGTTGAAAGAAAAATTCTTCCTGGGGGCATTCCTGTAGGACAGAGATTCTATTAAAAACTCCTTTTTAAAGCATCTCAACTTCGGGGACAAATCATGTCAGGCACTGATCTGTTTGAAATAACGAAACCGGGGGACTGGCAAGCTCAAGGGGGATGGCAGATGGAGCCTTTCACCTCTAACCCATCCGTTCAAATCGTTTTGGTAGTGACCCAGTGTTGTTAACATCTGGAGGCTATTGGGTTCCTTGTGAGAGACGAGTTCAGCAGGTCTCAGCAGCACAAAACCAGGTGTTGTCACTGGATCCCTTATTGTCAGCCTCCGTGGAGAGAGAATTGAATGTGCCCCTCTCGGTCAGAGAGATGATCCCCTTCAGACAGAGCTGAGGCACATTGGCAAGCATGGTACATTTGGGGTGGCGGGTAGAACCTTGCATTGCCACTGCTGTGCTGGTATTGAAAACTTGCAGATGATCAGCTCTGCCCGCACCCTGAAGTTCCTGGAAAGACCAGTCACTGGCCACGTTTAGTGCTCCAAGGGCACCTGATCTCACCAGCTGGCTCGCAGCCTTTCTGCCAAGCTGCGGCTCACCTAGAAATTCCTCTTTTCACTTTGTCTAGGGCTAACCATTCCCTCTCCCATTGCAGCACCAAGCCTGCAGGTAGCCAGCAGCTGCACCCCCAGGCTTTGTGCGGGATCAGCGCTTCTACCAGCTCCACCCCCCTCTCCAAAGCCCCGCAGTGAAGAAGTGCACAGAGCAGGACTGCCTGAGGCTTGGGCCCTGCCCGTGAGCCCCAAATCTCCCTGTGGAACAGCCTCAAATCTGCAGCATCTGCTGCCACAGAGGGGGCAGCATTTTGCCCTGGATGAATTTCAGAGGGGTGAGATATGCAAAATAAACAGCCCTGGCCACTGATAGTACAGCATGAACGGTAGCAAGGTGAGCTTCCTTCCTAAACTACTTGCCTGTCAATATCCTAGACGCTAGAGGAACCCGATCAACGAGCAAAGAGGAGAACTGAATCTCCAAGGTCCAGTCACTCAGCTTCTCTACTCAGGCAGCCTGGTGGTTTTTCTGGTATGGAATTGGACTAGCCCCACCATACTCACTCCACACAGGCCACGGAACAGTTGCGAGGCTTCTGGTCATAATCGACCTGGGTGAGATTTACACACCATCCTAAAAGGGAAAGGGTACCTACCCCATTACCAGTCCCCTCGCCCTTGGTCAAAAATTGCTTCCTGTCTTTCCAAAGGGAGGGAAAGGAGATTCATGGTGGTTTGATATAGGAAGGAGACATGGTACAAATAGCCTTATACCAGGGAAAGAATGAGATTTGAAAATGATCTGTAAAATGGGGATAAACCCATTAATGATTGTGAGATGCTCAGATACTATAGTGAGGGCCAAAAATGTACCTCCTAGATAGACCAGGGGTCGGCAACCTTTCAGAAGTGCTGTGCCGAGTCTTCATTTATTCACTCTAATTTAAGGTTTCACGTGCCAGTCATACATTTTTACGTTTTTAGAAGGTCTCTTTCTATAAGTCTATAATATAGAACTAAACTATTGTTGTATGGAAAGTAAATAAGGTTTTAAAAATGTTTAAGAAGCTTCATTTAAAATTAAATTAAAATGCAGAGCTCTCAGGACCGGTGGCCAGGACCCGGGCAGCATGAGTGCCACTGAAAATCAGCTTGCGTGCCGCCTTTAGCACGCGTGTCATAGGTTGCCTACCTCTGAGATAGACCAAGGGTTAGATGTTAAAGGTATTTAGGAGCCTCATGATCGAGGTAGGTGCCTAGTGGGATCTTCAAAAGCACCCAGGCACCCAATTCCCCCAAGTGCCTATGTAAATCACACTATGTACCTATCTGCACTGTTAGGGGCCTGAATACACCCTGCTGCGTTAGGCTGAGTGGCACCAAATGGGATGACATCACATCGGAACATAACCAATGAACAGAGGAACAGTGGTGGTGTGGTTAAGGTGCTCGCCTGGGAATCAGCCCTTTAAAATATCTGGCCCCGAGTTCCTTCCCAGCAGATTCAGATGGAAATCAGGCACAATCCGGCGGGAGGTTCTGTAGCTCATTCTAGCCCCAAACTCTAAAGCAAACTTCAGGGCAGTCTAGTCTCTGCTGCGCCACGCCTCGTGCAGTCATTTCCACCTCTGCCAGCCAAATCAGAACTGTCTGTAGTGCTTCGCACCGATGCAAATGACTGCATGAGGTGCAGGACAATGGAGCACTTGGCCCAATAGGGCTACTGGTGGAGCAAGGAGACAAGGCTCTGATCCTCTGACTGGCATTATCTGTATTGGGAGACTGCCCTCCACCACCTCTGTAACCCCCTTCCCTGGAAGATAAGCCACTTCCTTGCCTTCTACTGCCCTCCGGTCCCAACCTCCTTTCCTCCCTTTACATTACACCTTTAACACACCAGGGCCTACAAAGAGGTGCTCTGTACCCAAAAAACTGGGACTCCTCACCTTATAGGCTGGAACATTATTATTTATATAGATCCTAATAAGTAACAGCAAGTCCCTGAGCTGGGAGCTCTGGACTGGAGTTCGTCTAGCAAGACACTGGCCTATGGTGACATCACAGCATTTACACGGATGTAACACTCTCCTTGCCGGGGTCAGCAGCAAGGATTGAACCCTGCCCCTTCCGCGCAAGACCACCCACTTGAGCTGCAAGGATAACTCTAGGTACAGCCACGGTTTTTCCTCCTTTTTTAAGACCTGCAGCAGCAATTGCACTGTCAACTGACTCGGGCTTGTGCGACGCGGATAAAAATAGAAGTGAAGCTGTTCCCGCTCAGGCTGGAGCCCGGGCTCTTAGATACGGCCCCGTTGCTGGGTTTCACTGAAGCCTGGAACACCTACACTGCTCGTTTTCGCTCAGTAGTGCAAGCCTGAAACAGCTGACCCAGGCTCTGAGAGTCACGGCTGCGGGATTCCCCCCCGTAGATGTGCCCTCTGTCAGCTGGCAATAGTGGTAGACTGTTTATGCAACCCTAGCTAGTGACTGAACCATATAAAGCATACTGGACCACCACATCATGCTAGTCAACTACGGTGCAACACGACCATTTGGGCTGGATTAGAATGTGTGGCAATGAAATACAACGACACCACATCGAAACATCACTAGCTCATAAATAAAGAATAGTCTGGTGGTTAAGGCACTGGCCTGGTACTCAGGAAACATGGGTTCACATCCCAATTCTGCCACAGACTCTCAATATGAGTTAGAGCAGGTCACTTAGCCTCTCTAGGGAAAATATTCCGCTGTCCTTTATTTAGGGCAGGGCCTGTCTCTTACGATGAATCTGTACAGAGCCTAGCACAATAAGTAATGTGACAACATTGCATTACACCTAACTCTCTGCCAAGGCATTGATTTCACGGAGCCCCATGGAGGGGGGTGGCTAGATGCAACCCTGAGAAAGATCAAGACAATTCCCAGAAAATCCAGGCCAGCTAGAAACCCTACTGAGTGCTATCTAGCCTGATGCTATTCCCCATTGAGATTGTGCCCTGCAGTAGATTTGCAGTGCTTTGTCCAGTCAAGGTTTAAAATGGCTCACGTGGACTGATTATTATTTACTATTTGTACTGCAGTAGCACCAGTCAGGGATCCGGGTCCGTACAAACACAGAACAGAAACACAGTCCCTATCCCACGGAGCTCGCCATCTTCATAAGATTAACTGAGAGGCCATGATGTCCTGTGGGAGATCACCCCACCATTATGTCGTTAATGACATGCTTCTCCCTTGGGGAGAACGTCCACCTATTGTGTGGGACTGAAGTTATATTTGCCTAAACGCCCTGGTATTTAGGTAAACAGGTCTGCATCCCAGGAGCAAGAGTCCCGTTTGCATCCAAAATAGTATGTCGGGTTACGCACTTGCCGGGGTGGACCTGGGATCTGCTAACAGGAGAACCTGGGACAATGGTTGCACACAGATGGAGGGAGATCCAGGCCCAGCCTGATAGGAAACAATCAAGCAGGTGACGCAAAGGGTCATGCAGGCAGAGACAAAGGAAGGGGGCTCCACGCTGGGGACAGATGGAAGGAAACCAAGGCAAGATATATATGAATGGGGACAAATGTAGAACAAGATCATATAAGCTGGAGCGGGTGGGAAGAGGTTACATTGATAGCGAGAAACAAACAGTGATGGGGGCGGGGGAGAAGGAGAGACGCACGGAATGGCAAAGGGGACACAGGCAAGGAGACAGCACAGGAGAAAGGGGGAGGGAAGATCTGGAAACGGACAAAAGGACGGTGCAGCTGATGGTGTGAGAAGCAGGGGGGAGGAGGGAGGGTCTCCAAGCGGCCTGCAGACAGGAGAGCTGGCTTTGCAGAGACAGACAGATGGGGGAACCTTTGCTTTAAACTGAAAAACACAGGAAACAAGATTGACCTACACCCAACCATTAAGCCAGGAGGCCCCTCACAGGCCAATGGGCCAGATCCGCAGCTCATGTAAACAGCTCATTGACTTCCAAAGGGAGCCACGCTGAATTACACCCGCTAAAAATCTAGCCATTCTTATATTTGATTTATCCATTTATACCTATGACGGGGCCCTAATCCTGAGCCCACACCCAATCCTGATCTCACTCTATGCCAGTGTAAAAGAGGGGTGTAACTCCATTGACTTCAGTGGGTGCACTTTTTGGCAGCACAAAGCCGGGTCAGGCTCCAGCTCTATTCATCCCAGCTGGAATGAGCAATAAGGATGGTCTCCTTTCCCCACAACACACATACACTCCTTTCCCCTATTTTTGTTATTCAAGGCTTTTTCTCATCTCTAACTAACAACACAGAACAAACCTCTTTACTTAGTGGATTAGTAAAGGGGCAGAATTACCCACTACGCTATTAAGAATGTAAAACTAAGTCGAGAAGAGAACCTCCAGCACATTTCTATAGGGCAGTACTCTTTAAGGCATTGCACAAACATCACCTAATTTATCCCTGTCAGCTAGGTTTTTATATTGGGAAGGGAAATAAGCCCTTGCTTGTCTATACAGGTTGTGGTTTTTTTTAAAAAAACTCAAGTTCATTGATCGCCAATTAACTCACGTTCACTAACAAATTTGTAAATTATTTCACTGAACTACAAACCTTTGTCGGAGAACAAACCTTTGTGGCATGTCCAGACTTGCACCTACAAACGAGTTAGCTAACTGGAGGCAATTGGTAATCAGTTAACTCCAGCTAAAAAGTCTAGTCTGGCTATGTCCCAAATATGGTGCTTAGAAATGCTGGAAGATTGGGATAGACTGAGTCAAATTCTCCTCTCTGTTACCCCAATGTAAGAGCCTGCTCCAAAAATACATGGAAGTTGAGGGATCAGAGATTAAGGGCTTGAGTTGTCATTAACTAACTCCTCTAGGTGCAAGGCAATCAGCGCAGTGTGGGTGTAACATGCTATTGTTTGCACACACTGGTCCCAATACTCTTCTCATACTGGTTTTACACCAGTGTGATTCCATTGAGAGCCAATTCTTGTTTACACCAAGATCCCTGTGCACTGCTCTGGCAGCGTCAAGGGGGCCTTAAAGTGGATCTAAATTACAGATGCACTCACTTTGGGTGTAAATGCTGATGCAAGGGGCGGGGCAAAAGAGAATCAGGCCACTGGAAGTGTACACGCGTGTAAATCCAAAGTTAATGTCACTGATAGCCAAATGCAGCTTTTCATTTCCAAGGACTGAAGGCCAGATCCTTAGCCGCCTTAGGTCCATTGAAGCCAACAGCTGGTGTCAACTGGTGTAACTCCACTGAAGCCAGTGGGTTAGACCCTCAGATCAAGGAGCGAATGATGCTACGTCAGTTTACATCAGCTGCTAATCTGGTCCTGAGGTTTTTAAACAGATCACATCAAATCACTATTGGTCTTTACACACACGTATATTTTTAAGATATAAATAATTCCCACAGACAAAAGTTTTCAGCCTGATTCTCTTTCACGCCACCCCTTTAGACCGCTCTGGTGTAAATTACATACGTATGGACCTGCTTTAAGGCACTTTTAGGCGGCCAGAGGAGCGTAAAGGGGCCTCAGAGAAAATGAGGACCTGGCCCCTTATCTGTAATATTCATAACATTAAAAGAGGCCTGTAAAATAAACAACCATCAAATATATCTGTGTGGCAAAACTTTGTTTCGTTGCTGGTGAAAGTTGAGTTCAAAACACATACACAAAGCACCAGAAACATGCAACCACTAATTAACTGTTGGGTGAGATTTTGTTGCATTGCTGATGAAAACTGTATTTAAAAAACACATACACACAAAGCACCACAAATAAACAACAACTAAATCTCTTTGCAGCGAGGCCTTAGTGCCCTGCTGATGCAAGTTGTGTTAAAAAAAAAACCAACACACCCCAAAATAAGCAGTCACTGAATTTCCGTGTGGTTGAGGCCTTTTTGCATAGCCGATTGAAGTTATTCAACAAACACATGCATATACACCCCAAGACACCACAAACAATCACCATCTTGTTGTGTTGCAGATGGAAGTTATGCTACAGAAAAACCCAACCTCGGCAGCAGATCTCAAACAGCAAGGCATCATCATGCAGGGTAAGGTGGGTGTGTCACTGTTGTGCCCGCATGGCGCAATCCTGACGTCTGACTTTGTCACATGTTTTAGACCTCGCTGGGAGAACGGGGCAAGGAGAACTGCACAGGGATGGGGGGCTGCCAGACAAAGGTGGGAAATTGGTGGTGGTGGGGGGGGAAATCTGGAGGGAGGGGACCAAGGACCAAACAGCAACATGTTTTCCTGCCGCCCTAGATTCCAGCCACCCCACTCTGCAGCGAGGTTCATTTGGTCGGCAGTAGCACAGCCAGCAGCCAGACCCAACACATGGAAAATTCCCTTTGTCTCTCCAGGCTTCACTTTCTCCTCCTGCCACACACTTTTGGTTAGGTTCTCAAGACCCACCCAGGGCAGATTCCCCTCTTGCATCGACTGGTGTAAATCCAGACTAAGATGGGCCTGATTCTCCTTGACCCCGCTCGGGCACACAGCCCAATTTACACCCACTTTAAAGCCCTTTTGCACTGCCAGAGGGAGAATCAGGCCCCACTGCACCGAAAGGAGCTAAAACTGGGATTTCCACGGCCGAGCAGACAGCAGGATCTGACCCAGAGCTGCTCCCTGATTCTTTTAGACACACCTCCACATGGGGGGCGGAGGGGAGGAGATAGAATCATCAGGCCGCCTGAATGAAAAGGCTCCCTCGGACTATTTTTAAATGCAGAGAGCGTTAGAGCATGTTCACAGCGACACAAAGAGCCCAATCACCTGGGGTTACTGGGGCCTCTTGTTATTTGACTTCACCTCACCAAGAAAGCACAATTTATGTTAAGCTCCCGCTCAGCATAATCTCGTCTCTGTTGACAACAGGGCGAGTAAGAGCAGGCGGGGAGAGGCTTCACTAGAGAGTCACTCCGGATTTAGGGAGTAAGGATGTTGCCATTGCTAATAAAATAATAAATCATCATCATAAATGATATTTTATTCATTGTTATTATAATGATACCTAGATCTTACAGAGGACTTCTTTTCTCAGACAGGGTGGGGGCGCAGAGTTTGCAAACCTACCGCTGGGAGCATTAGAAAGCAAACCTAATCCTCCCCCATCCCCCCACCACACATACAAAGAAATGCAACTGCCTATCAGCTCAGGACGCTGTTCAAAAACTGGAAGCCCCCAGCCAGCCCCAGGGCCTACCTTCCCTGTGGGTGGGAATGGCACCAAATTACCCCAGCAAAAAATTCAGCTCCTTGCTTCTCTCGGGCCTTTCCACAACTGGGCCCTGGGCTCCCCAGGGAAGAACCCAAGTGTCTTAGTGCCTCAGAATTTTGTCCCTTTTAAAGACCCAGGCACGTGTAGCCAGGGGTCACACCTCTCGCTCCCCTCCACTCTCATCTGGCATCAGTCCCCTCTATTGACAATCTTGACAGTCTGGGCACAAGAGCCTTCTCCTTTGCAACTCTGGTCTCTCTGCTCTTCAAAGTCACCTGCAAAGGCTGCAAACCTATTGAACTGGGGGCCAGGCCAGGCAGAGGTGCCCGCAGTGGGTTCGCACCTCCAGTGGCCATAAGCAGCCAAGTAGGGGTTTGCCTAGGGGTCATTGCTCCCACTCCAGCTGTGGAAGGGAATGCCTGGCTGGTCCAGGTACTGACCATGGCTTGGGGGGTGGATTCTGCTTCCCCTCCAATCCCAGTGCACTTGGAGTTCATAAATGCCACTCTCAAGAATCATTATTACTTTGTTCCCTGTCAAACCTTCTCTGGTTTCCTTCCATCCACTCTGATTTAAAAAGGCAGCAACTGGCTCATCCCACCAGACATCCAGGTTCATTGCTGACCTTTGTGGCAAGATGGGGGAGGAAGCGGCCCTATGTACATGGCTAGCCGCTTCCTCCAAAAACCAGGCTCTCCAGGGAAAAAGCCAGTGTCCCAGTGACTCAGAATCTTGTCCCTTTTAAAGTCCACAGCCCACATAGCCTGGGGTTGCATCATTAACGAGGCTCTCAGCACAGCAACCGGCACCACCACAACTCAAGTGCAGTTTACAGAATGCAACTGGCTCTTTAAGGGCATATTAACAGTTCCCATGGAACATGCATATCCATCAAGCACAAGTTTATTTCCTGGAGCGTCTATCATTCAAACTGGATCCACCCCTCCCGCCCCCAAATTAAACCACTTTGCAAAGAGAGTTACAACCATTCAAATAAAAATACTTGGGGCTTGAGTCTCATTTTCACTAAGATCCCTTTACACTGTTCTGGCAGTGCAAACAGGTCTTAAAGTGGGCATACATTGCACTGCCAGAAGTGTGCAAAGAGGCCTTGTGTGTGTACGTTTTTAATAAGTTGCACTTTGACAGCTGGGAAAAGTTTTTTTAAAGATCAAGAAATTTAGCAATTTATTTAATTGGAACAATGTCAAGTTTAAAAGAAAAACTGGTTTTGATTAAAAATCCTCAAACAAGTTTTTTTTTTTTTTTTTTTTTAAAAAGGATATTTATATCTCTTTTCCATACATTTTTATCTCCTTATCCTCAGATATCCACTGAAAGCAACCATTCCCCTTTAATGTATCACAGGCTTCCATTGGCTTCATCCACTCTATTAAACAAGGGACCTCATTTATAATCTTCATGCAGTGGGTTCTCTAGAGACTCCAGGCAGGCCTTTCAAAAGAACTCAGCACCCATTCACCTAACCAAAGTGACCAGGTTCTCAAAAGTGCCTAGCACCCAAGCAGCCCCCATTGTCCTCAACGGATGCTCAGCACTTTTGGAAACCTGTACCCCATCATCGAACCTCCAAACAAAAAACAGACCCCCCCAAAGGCATAAAATTAGACAAGAAAGAAAGATCCGCAACTAGGGTAAATCAGTGTGGTTGCATAGACTTTAATGGAGTGAAACTGATTTAAACCAGCTGAAAATTTGTCATGTTGACTTTAGATGGAGCAATGCTGATTTACTCCAGCTGGGAATCTGGCCCATGGATACTTACCAGTTTCCCAGACATTGGAACCAACCCTCCCTCCCCACAGGCAAACCGCTAGTGGGAGAATTGCAGCAGGTTTCTGCGTTGCCTTCCATCACTCCATTCACAACACACACACTGCTGCATGCAAAACAAATCAAAACACACCCCTCTGCTTTAGAGTTTGGGTCAGCGATGCTACCCAGACAGAAAACAACACAGGCATCTTTCTGGCACCATATAACATTTCCAGTTTTGATTCGGCCTAACAAATCTCTCTCTCTTTTAACTTTATTAAACAAAGGGGGCCTGATTCTCCATTGCCCAGCACCTTGTGCGATCGTTAACACTGGTGCAAACACTACCCTGCTGCCCACGCTCACTCTGCTCTGGTGTAAATGACTGCACATGGTGTAGGGCCATCGAGAATTGGGCCCAGGGAGATCTTCTTTGGTAGCAACATACCCCCATCCCCTCTATTCGCAGAGACACTGGGCCAGATTCTGAGCTTGGTGGTATGAAACCAGAGTGAAATCCATTGACTTTAATAGAATTGCCCTAGGTTTACACCGAAATCAGACCCCTGAGGCACTTTTGCCCATGTTGGGGTCCTCTCAAGGCAGCAGGCACCTCACTGATGGCAAAAGGCCTAAAACTCGCCTTCACGGAAGAAAGTCAAGCCACCGAAGGCCCTATTGTTCCAATACATGTTCCACTTAACCATGCACAACCATTAGTCATCCATATTTCTCCCTCTCTAATTCCCCCCCCACCTCCCCCTCTGGGAGCATCAACCTCAAGAAAGGACCCCCTTTGCCTTTCCACTCTCCCCACATCTGTCCAACAGCAGAACTGCCTGCTCACGGCAATTTTGACTCAAGACCCAAAAGGAGGCATCTGGGTTTTGAACTGCAGTTTTTACCAATCACACTTCCAGTGCATCAAGTTACTTGTTTAGAAACAAAAAACACATCCCACTTAGCCCACACTGCTTCCCCCCCACCCCAAACAACATAAAACTTCTCTCTGCCAGCCGTATTAATTTTAACCCTGCGTTAGCACCCGACTGATGGCTTCCAGCAATAATCCTGCTACTTGGAAGACTGGAAGGGGGTGGAGGGGGAGAGATGGGCGACTTAAGAGTGGGTGTGGTATATATATAATTTTTTAAGCCCTCCTCCATTCTACCTCGCTTCGAATGGAGCCCGTAAAGAGAACAAAAGCATCACTGTCAAAGAGATTCTGGTCAGCTCTGGGGGGAGGGGGGGGGGGATAGAAAAGGAGGATGGAAAATGAAGAATAGGGCACAAGCAGGATTGTTAAATTCCAAACCCTCCAGTCACATGATTCCAGAAAGAGTTCAACTTTCATTAATCTGTTATTTGAATCCTTTATAGGCCTTAAGAACGCCTCCCCCCCCCACCCCAACCCACAGCACAACCCCTCGACTTCCCGCACGGAGCCCAACAAAGGGGATTTTCCCCTCGCCCCGCCTTGCCCCCGTGGAAGGAATGAGCGGACGAGTCTCCCCAGCCGGAAGGCAGGGAGTGGGGCTGGGGAGAGACATATTTCACACCAGCAAAGTAGCAAAAAGGAGGGTTTTTTCCCCCGAACGAGCGGAATGATCTCACACACATTCCTCCAGATTTCATCCGGCCGGGTTTTAGAGCAAGCGAGCAAACAAACTCCGGACCATCCCTCCATTCACTTCGGCCCAGAGAAGTCCTTCTCGTTTCAGTCTGGGGGGGGGGGGGGGGTCAGAAGTGAGCTTTATTTCTCCCGGGGGCGGAACAGCCAGATTTCCCCTCTTTGTTTCTTGGCATTAGGAAACACTTTGGAGGGTGATGAGGGAGAAAGGAGAAGGGATATGGGGGGAGGAGGGAAGAGAAGGGATGCGGGGGGGAGGAGAAGGGATATGGGGGAAAGGAGAAGGGATGCGGGGGGGAAAGGAGAAGGGATATGGGGGGAAAGGAGAAGGGATATGGGGGGGAGAGGAGAAGGGATGCGGGGGGGGGAAAGGAGAAGGGATATGGGGGGAAGGGGACGGGATGCGGGGGGGGGGGAAGCAGAAGGGATATGGGGGAAGGAGAAGGGATGCGGGGGGAAGGAGAAGGGATATGGGGGGAAAGGAGAAGGGATATGGGGGAGAGGAGAAGGGATGCGGGGGGGAAAGGAGAAAGGATATGGGGGGAAGGAGACGGGATGCGGGGGGGGAAAGCAGAAGGGATATGGGGGGAAGGAGACGGGATGCGGGGGGGGGGGGAAGGTGAAGGGATATGGGGGGAGCATTTCCCTCCCCCTGCAGTGGCCATTATTCAGCACCGGAGAGGGTGGGTGGAAATACTCCTAATAGATGGACCTAGTTGATAACAATGGGAGAGGAGGCCTCAGAATGGGGCGGGGGGGGGGGGGAGATAATCTCAAGCGGACACTATTTAACTTTAAAACCCACTTCGAGTTCCACCACGCCCCCCCCCCCCAAAGAAGGGGAAAGACCTGTGTGTGTGTGGGGGGGGGGGGTGTTTCCCAAGTGATGCCAACTGAGCGGGTGGTTTAAGTTTTACCACTTCTACGCCTCCCCCCCCCCCATCTTAACAAAAGAACTAGGTGGGATGCTAGATGGGGGGCGTGGAGGAAGGACAGAGGAGCCCGAGTCCTGGGGGGGTGTCTTGAGGGGAGAGGGGGGGGAATGAGCAGTGGAGGCAGGTTAAGAAGGGGGGGTCGCTCGGCGGGGGGGGCAGGAGCAGGGCACGCTTAGGGCCCCCCCACACAACCCCCCCCCCCCCACTCCCACGCGTACCTTGCCTGCCCACTATCTCCGCCACGTGCTCGGAGCTGGGCACGGGGACGCACTCGGTGGTGTTGGAGCTGCTCTTCAGCCGCAGCTCGGCCTCCTTGTACAAGGCGCACAACTTGGTCTCGGCCGCCCCGGCGGGGGACGCGGAGGACGAAAGGGTCGCGGAGCCTTTGGGGGCCGGCGGGGGCGGCGGCTGGGGCGGCTGCGGCGGCGGCGGCTGGGGCGGCTGGGGCGGCGGCGGCGGGTGGCTGCTGTTGTTGTTGTTGCTGTCCTCCGCTCCCACCGCGGCGGAGGAGGAGGAGGAGGAGGACGGCTCCCCCAACCCGAGCAGACACAGCTGGTCCAGGGCGAGCTGCAAAGCTCGGTCATCCTCCAGCAGCGCCCGGTCCTTGCTGTTCCCCGCGAAACAGCCTAGCTCGCCGAAAGCCCCGTTCCTTTCCATTATCCCTGATACTACCAGGCTAGGCATGGCTAACAAAGACTTGAGAGGGGGGTTGGGTGGTGGTGGTGGGTTGGGGAGGGTGTGTGTGTGTGTGGTGCTGGCGGGGGGGGGGGAGTGTGAGAGAGAGAGGAGGGGAGTTGGGGGGGGAACAAAGAGCTTGGGAGAGAGAGAGAGAGAGAGAGGAGGGGGGAAAAGGCAGAGGGAGAGAAACAGACAGAGGGAGAGAGAGAAAGGGACCCTCCGCCCACCTCCCCTCGCACTGGCCAAGCCCCTTTCTCTCTGTCTCTCTCGGTTCCTTTCTGTAACCTGATCTCTCTCTCTCTCTCTCTCCCAGGCACTTCCACTCCGATGTGGATCCCCTCCCACCTTTGCACAGAAAAGATTCCCCCACACAGCCCCTTTCCCCCTCCCTTGGGCAGACCCCGCCTGGCTTTTGAGGGGTGTGCGGAGGGAGAGGCGCAAGAAACCGCACCAGCCAGCGTGTGCAAAAGGAGGGAGACGAGACGGGGGTGGGTGTGTGTGGGGGGGGAACTCTTTTGTTTTAAATTCCCTGGCTGCAGCATGAAACTGACACTCCGGAGGGCCCCGGAGGCTGCTGGGGGATGTAGTTTCGCACCCGGGCGCACACACCCCCTTTTCCTGCTGCTTCTGCAGTCTAGGAAAGAGAGGGAAAGAAAGAAGGGGAGGGAGGGAGGAACGGATGAAAGAAGGTAAGAAGCCTGGTCTTGTGGGTCAGGCATTGGCTTGGGACGCAGGAGATCTGGCTTTGGCCACTGGTTCCCCTTGTAACCTTGGGCCAGTCACTTCATCTTGCAGCATCTGATTCCCCCACCTGTAAAATGGGGACAATAATCCTTCCTGATCTCCACAGGATGCTGTAAGGATAAAATCCATGAATGACAGCGAGGGGCTCAGATCCTGTCGTGATAAGTACTAGGGAGAGGAAACTAGACAGGAGTAAAGAGAGAGAGACCTGGGCAAATGGGGAGTGAGTCCACTAAACCCCAGAAGCTAGAAGGAGGGGTGGGGGGAAGAAGAAGCTATCTGGGAACAGAAAGGAATACACGCACACAGGCCCCTGATTCAGTAACGGGGCTGCATGTGGGTGCTCTGTGCCTGTGCAGAGTCAATTGACTTCCGTGGGGAGCTCCAGTTGACAGAGGAATCAACACATTCATTGCAGGATCGGGGCCCTGTAGAGAAAGCAACACAGAAAGAGACCCAGAGCCAGAGAAGCAGACACACAGGGTCATTTCACTGTAGCCTTGTGCAGCTGTTTGCACCAGGGTAATTAACCTCTGGAACAATTTCCCCAGTATCTTGGTGGATTCTCCATCACTGACAGTTTTCAAATCAAGATTGGATGCTTTTCTAAATGATCTGCTCCTCTAGGAATTGTTTTGGGGAAGTTCTATGGCCCGTGTTATCCAGGAGGTCAGACTAGATGATCACAATGGTCCCTTCTGGCCTTGGAATCTGTGAATCTACAAGTACTCCTGTTCTTTTTGTGAATCTAGTGCAAAACGCTACCAGATCAGAATGCTCCCACTTCCTGAGGGTGTAAATTACTACTCAAGTCGTAGGGTGACAGTGAATTGGCCCCTGGAGAGAAAAAGGCAGCGGGGAGGGGGGCTGATTCACCACTGCCGTGTGCACTAGTCCTTTGTACCACTCCGTTTGGTAACACTTGCTTTGCACCAGTGTAAATGACAGCACAAGGGGCAGGAGAATCGAGCCCAGTAAGCGGTACTGGGCCATCTCAGACAAGATTTTTTTAAACCTCTTAACGGACAGAGACCCAGCTTAAAAAAAAAAAAAAAAAATCTTTCACCATCTACCAAAAGAAGTGAGATCCTTGGAAAGAAAAGACGAACAACCCTGCTTTCAGATGACTCCCCGATGAAGGATTCTCTACATGAGCCAGACTTGGCAGAGCTGCTGGGGTGGGGGATGGGGGCAAAGGAACTCATGTGCTATTTGTTCAATGCAAAAGCAGAAAACTCTTGAATTGATTGCAATAACCCAACCTCCCTTTCCCCCAAATCTAGAGATCGGGGGTGGTAGAAATACAGTGCTCCCTTTTCTTATTGAAATGAGGGGTGACTTGGTGGAAGGGGAGCATTGAAAATCGCTTTTCAGCTCCAAGCCCGCAAAGCTGTTTTCGTCCCTCCTTCCCCTTTCTTCCCTTTGAATCAAACCAGATGTCTCTCCCATGAAATGAGATTGCATGAGCTCACGCTGAAGAGAGACAATGCAGAAAGATGCAAGACCCCATTGAGCCACATTACACTGCAGCTTTGGCAGAGGCCACGTCTGCCTCTCTGGCTGGAGGGAATTGTGTGTGTGTGTATGTGTGTGTGTAGGGGGGTAGCCTTGTTACTGAAGCAGGAATTTGCTACCCCGCACTGTATTTTGCATTATTTCCTCTCTCTCTCTCAGATCCTTGCAACTAGCTCTCTCTCTCTCTCTTTTTCTGGTTCTGCTGCGGCAGAAGATCTCAGCTTGCAAATGAACTAAGCAGATGAGGGATACTGCACAAGGAAATGTCTCATCCAGTGACTCACAAGGTAAGGTGTTGCTACAGTTTTCTTTGCAACTTTGCCTGGACAGTTTGGGAGTGGGTATTTTGCATCTTTTCCAACCAGCCTCCCTGATCCATGGCAAAAAGTCAGCCGGATGCTGCAACACCGTCAGATCAGACAGTCCAGCATGTTGTGTTTTGCTTAAACATATGAAATGATTCTGATTTTTGTTTCAATATTTCATGTTTATGATGCGATCGGAAAAAAACCCAAGTATAACAAGAACAAAAAAGCCACCGGGTTATATTTAATGCATCTTGTTTTGACCATGATTTTAGAATTGTGTAATGTGTATGTATATACATACATATAAACCTACACGCATCACACACACACGTTGTATACATAACACATGCGTACTCATGTATGAGACATGAACACTACATATAATACAGGATAAGTCTATAAGTGCATTTATTTAATATAGATATTCATATACTCACACGCAATCACGCGTACACATGCACACATGATCTATATCAATTACACAAATGCACACATAGACAATGATATATAAAGAGAGAATAAATTATGTGAGTATATATAGATATGTACTGTGTACATGTATGCATAATAGTGCATATATTTGTGTGCATAAAGTGTGTGTAAGGTGTGTGAGTGCGTATATATAGTGTGTGGGCATACTTAGTGTGTATATTTTTGGGTAAAGTGTGTGTGCGTACATATAATACATATATATAGTTGTGTGAGCATACACACACACTATAGCTTTTGGGGTGAGTGACAGAATATATATATTTGAAAAACAATGTACTTGTCTTCTAAATTACAGCATTCAAGAATTGTTTTCCACCTGGTCAGAGTTTGATCTCTTTAGAGAGACAGACAGAGGTGCCTTGTCTGTAGGTATCACTTCATTTTAGGGAGACAGTTTCTCTTGCAACCCCCATTTTATGATCCACCCTATAATTCAGGAACAGAACTGTGACCCCTAAAGCAATGAAAGTGAGGGGGGAGAGTAATTCTGATGTTTATAGGCTGATCTTGCAAATACTGGCTCACTCAGGCAAATAGCCCCATTAATGTCAGAGGGGCAACTTGCAAAGGGCTCTCTTGTTACTTACTCACATGAGTAAGCATTTGTATAACGAAGTGTTTATTTACTCCTTCACATGACACAAGAACTGGGGGTCACCCAATGAAATTAATAGGCAGCAGGTTTAAAACAAACACAAGGAAGTACTTCTTCACTCAACGCAAGGTCAACCTGTGGAACTCCTTGCCAGGGGATGTTGTGAAGGTCCACCCTATATCGGGGTTCAAAAAAGAGCTAGAAAAGTTCATGGAGGATAAGTCCATCAATGGCTATTAGCCAAGATGGTCAGGGATGCAGCCCCATGCTCTGAGTGTGCCTAACCTCTGATTGCCTGGAGCTTGGTGTGGATGACAGGGGATCACTGGATGATGGCTTGTTCCGTTCATTCCCTCTGAAGCACCTGGCATTGGGCACTCTCGGAAGACAGGACACTGTGCTAGATGGACCATTGGTCTGACCCAGTATGGCCATTCTTCTGTTTGTAGGAAGGGTTACTACACTTGAAAATCCAAACTGGGATTTGAATACAAATAGGTCACGCCAACACCCAACATGCCTTTGAGTATGATGGGTGTTCAGAATCCTGATCTGGCTTATGGTGGAGCAGCAGCACCACCATAGTTGTGGTTACTAGTTTACTGTGTAACAGCCGGAGGGGTTGGGGTGCACCTTAACTCTGTATTTCCTGGTTTTCAGAGGTTTAAGCATAGCTGCATACTTGACGTTCTGGAAGGGCCCGGGGCCCTGCCAGTGAAACTTAATGTTACATTAACTAACTTTTGGGGCAGCGAATTTAGATCCACAATTTGGCCCTGATCCTGCAAGCTGCTCCCGGTGGTGGGAATAGCTGTGCCCACGTAATGCCCCAGTGACTTCAGTCAGACTGCACATGGGTGCAGGGGGTCTACCCAGGCAGAAGAGTGGGATTGGGGTCTGAGGGTACAGCAGCTGGGAGGAGTAATGCCCAGCACGGGTAGACACCTACGCCACCTCTGCTCGAGCTAGCACCTAAAAATAGCAGTGTATCCCCGGCGACACCTCGGGCTAGCTGCCCAAGTACAATCCCGCCCAAGTACCATCGCACCCAGCTCGAGCCACAGCCGCTCGGTTATTGTTAGCGCACTAGCGCGACCAGCGGTAGAGCAAGTACATCTCCCCATTGGCATTCTGGGAATCACAACTCCCAGCTGCTGTGTGTAGACATACCCTTAGTGGCTTGTCTCCCTAACCCATGCCCCTCTGCCCCCTCCAGTTGTGCCTGAGCCACATGTAGAGGTTGATCAGCCTACTAAGGTCTTGGCTAACAGAGCTGAGTCCGTCAGCTCCAGCAATAGCGGCTCGTGCTTTAAGAACTAGAGGTCTGAGGCTCAAACCCCACCTACAGATGCCGCATTACATCCCCACCTGTGGTAGCTGATGTTCTTACAATTCATTGGGAACCTACTGCTCTTAAACCTGTTTGCTTTGTAGCATGGGCTGACAGCAACAGAGATCTTGCCGTGACCATGCTTTCCAGACAAGGATCCCAAAGTGCTCGACAAACACTCGGTCATTAAGCCCCTGTGTGAGATAAGTAAATATTATCTGTCAAGGCCTTAATTCAAAGCTCAGTGAAGTTATTGAGGGTGCTGAACGCTTGGAAACCTGACCCTGAGCTTTTGGGGAAATCTGCCCACTTCGAAATCTAGTCAGTTTTGAACATTGGTGCAACAGGGATTGCACGTGGCCCTGAGTCTCACTGCCAGCTTGTGTGGTTTTACAACTACATTTTCTTATTTAAAGAACACTATGTTTCTCTCCGCTGGACCCACACAAACGAAGGCCCCAATCCTACAGTGCAGCAGTGGAGGCGGCTGTCGATTTATTTACTGTAGCATCTGAGCAAGCTCGCCATCTTTAATATACTTCTCCTCCTGTGAGGGAGGGCAGTGTTGTTATTCCCAGTTTACAGCTGGGGACCTGAAGCAGAGAGAGATTGAGACTTGGATCCTTAAAGGCATTTAAGCACCTCATTCCCAATGGAAGTTAGACACCTAAATATTGATGAGGATCTGAGCCTAATTGAGACTCACCCAAGCAATCTGTGCAGGGCCGGCTCTGGCTTTTTTGCCACCCCAGGCAAAAAAGCCTTCTGCCGCCCTCCCCCCCAACCCCCCAGAGCGCGGCAGGGGAGGGTGGCCAGAGCGCCGGGAGGAGGGCGGAGAGCCCAGCCGGTGCTCCGCTCTCCCCGGCGGCCAGAGCACTGGGGGAGGGCGGCGAGCCCGCTGCAGCTCCGCTCTCCCCGGCAGTCGGAGCTGGAGCACCGCGCCGCCCCCCTCCAGGTGCCGCCCCAAGCACAAGCTTGGTGGGCTGGCGCCTGGAGCCGGCCCTGAGTCTGTGGCAGAGCTGGGAATTGTATTGTGGCCTCTTAGGTTATGTCTACACTGCAATAAAACACCCATGGCTGGCCCGCATCAGCTGACTCGCTGCACACTGCAGCATGAGCCCGAGTCAGTTACATGGGCCCACCGGGGGTGTTTTATTGCAGTGTGGACATACCCTTCCGCTGCAGGCTAACAGCCTGACCACTAAACTATCCTCCCCCTCTAAGGCTTGCTCTATGCACACTTTTAATGCCAATTTACCTATTGCCATTAGGGGTGTGATTTTTATGCCAATATAGCTAAGGGATTAAGGAAAACCCTGAAGCCCATTGCAGATCCCAACGACTTTCAAGAGAATGCAGGTGGGTGTGCCCAGTTTTGACTGCACTAATCCTTGTTTGTGGAATTGGGGTACAAAAGGAAAGCCAAGAGCCAGATTCTGATACCCCTACACACACTGCCCTAGTGCAGTGGTTCTCCACCAAGGGTCCGGGCCCCCGGGGGGGGGGCCGTGAGCAGGTTTCAGGGGGTTCATCAACATAAATCAGAGAGCAGGGCCGGCGTTCGACTTGTTGGTTCCAGGGCAGAAAGCCGAAGCCCGAGCCCTGCCACCCAAGCCTGAGCGACTGAGCATCGCGGGGCTGCCTGCGGTGTCGGACCCCGGGCCATTGCCTGCTTGCTACCCCCTAATGCTGGCCCTGGCGTTTAATCTACTGGATATGCAGAAAAACAGTCGTGGCAAAGGTGGGCCGAGGAGTTTTTATAGCATGTTGTGGGGAGCCTCAGAAAGAAACAGGTTGAGAACCCCAGCCCTAGCGGACTGTACAGGAGAAACTGTGAAATTGACTATACACACAATGCTGTCCAATGGACAAAGTTAAACAGCAAGGAAAGAGAAAGTTATTTTGTTTATCCTCTAATCTTGAGTTTTGCTCATAACCAAAGCAGGTGACGAATATTCAGCCAGTAGCAGGAGCCGTAAATTCATGGCGGCCCTTTAAGTCATTTGGCCCAGGTCAGTGGCACAGCCAAAAATAGAACCCAGGTGTTGTAGCTGCTCCCAGTTCCTGCAACCTGTAGACCAGTGTTTCTCAAGGACAGGTCCGTGGACTGGCGTGGGTCCCTGAGATCTCCCTGACACAGTTCAGGAAGGCAGCAAGCCGGTCCCTGGTATCAAAAAGATTGAGAAACACTGGTCTTGATAACAGTTACTTCCTGTTAGTAGTATTCTCATCTTATGCATTGACATTTTATTTATTCATTTAGGTATCTGCTTTTTCTTAATTTTTTGCCCCTTGGGGCAGAATAATCTGTATTTAAAAAATCCTTCCTCTGCTCTGATTTAAACTGTGGGAGATGAGTTACCTCCCTTTTCCCATTCCACAATGTCGCCCTTAGTGCTCTGGATGGAGAAGGATGTTATTACATTTCATTAGGTATTCTCTCCTTTCGGAAGATGCTTTAATTGTCCTTTCAGTCAGGGAGGCTGTGGCATGCTTTCTGTTGAGGCTAGTTTTAGTCACCCGGTAGAGATTGCAACAAACTACCACTGCTTTCTTCTTGTGCGGGGTGCTGTGCAGAAACAGAACAATGGGATTCGGATCTCTGACTCGGGGGCTCCTAGGCTCTACAGCAATAGTAAATAAATAATATTAATATTAATACTAATTACTATTAATTCGTGTTATTAATAGTTAACGTTGCTATTAAAATTAAATAATGATCAGTGATGGTCGATTAGTAATTAACAATTGCTCCGAAGGGGAGCAGTGGAAGTGACATCTCATGAGACATTTAAAAGCAAATAGAACAACGCCTATAAACATGGTCATCGATGGGGACTGAAGTGGTGGCTGTCAGCACCCACAGAGCCCTATGACTTGAGCTAAAGAGCTTTGCTAGCAGTCACAAAGCAGCAGGTGCTTCTCCTTGCTGGCCCAGCCAGCGTGGGCAACATGATCACATGCATTTAGGCTGAGATGTTCAAAATCTCCCTCAACCTTGATCCAAAGTGACCGGTTACCTAGAGAGGTGGTGGAATCTCCTTCCTTAGAGGTTTGTAAGGCGCGGCTTGACAAAGCCCTGGCTGGGATGATTTAGTTGGGGATTGGTCCTGCTTTGAGCAGGGGGTTGGACTAGATGACCTCCTGAGGTCCCTTCCAACCCTGATCTTCTATGTTTCCATTCTATGATTCTATGACATTCAGTCTCTCCGATTCATTCATTCCTCAGCCTCTGTGATGAGACAGCTAACAAGGAGGACAGCCCTCACCTGGTGTGTTGGTGAATCTGGCGATGTGGGCAGTTGTCTGCTAGGAATTAGGCTGAGACCCAGCAAACTCATTTCAGAGAGGTGCCTAATGTCGAGCTGTTAAGCGGTGGCATAAGCCTATAAGTGAGGTGAAACAATGGTCCCCCAAATGAGAAAATGCCATTGTGTGCACAGTTCCAGAAACACTGCAACATGACTAAACTCACTGTTTAAGTTAATTTCAACACCTTAATGTTGAGTTCATTGGTCAGAGCTACCAAAAGACACTGTATTAAAAGATTTTTATTGGGTTTTACATGGGCAAGTTTTGTTTGTTTGTTTTTTCAGAAATGATGAAGCTGTTTAGCATATGGAAAAAATGGCAAAGATCAACATTGTGCAATATACTAACATGAAATGTTTTCACATCGCATATTCCTAATTGTCAAAATATCTCCGAAGTAATTATAATAGTTTTCTGTATTTTCAATTGAGATTTGCTAACTAGATCAGTCTCACACTGAAGGTTGTGCACCCAAAGCAGTAGATTGCGTGCCCATGGTTTGCACTGAATAGTGGGTACATATTAATGTTTGTGAATTCCTAATGTAATGCTTCTCTATTTGTAAGCTTTTGTACATGCACTGTATCATCTAGTCTCCCTGGTAGAAGGTTTTCATTTGTAATTGCCTATGCCTGTAGTACTAGCCTTTGAAATATTCTAGAAACTAGCTTTTTAATTCGATGACACTCACGCACAGGTCAGTATCAGTGTTAGAAATGACAATACACAGCTTCATATTACGAATATCCAAAAGCTAGGAGTGAACAAAGTGGCCTAACAAGAAGTAGTAAAGATGAAGTCCACAAGCTTCGGCACTGAAGGAGGATGAAGAATATGTTACAAACCTTACTAACCATGCAATCAACCACACAACAAACCCATCTGGGCCTGAAGCGCATCCAGACGTGCTTATCAACATATCTAGTGGACTTCATGGAACATCAGATGGACAAGAGGCTCTAGTGAAAATAGCAGATGTTGGTGAAGAACAAATGGAGAGACTTGTGAGAGGTGCACCTGATTCAGTTGGGACACGTAGCTCCCTCAGCCCCATCAATAAATCTGGCATCAGAACACTTGCTGACATGGCCAAGAAGACCAAAATTGAGTCTGGCTAGGGAGGGACAATCACAGCAGCCATCAATCCAGCAATTGTTTTCTGCAGAGCCCTGTCCTTAGCAAGATGCAGCGGTAAAGTTTCAGTGGCAGTGGTTCTTAGTTGCCCAGTAGGACTTGTACCTATGTCCCTTTTCCATGCTGATGGAACAATGAGAAGAACAGATAAAGCTGGATGAGAGCATCAGCTGGAAGCCTCAAGCGGAAAGAATCCATGAGGTAAGAACATACAAGAGAGAAACCACACTGTACATCCGAGTGGCCATGGCTGTCAAGCAAATGATGGCTGGAGACATATTCGATGAATTGGCTGTTGAGTATTTGAGGCAGAGTCTCCGATTTCGCGGCTTGTCACTGATTAGTGGGGAAATGGAAAGCAAAGGGGCATGACGTTTCTAGGACATCAGCGGTGATCGGGGCAATCAGCAACACAGGATGAACTGCTGGGATAGCACAGGAACATAAGAGTTACCATCCCAAATTAGGCCTGGGGTCCGCCTACCTCGCCCAATATCCCGGACCCAACAATGACCAGCACCAGCTGCTGCAACACAAGGTGCAAGAGCGCCTTCATCTCGGGATAACCTGCCTTCTGCGGCTGCTTCCTCCTGACCCCACCAGCTAGGGGGTGGTTTATGCCCTGAACCAGGAGGATTTTCAACCCTTCCCAAACGCTTGAGGCCTGATTCTGCATCTCCCTGTGCCTTGTGTAGTCATTTACACCAGTGCAAAGTGGGGGCAGGGTGACAGCGTTTCACGCTCGCTTTGCACTGATGTCAGTGACCGTGCGAGGCTCAGGGCAAGGCAGAATCAGGCCCCGAGTCGAGTCAAGCCTGTGATAAATCTGGATGTTCTCATTATCCAGATAAATGTCTGATCCCTCCTGACTTCTGTTACTCTCTGGGCTTCAAAGGCACTGAGCGTAGGCAGCAGACACCCTGTCCTTGTACTCCCCTTTGGATGTGCCATTCTGCCCTGGCATTCACATCCCTGCACTGGATGAGCGGCTCTCTGGCTGCTGCGTTGCGCTGTGTTCTTATTAGCCGCTATTATTCGTTATTTTTGCCAATTATTAATTATTCCTGTAGTTATTATTTAATTGATCCCTTTCCTTATTGTTAGCTATTTTTTCCTGTATTTGCTTCCCTAGCAACGCAAAGACGCTGGTTAATTTACAGACACATAAAGCCGACAAGCTCCCTGCTCCCCCAAAATGCTTATGATCTAAGCAGATCTGGCAGGGGGGTGAGCTGGCCCTTAAAGACTGCTAAGGCTCAGGTGCTCTGTGTTGAAGGCCAGACCTTCCTCTGTCACAGAGAGATCCCCCCACCCCCTCGTTACACCATCAGGGCATTGCCCAGAGATCCCGGGGACCACCCTTAAATGTTGTGGATCCCCGGGATCTGCAGGAGAGGGGAGAGCCATCAGCGGACAAAATCCTGTACCCTTGTATCTGCTTCCCCACCCCGCCCACACCCATGCGTGTGGATAACTTTGTAATTTTGTTTCAGTTTCAGGTGCGCTGGCTACATGAGACAGCGTGGTCTAGCATTCGAGTGGGTGGGGTTCTACTCTCTGGTGCGACCATTGCTGGAATACTGTGTCCAGTTCTGCTGCCCACAATTCAGGAAGGATGTTGATAAATTGGAGAGGGGTCAGAGGAGGACCACGAGACTGATTAAAGGGTTAGAAAACAGGCTTTATCGTGCTAGACTCAAAGAGCTCAGTCTAACAGAGAGAAGGGTAAGGGCTGACTTGATTACAGCCTATAAGTGTCTATCTGGGGAACAAATATTTAATAATGGGGTCTTCAATCTAGCAGAAGAAGGTTTAACATGCTCCAATGGCTGGGAGTTGAAGCCGGACAAATTCAGACTGGAAATACTGTGTCGTTTTTTAGCGGTGAGAATAATTAACCATTGGAACAATCTGTCAAGGGTCGTGGTGGATTCTCCATCATTGAAACATTTTAAATCAAGATTGGATGGTTTCCCAAAAGATCTGCTCTAGGAATTATTTTGGGGAAGTTTTGTGGCCTGTGTTATCCAAGAGGTCAGACAAGATGATCACAATGGTCTCTGTTGGCCTTGGAATCTATGAATCTCATCCCACCTACTTCAGGAGAGTGGGATGTAGTGGTTAGAACATGAGCCGATAGGTCCTGGGTTCTATTCCTGGTTCTGGTGTGGAAAGCACGGTCTAGCGATTAGCACAGGCAAGTGGGAGTCAGGACTCCTGGGTTCTATTCCTTGTTCTGCCACTGACTTCTTTTGTGACCATGAGTGAATCCTGTCCCCTCTCTGTGCCTCTGTTTCCACACCTGTATAATCATATCAGCATCCTCGGAGGATAGTGGGCTAAATGCATTAACATTTGTAGGGACGATCTTTTTGTTCTGTGTTTGTACAGCGTCTAGCACCATGGGGTCCTGGACCGTGACTGGGGCTCCTGGGTGCTACGGTAAGAGAAATAATAAATAATAATAAAAATAACAGTAATAAAGTGCCATGAGATCCTTGAACAAAAGCCGCTGCTGTTAATTATTTTATTGTTCATAGTTAGAGTGGGAGCCTTCAAAGCTTTTTAACAGAGTGTTTCTGTCTCCCTTATATTTTCCGCTCTGTTGCAAAAGGGGAAGACAGCGATCCGGAGCATTCAGCAATTCCCGGGACCAGCGCTGTTGTTTGACGCTGGCTCTGGTACAGAGATCTGCAGCGAGATGGTGCGAGGATGCCTGTTGTGTCCTGGTTGCTCGCATGCAGGGAGAACTCAGATCCTCCTGCTTCTGCTGAGATGGTACCTGTGGGCCAGACAAGACACCCAGCAGCGGCCAAGACCACAGGTGGGGGTGTGCGCTGCGACAGAGCATCAGCTGTTGGCAGGAGAGTTCATGCCAGCTCCATGGTCCCAGCTTTGTTTACAGGTAGGCTAATGGCGGGGCTGGATGCTTTTCATGAGGGTGTGTGTTGGAAATGGAGCTGTTTTCTGCAACGTGCATCTGCTGGCGCTGGGAATAGAACCCAAGCTTCTGCTTTATCTACTAGAGAACACGCCCCTCCCAGAGCCGGGAATAGAACCCAGGAGTCCTGACTTCCATTGGCCTTGCAAATGAGGTTTAGGTGCAGTTTGCCTATTTACTTCTCTGATTCTGCAATCGATACATATTTATAGTTAGAGCTTGAGTCTGCCATCCAAGTCACGTGGGGCCTGATTCTCCGCCGCACTTGGCGTATTCGTTTACACCCGTGCAAAGTGAGTTTAAAATGCTTACACCGAAGAATCTGGGAAAACAACTCATGTCTTGCACCTCCACAGACATGCTTACCCGGCTGGGTGGGGCCATAGCTAGCAAAGGAGCAGAGGAAACAAATCCGCACCTGAAGCAGAAGCTGTGTGTGATCCACATTGTTCTTAAAGGGCTCTGATTCTCATGGTCACTAAGGCCCCTTTGCCCCATTCTGGTAGCATAAAGGGCCCTTAAAGTGGGCATAAAATGACAGTTAAACTTACTTTACGGCCCCTTCATGCTGTCAAAGCAGAATAAAGGGGCCTTAGCATGAGAATCAGACCCTGTGTCTTTAGAGGGCTGGTGAGCTGGTGTGGCATATACCAGGTGCAATCAGTGAAGGGTTTCCTCAGAGGATAGGAAATCAAAGCAGGTCACCAAGCCGAAATCACTGGAGTAAGAGAAACTGTCCCAGCTGGGAGCCAGCCCAAGTCTCCCACCATGACTGGGAAGCCAGGTGCATCCATGCAAGGGGAAAATGAGTTGTGGTTAACCCATTGTTTTCTAGGGATCCGGCAGTACCCAAGCTGCTCCCGCCCAGTGATTAGCGCTCTCTGGCATGGTTGGGAGAAATTAACCAATGCAGTTTTTACTACTACACCGAGTTATAGGCCAGGTGCTGTACAAACGCCGAACAAAAAGACAGTCCCTGCCCCAAAGAGCTTCCAGTCTATGTGTAAGACAAGAGACAGTAGATGAATACAGACAGGGGAACACAAGGACACAGTAGCCAGGAGCTATATATTTGGTAGCGCTGGTCTCTGTAACATTCGCTATATGAAGGCTCATGAGAACCAGATGGCATTTTGGTGCTGTGGGCAAAATGAGCTGGGGCTTGGATATCCTTGGACAGGCCAGATAGCGATGCATTTGGGTGGGCATCAGGAAAGCTTAGATCCATGATTACTACTATTAATTATTTGTATTACAGTAGAAGCTAGATACCCCAGCCAAGAGCAGGGCCTCCATGTGTTGACTCTGCCCCAAAAAGCTACAGACGAAGGATGTGGATTAGGCCTCTGCGATTTGTTTATGGTCACATAAGGAAATCTATGGTGTACCTAGGACTTAAACCTGTCACTTCTGCGTCCCATCCCTATGCCTTAGCCACAAGGCTATAGAAACGTAAGGCTCCAAGGGTCCTTGGTAAATCTTCTAGTCCAATAACCTGAACTGAGGCAGGACCAAGTATTATCTAGATCATCCCTGACAGCTGTTTGTCTAACCTGCTCTTAAAAACCTCCAATAAGGAGATCCCACAGCCTCCCTAGGAATTTGTTTGAGTGCTTAACTACCCTGACAGTTAGGAAGTTTTTCTTAAGGTCTAACCTAAATCCCCCTTGCTGTAATTTAAGCCCATTGCTTCTTGTCCTGTCCTCAGTGAATAAAGAGAACAATTTATCACCCTGCTTTTTATAACAACCTTTTATGTACTTGAAGACTGTTATCATGTGTCCCCTCAGTCTTTTCTTCTCCAGACTAAACAAACCCAGTTTTTTCAATCTTTCCCCGTAGGTCATTGTAACAGGTCCCCTGCCCAGCCTTCTTCCTGGGGCCCACTGGCTGCCCCAATAAAGCACAGAGAGGCTTCTCCTTCTACAGCACCCATGGCTTTATTTACAGGCTTCTCCCACCACCAGTGATATACTAGATACAGTTTGCAGGCCTTACAATCACCACATCCACCCAGAGCCTGCCCTCAGCCCTTCCCCTGGCCATCCCCCCCCCCTTCCTTCAGCCAGCCAGTCTTTATAGCCCTTGAACCCTCAGGCCCACAGGTGCAGCCAGTTCTAAAGGCCAGGCACCAGACCTCTCCCGAGCCCCAATCTATTCCCCCTGATTGGGGCTGGCTGAGCAGGGGCTAATTAGCTGCCTCTGCACCAGCACCCTGCTACAGTCATGTTTTCTAGACCTTTTTTGTTGTTGCTCTCCTCTGGACTTTCTCAGTTTGTCCACATCTTTCCTGAAGAGCGGTGCCCAGAGCTGGACACAGGACTCCAGTTGAGGCCTTATGAATGCTGAGTAGAGCGGGAGAATGACTTCTCGTGTCTTGCTTGCAACACTCCTGCTAATGCATCTCAGACTGATGTTTGCTTTTTTTTGCAACAGCGTTACACTGTTGACTCATATTTAGCTTGTGATCCACTATGATCCCCAGATCCCTTTCCGCAGTACTGCTTCCTAGGCAGTCATTTCCCATGTGATATTTGTGCAACTGATTATTCCTTCCTAAGTGGAGTACTTTGCTTTTGTCCTTATTGAATTTCGTCCTTCCCCTCAATGCAGATGTAGCATATTACTATCTATTATTACAAAGTTATTATCACTCGTGTCCTATAGCAATCCAGCCCCTTTTCACCCAAGGATTAGGGTTACAGGGGTTGTAACGCCTAATGGATTAATGTGCGTAAAGCTCATTGGTTGAGATATTAAAGCAGGCTAAGTGTGTAAGACGCGTCTATGGGTTTGCAGAGGGTTGGATTCAAGCGACAAAGGGGAGCTGTAATTGCAGCAGCTGATCGTGCAACCCAATCCTGGGCGATGGGGGTGGGAAAGAAAACTGATGCCCCTGCCCGCCCCCAAATCCTAGGATAATTAAAACAAAACCCTGGCATAGAGGATCACTCACAAACAAGACCTGGCACTAATTGGCACCTTTGCTGGGGCTGAGCAGGCCGTAGAGATTAAGTCCTCTCATCTGCCCCTCCTCCCCAGAGGGGGTCCCCGTGGGGCAGGAGTGAGACAGGCTGGCGGGGTGACGTGTTGGGGCAAGCAGCTGCCCGGGCTGTGTGCCTGCTATGTGGGGAAGCAGAAGCCATGGCTGCCTAGGGGGTATCCGTGTGGCACCAAGAGCTGGCGTTAAATTCACGAGGGCAAGTGTGCAAACTGGGACAGGGACAAGAGGGGATGCACACTTGTACATAGACGCACACATATCAGGACGCCAAAGGCAGCCGATGCCATGGCTCACTGATGGGGGCGGATTCTCCTCTGCACCATTCTAGAGCCACACAGGGGCCCCGGTTACATTTCCATCCCCTTCTTACCCTGCCGGCGTGGTGCAAAGGAGCCAGATTCATCGCATTTAAGGCCAGACGGGACCATCCCCCTGTATATCACAGGGCATGACATTTCACCTACTTCCCCCTTTGTGGAGCCCACCAACCCGGCAAAAGCATCTCTTCCAGAAAGGCAGCCAGTCTTGATTTGAAGACTCCAAAAGATGGAGACCCCACTCAGGGCCGGCTCTAACTTTTTTGCCGCCCCAAGCAAAAAAAAAAAAAAAAAAAAAGAGCGCCGCCCCATCGTAACCACCCCCCGAGTGCCACGCCGTGCCGCCGAAACACGCCCCCCCACAACGCAGCACCGCTGAAACACCCCCACAGTGCCGGGCCACGCCGCCGAAACACCCCCACCCAGCGCTGCACCGCCGAACCCCCCCCCCAAGCACCACGCCACGCTGCCGAAACACAAACAACCCAGCCCCCCGAGCGTGGCCCGGCCGAAACCAAAACAACAACAACAACTTTGAGCGCCGCCACGCCGAACCAAAAAACCCAAACAAACCGCGAGCGCCGCACCACCAAAACACCCTCCCTCCCCCCCTGAGTGCCACGCCATGCCGCCGAAACACATACAATCCCCCCCCCCACGAGCGCCGCCCGGCCGAAACCAAAACCCGAGCGCCCCATGCCACCCCAAGATTGGCTGCTCCTTACAAGGTGCCACCCCAAGCACGTGCTTGGTCAGCTGGTGCCTGGAGCCGGCCCTGACCCCACTGCTTCCGGTGGTAGTCTGGTCCAGTGGCTATCGCCCTCACTGTACAAGATTTGTGTCCAATTTGAATTCGCCTTAGGCTGCGTCTTAACGGCCAAAGCAGTGTGGGTTTGTCCGGAGATAGGCATCTCGCTGTAAATTCCTGGAGTGGAATTCCGGTAGCCAGACAAAACCCCAGGTGATGGTGAGATGTAGGGGGTGACCTTGACTAGCTACACTATAGTTGAAAACAACCTCTGCCTCATCTCCGCTAGGATGGTACATCAGCATCGCTACCTCCATGTCGAACACACCCCTTTTTTGTAGCGAAGACAGAGCCTGGTTTCTGTTAAACCTGCACCACTTTCTCCTGTAGAGGAGGGAACCTGGCCTGAGCCGAGCTGTTTCTTTAGCCCTCTGGCTGCGTCTCCACTGGAACCATGGGGAGGGTGTAATTTGCAGCTTGTGGGGACAGACCTGTGCTAGCTTTCATCCAGCTGGCGGGGCTAGAAATAGCAGTGGGCTTCGGCGCAGATGGGCAATGCAAGGGATACCCAGGGTCCCAGGCAGGCTTGGGCAGCCCACGCTGAAGCCTGAGCAGCCGTGTGCTCACTGTTCTTTTTAACGAGCTAGCTAGATCACAGCTCTCGGCTACCCGAGCGAGCGGCACTCATGCCTCCAGTTAAAGGGTGGATGGGCTCAGCCTAGGCCCCCTCCCCTCCCGCGCTCTAGAGCCTTCTCATCACTAATTCATGGTGCTTGCAGCTTGCTCCATTAGGGATCGAGCTGGTGACCTCCAGCTGCCTTCCCCTCCCCTCTGCGGCTGGTCGCTTCCTTTCCTCTCCCCGAAGCATTTAGCTCCATCAAGCTCTCCTCCCTCTCCAGCCAAGAGTCCTCTTCCCCAGCCCTCCTGCCCCTTCCAAGAGGCGCAGGTGGCCAGATGTTCGGAACATCTGGATGGACGCCCCCAGGAGCACAGAGAGGAGCACAGGCCAGTTGGCCTGGTTGAAGGAGACTTGCCAAATCACCACGAGAGGGTCTCACCCGGGCATACAAATCTGCTCCGACCGTAAGCAAGATGAAGATTATTGTCAAAATCATACAAGACAGCCTGATCTGGCAAATAACCCGACTGACGTCAGTGAGACTGCAGGATATGAACCCTTATCCTCCCCAGAGCCAGCAGTGGAACCCAGGAGTCCTGACTCCCCGTGTGCTCCCACCACTAGATTGTACACTTCTGCTGGACTTAGGAAGAGAACCCAGGAGTCCTGACTCTTAGTCCCCAGTTCTAACCACTAGACCCCCCAGGTCACACAGAATTTTGCAGATTTGGCCCAGAAATTGATTAAAAGGGCCTGATTCTCCGTCTCACAGGCCCCTCTAGTGAGTGGAAATGGCCCTCTGAGAATCTTCCTGCACTGGGAGCGTCCCTGGCTGGTGGGGGGGCTGGTGTAAGAGTTCTGTACCCACCCTGCTCCCCACCCCTGGCATAGAAGCAGGTTGGGGGATGGCCAGAGCACAATGCTCTATGGGAATTCTCGGCTTCTCGAGGCTCCTAGGGCGCCATGGGAAGCAGCGTGTAAATTAGAGCAGCCCTGAGGCTGCTCTCATGGGTGCTGGGCGTGGCCCCAGAATACAGAGAGCACAAAACTAGCTTAAAGCGCCCCTTAATCCCTCTATCCCTGCCCCAAGTGCACGAATAGAGTAATTAAGAGTCAAGTCCATCAATACAAGGCTGGATTTCAACTGGCATAAACTGGCATCACTTCATTAACTTCAATGGAGCAAGGGCGATTTACATCAGCTAGGAATATGGCCCAAGTCCTAAATTCTACCAGCCTAGGGTATTTTTTTCTCAGGTTCCCCCCCCCCCCGCCACTCCCCAATAAATCTGATCTCCACCAGCTGCTCCGAGGGGAGAAATGCTAACGACAGGTGTTTGAAGGGAGCCCGGGACAAAGGCCTCTATTTCCACATGCAGCCCCCTCGCCTCTCATGCTCCTGGGGGACGCAGGCTGGGGGAGGTTGGGTTCACTGTTTCCTTTGCTCGCTGAGAAGTCAGGTGCATGCAATTATTGTCTAGACGAGTCTCGCCGGGGAGCACGGTGGCGTAATGGTCCCACGGGGACACCCGCCCAGCTCCTCGCAGCACAAAAGCCGCCTTGAGAGCCCGCGCCTCCCCCTGCCACTCAGAGAAGTGGAGAAACACAAAGGAAAGAGGCGGGGAGGGAGTTTGGATGGGAGGGAGAGACCCCCCCGCTTCATGCCCAGCACCTAATTCCGGCTTCACTTTAAGAGGGATCTCGAATAATAAAGGTTGTTGGGGCTGTCTGGAATTTGATTCATTTAAGAACAAAGCAACGGGCCTTTGGAGTCTTTGAGAGCTCTCCGAAGGCCCGATCCGCAGCTGGTGAAACTGGGCCACCTGGCCTGAATGACACCTCGGCTGGCGCAAGGCAGGTCTGTCGCCTTCAGCAGCGCTAGGCCCAGCTGGGGAGCTGGCCCTTTTCCGATCTCGCCTGGAAACGGCTCCTCTTGGCCCCCCTCTCTCCCACCTCCAAATTTCCCTCGCCCAGCACTGGCGCTGCACCCAGCGTGCAGGTCTAGGCTGAAGCTGCATCATGCCCACACGTTTTTTCACTGAGGAAGAAGTCTCGGAGCGAGAAAGTTTTTCAGGGAACTTGGAGCCACGGTTAAGTGGCTCCTGCTTCCCCATACTGCCGTAGAAGCCTCGACTGCTTGCCAATCTGAGAAGGACTGATTTTGATTCTCAGTTCCTCTCTTCGTGCCCTTGGGGCAGGGATAGAGGGATTAAGGGGCGCATTTTTGTGCTCTCTATATTCTGGGGCCGTGCCCAGCACCCAGCAGTCTCAGGGCTGCTCTAACTTACCCACTGCTCCCCATGGCATCAGAAAGGGGCCTTAGTGTCACTGGTAAATGAGGCCTCAGTTTCCCCAACTCTAAAATGGGGATAATGTTTCCATTGTCTTCCCTGTTGGGATTGTAAGTGCTTCGAGGTCGGGACTGTCTGTCACTATGTGTACGGACAGCACCTGGCAGGATGAGCCCTGCTTTCAGTCTCTCGAGGGGCGAAGCAGGATTGAAAGGGCTATCTGAGGATACTATGACAGGCAGGGGAGGGCAGTGGCAGCAGCGGGGAATATGGCAGCCGTAGAAGGTTAGGCGAAGCATAGGGCAGATTGTTGTGGATGTCTGGTTTTTGCCCAGCTCCTCAGAGGACACCACCCTACATCCCAGCTCTGGCTATAAACCATGTTCTGGTCGGCCTTATGATGGGTGAAGATTGCTGCGTCCTCCCACCTTTACGCTCCTCTTCTAGCGTGACAGTGCTGGGAGATGCAGCTCTCTCTGGCCTGTGGACTTTTATGGGTTTCTTCCTCGCCCCTTGGAAAGCAGCCACCCGCCTGGCTGCTCCTCGCGCCCGTGGCTTCCAGGACACGTGGTTCTGCTTCTCAGTTGCCCTGTTCCTGCGTTTGGGGCTAGCAGCAACTGGCACCTCAAGCAGGCACCATTGCCGCTCCCCTCCAGCGAAGCCACGGGGACGCGGAGGGTGTCCAGGGCAGAGGATGAGGAATGGTTGCGGGTGCTGGTTGGGCTGGGCTGGCTCCCTGATGTGCGTTAGCAAAAAGGGGTGGATGAGGCACCTGGGGCGGAGTGGGCTGTAAGATAACCGGCCCCTTTGCCCTTTATGGCCACCTTCCATGACGGGATCAACAAGCCGCGTCCATGTTCCTGCTATTGCAGCTGCTGGCGGGACTGGGGGACAGAGGAGAGAAAGTGGGTGGTGCCAGGCGGGAGAGCGGAGTGGCCAGAGCCGATTCAGCCCAGCCCCGTCCCCACTGTGGTGCCTAGACTGCCATTCGACCCACTCCCATCCCGCAGACTCCGCCAGGAGGGCGGGTGCCATCAATGCCTGCCGGGGGAGGGCTCCCTCCCTAGGGCACGTGGGGCCCGGCTGGGCTGAGGAGGGGATGAAATGATGTACACGTGCCAGGCTGAGGGTGTAGCCGGCCTCCGATCTGCGTGTGAATGGTGCCGCTTTGACGACACTCAAAACCAGATCTCCCCCCCCGGCTGCTCTCTCCTGGCTTCATTACCAGAGAGCCTCCTGGGCTGGAGCCAGCCGCTTGGCACTCCTGCCTCCCCGGAGATCATATTTCCTCTCTCCTAGGGGTGGATTGCGCCCCAGCCCTGCCCAGTGAAAAGGGAAAGCCTGATCCCTGTAGAGCAGCCTGCTGCCGGGCTGTCTGCCTGTTACCTGGCCACATCCAGGTCTCCTTTCGGCTCCCTGCCTTGGGAGCAATAGGATCCCGGCGCCAGGGCAAGCCGGGGCATGCCAAGGGTGGGGCTAAGCAGCGGAAAGGGGCAGAGGGTGGGCAGCTGGCTTGGGGAAGCAGGGAGGATGGGGAGCCCCTTCAGACACAGGCTGGGGAGACGTAACCAACCGGTCTCCGTTGCCCTGGGGAATCCCCGCTTTGAGTTCAGCTCATGGGACCTGATTCTCACTTAACCTCAGGCCCCTTTAGGCTGTTCTGGCCGCACAAAGACACCTCAGAGTGGGTGGAAAGGGCCACGTGAGAACTCCCCTCCCCCCCAGCCCAGGTGTGGGGCTGGCCTAAGGACTTCGCACCTGCCTTGCTTCCGGCAGAGGGGGCGGATCAGGTGTGTGGCTGGAATGCACTGCAGCTGCTCTCCGATTCCGAGTCCTGGGGTCCCATAGGGAGCAGAGCATAAATTAGAGCCACCCCGAGGCTGCGCTACTTGACAGAGGGGGCAGAGCCCAGAATACAAGGATTGCAATGGTGGCTTAAAATTTGCTTCCCCCCTCCACCTCCCATCTCTGTCTGAAGCTCAAGAACAGCGTTAACTGAGAATTAAGTCTGTGGGCTCTGGCTACGACTGTAGTGTCTCCACGGAGCACAGGGCCATGGGAGCCATGGGCCCTGGAAACAGTGGAGCCATGGGCCCTGGAAACAGCCCCTTTGAGTGTCCCCCATACGCAAGGGCCTCCTGCGGCATGAGGGCCCTGGACCCACACTGCTCCCAGACCCCAGTGTAGGGGGGCAGATTGGTGAGGTGGGCAGAGCGCATTGCACTGTGGCTAGTCTCTGCTTTCCAGGGCCCATTGGGAGAATAGCATAAGTTAGAGCAGCCCTGAGGCTGCTCTTACTTACACAGGGAACCAGGCTGGGCTCTACTTAGCCCCAGAATATGGGGAGTATAAAGACCACCTCAAAGCCTCCTTAACCCCCTCTGTCCCTGTGCCAACTGCAGGGATACAATAACTGAGAATCAGGCCCTGTGGCTCCTCGCCAGCCACCAGCATGAACACGCTCGGGGCTAGCATAGCCCAGCTGCTTCCCCCATTATCCTTCCCAGCACTTGGGGGGTTCACAAAGCTGTGGGGATTATCCCCCACTGCTCTGCAAGGAAAGCGGGGTGAGAAACCCTGCTGGGTGGATGCAAATCTGCAGCCCCCTGGGGGAGATGCCAGCTGGACTGAGTCAGATGCTGCCGTCGGTCACTAGGGGGTGCCACCATCCACTGAAAGGAAGCATCGAAGGAAACAGTTGTGTAGCTATGTGTTTTATGGGGGAATCTCTGGGGTTCAAACAAAGGACGCTTCCTTCCCCAACTTTGTCGCGTCCCCCGCACTGATACAGCCCTAGCTTGCAGCACATTCCATGACCCATGATTTATCACCACGCTTTGCTGAGCTAACAAGGAGCCATTTTCCAGCCTTGGCACTGTGCCGATTAAAATGAATATATACGTAGTGGCGTTCGGTGGCCTGAGCTTTCCGAAAGGAATGTCGCGCTGCAGAGTAAAAAGACAGGTGGCTGTGATGGCCTGGGCCCTGGGCCCCCAGATCAACCCTCAAGTCTGATCCTCCACGCGGTCAATGTGGAAATGTGGGCCCTGATACCACACTGAGCATGGGATGAGTACATGGAGCTGCAGGGAAGTCAGTGAGAAGGCTGGCGTGTCTCTAGGGAAGGGTGAGCAAGTGAGCAGGACATAGGACCGGGTGCTAGGAATAGTCAGTGACTTTTGCTCCCATATCTGGCTCCTGGGAGCAAGTCCCTTCCTTTTTTTCATTGCCTCAGTTTCTCCACCTGTGAAGGAAGATAATACCGACCTGTCTCATGGGGGGACGATGGGGTTAATGGATTGGGTTGGGGGGAATTTCAGGCCTATATATGCAGAAGCCCAAATGTTCACTGATTTTTGAGCACCTCAATTTCTGATGTGTGAAAAGGGCCCTGATTCCCTGAGCCGCTGCAGTTCCCCTTGACTTCAGCTGGTTGTTTTGAGTGTTCAGCACCTCTGGACGTGGCAGATTCTCCGTCTCTTTTAGTCTTTAAAGTCAAAACTGGATGTCTTTCCAACCGATCCACCATAGCTCCACCAGAAGTTAGGAGCTTGAAGCAAATATATCAGGTGAGGTTCTTTGGCCCATACTAAGCAGGAGGCCGGACTAAATCAGTGGTTTCCAACCTGTTTTCATTTGTGGACCCATACAATTTTTCAAATGGAGGTGCGCACCCCTTTGGACATCTTGAACATAGTCTGCAAATCCCCAAGAGTCCACGAACCAAATGTGGAAAACCACTAGACTAGATGATCAGAATGTTCCTTTCTGGCCTCAAAACCTGGGATAATCAGGCTCAAGGTGGGCACCCAGAAATGCGGTACCCAAAGTTAGGAGCCACCACAGAAAATTTCACCCTGAGTGCCAAAATTCCTGTTGTGCATCTTTCA